>NC_135705.1:17218698-17566198 GCF_964276395.1 Gasterosteus aculeatus
AATAGCCGGACGGCATAACTGGTGTTGTTTCACCTGAATACTCAATCTGTACTCAAACAAGCCCAAAGCCAACCTGTTGCAGCGCACGGCTCCTCGCAGTGTCAATTGCCTCAATTGACCTACGCAGAGAGCATCAAGGTGTCAAACCTACGAACTACAGAGAGATAAAAACACACCAGTGATACTGAACCAGTGAAGGTTGCCTTGGAGTCACGTCAGTGTTTTGTAGCAACATCGTTGGCTGCTTCGCTTTCCTCAAACAAAATAACAGCAGCAGAAATGCAATCCGACCGCGAGGGACTCCACCTCGAGAAGTCAACGTGAAGAGGTGGCTCCCGTGCTCTGGGCATGTTGCGACGGGATCTCTGGCCCTGGTCCGCCGGGCTCGGCCTTCCTCCGCGGTGCTTGAGTGACAGGAGAACACGGTGGCCTCTCCACACGTCCTCCACTTCCTGAGCTGCTGCTGGGCTGGACAGCCCTCGGGAGCCCCACATGGCAGCAGGCTAAGTACACACACAGGAAGAGGTGACATCTGAAGCGGCAGATGCTGCAACAGTTTGTTTGTCGTCCCTTTTTGAGTGGGCGCACCGTGTCCGTAGGACGTCTCAGCACACCGGAGCATTTGCCAAATAACGATACAGAACAAAGCAAAACATTGACTCAACTTCATATTTCATTGTAGAAAAAAAAACGTGTGCATTCCATTCGTGCATAATCACTTCTATGACACTGCAAGAATAAACATACTGCTGTCT
Source organism: Gasterosteus aculeatus (assembly GCF_964276395.1). Taxonomy (NCBI): domain Eukaryota; kingdom Metazoa; phylum Chordata; class Actinopteri; order Perciformes; family Gasterosteidae; genus Gasterosteus; species Gasterosteus aculeatus. The sequence goes on from NC_135705.1 coordinate 17,219,454, forward strand.
CTGAGAGACTTGGATTTCTTAAGGAATATTAAGTACCATCTGGCCTAATTTTCAACAAAAGGACAGATGCAAACGATTCTGCATTTAAGTCTCATTTCCAGTTGTGAAAACAGATGTGTAAAAAACATGCTCGGGACATTCATCTCAAACAGAGTTACAATTTAATTGTCTGCCTCACAAGACCGTAATTTAGTTTCCAATCATATAACCAGAAAATTTGATGGGAAAAAAAAAATGAATAATGACTTCCAACACCTCAGAGGTATTAACCAGCTTAGTTCAGAATGTTTTTTCTCTTATAAAGGGAGATGCTTTAGGAGAGCTCAAGGATGAATGTGTAATGAGCTTGAAATAACCTAAAGCCCTTTTTTTTCCTCTCTCTTTTTCTCTCTTCTCTGCGTCCTCCCTCCCTCCCTCCTCCCCTCCCTGTCCTTTTTTTCTCCTCTTTTGGGAAACATGCCTTTCCCAGCTGCACAGCCCCCACAGCGCGAGGCCAGGCCAGGAGCACAGCTGGCCAGACTTGGTGGAGCCAGTCGACAGGCGCATGGAGCGCAGCCCGCCCAGGGCCCGCTTCCTTCGCAAACATGCCCAGGTGTGGGGCCTCTGAGCTGGGCTTCTGATCTCCACCAAACAGCACTGTGTGCGTGTGCGTGTGCGTGCGCGTGTGTGTGTGTGTGTGTGTGTGTGTGTGTGTGTGTGTAGGAAGGGACGGTGGGATGAGGGATCAAGAAGGCAAAAGGGAGGAGGGGAGGAGAAGGGGGGTGTCATGGTGTAGAAGGGGGGTGTCCCGGGCTGAAGCTGTGTCAACACTGTGTGTTAATGTGTGTGAGCATGTGCATTTGTATCTGCATGTGTTTGTGTTTCAGGAAGTGAGGGGTCACCCCCGGGGGAGACAGTGGGCAACAACAATTACTGCAGCATTGTGGCTAAATTGTCTCTGAATTGTTCGTCCCTGCCCACAGCCAGCCGGTGCCAAGACAGAAAAGCTCAGAGTGGGTACGTAATTACTGTGCAGCAGCTCATTTTAAACATGCAACACCGCTTATTAGCATATAATGGAAAATAAATGATCACCTGCAGGATGAGTGTGTGTTGCAAAGCGCAGAGGGCTGTTTGAAGAACGTGCTTTTGTACAGATCACTGATTATCTTCCACGATATGGGACTTCATTCTGTAAACCCTGACGTTCTGCTAGTCCTGCTGCGCTGGTTTGAGCTGCAGCTTAACACACTTAAACAAAAACACACTCCTGAACGCATCCAGCTCAGGCCACAGAGTCCGCCCGAGTAACTTTTCCATAAATCACTTCATAAATCACTGCACAAATGTACGCTTAAATGATTTCAGACTGCCTCGTAACAATGACATTACCTGTGGTGGATTTGATATGCAGCCGCCTGCCTCTACCCCCCCCCCCCACCCCTCACCCACTTTATTTTACTGTGTTACAACCGATGGTGACCTCACACTGGCCTGGGTGATATCCAATCCATGCATTAAACCTTAGAACCATTTTCCAACGCACACACGGGCCTTCGGTTGCATGCACGCGCGCACGCACCCTGGCAAACCGACCACGCTCTGCATCAGATGAAACATAGTGTAACAGGAGGCGTGTGAGCCGGGGGTCAGATCAGATAAGGCGAGGCCAGACTGCCTCGGATAAGCTGTTTGAACGGCTCTATCTGCAGCGTCAGGGAGACGTTCTCCCCTCCAGCCGTTTCACATGATGACTGCGGGCCGGGCGGCTGCTGCTGCTGGCTCGTTTTGTGGCTTGGCCCTGCTACTAATTAACTGGGAGAGCCCAGGGCCCTCTGACTGACTGCCTTGTCTCATCAACTCAGGATTGCTCATGCATGCACACTAACAGACACTGGGGGGAAAGTACACACACAGTCTCCTATCTGTTGTGGACCCGGGGAGGAGCTTTGATGGTGGAGGTGGCCCTCTTGTGGTACAAAGCGGTGGCTGTTGAGGATGATGAGTCAGTAATCCTCCCAGATGCTGTCTGACTCAATGAGCTTACAAATGCATTGCAAATATTACATGTTTGACTTGATCATGGGTACATCTACATCCCGGGCGATTCACTCTCAGTGAGCAGAGAAGTCTAAACTTTTGAACGTAATGAATAAACGGTTCAAAATGTTAGTCAAAAGTAACAGAGGAACAGTTGGAGGAAATAGCTACAATTATTGGATAAATGGTCACATAGTGTGCTTGAATAATAGATAAAGTAGTACTGGAACAAGTGGTTTTAATGATCATAATTTCCCTCAGCTGACGACTCCACATTGCCTCATTTTGTCCAACTAACAGTCCTCAAATTCACTAAAGTTACATGAACATCTTGAGAAATGAAGAAACGAAGAAATCAATAAATCCCTTCTGCCCTTTTATCACCCCATATCAGCGTACTGTAGCTTTTCACCAAACTAAATTGACTGGAGTCTTGACTAATTCATTGTGTAATGTAAGACTCTGACAGCAGTCCGGCCGGCGGCCTGTGTTGTGTTTCAGCAGCGTTCCCCTCCCGAGGTGCAGAGGTTAAAGCCCAGTTAACCTCGCATGTCCGGGAGCATTCCAACGCCTGTCAGCTGTTTTATCCTGCAGCGTCCCACACGGGGTCTGTGCCTGGATGCTGGGAAACCTCCCACCGAATCCCAACGACACAAACAAGGTGTTTGAACAACCGCAAAGTGCACACACACACACACACACATTCGCATGTGGATGCAGGAGGTGTGCGAGTGCTGCTGCTGCTGGAATCTCACCATGAGCAATGGGTAGGTGTGTTTAAGGGGATCAGCTGGGATGTGTATGTCTGTAAATAGGAGTATTTGTGTGTTTCAGTTCCTGTGTTTGTGTCTACTTTGTGCACCGAAAACGGTGGCTTGCTCACCTGTTCACACACAGTAGACAGAAGAGGGGTTGGTTGGGGGGGGGGGGGGTCTTTTCACAGGGCCACAGTCACGGCTGAATGTACACGCACACACACACACACACACACACACAAACACACTGACCTCTGCATTTTTTTTTTCCTTCCCCTACGCTCACCTGTTTGTTCAGAGGATGTCTGCAGGCGGATCAACTGAAACGCCGCTCCAATGTTTCCACGCTACCTGTTTGAACAGCTGACTGAAGCGTTGACTTTAGCACTTTGCACAATAGCTCCGGATTGGTTTGGAAACACACACACACACACACACACGCACACACACACACACACACACACACACACAGGCCTCCTCCACCTCCCACATGCTCATTCTGCTCGCATGGACTTGGATGTGTTAAACGCTGCACTGTGACCCACTGAAAGACTCCCCCGCCCCCTCCCCCCTTTTAAAATAGCTCACTCTGGTCTGACGGATTACAATAAGAAATCTGGTTTTAACTGCATGTTTGCGGTCTGCATTACTTACTATATATGGGGCGGGCCTCCCAGTCCAACTTCTAATTATGTGTTGAGCTCTGATGGGAAAGGATCACGCAGACACACACACACACACACAATCTGTAGTTGCGTGAATGTTCTCTGTGGATGGTTGAGTTGATGGGAAGCCTGGGAAGCAGTGTGCCATTGCAGGCATGCCCTGGTGCCAGTGAGACTGGGGAGCGGAGCAGCAGACGGGCTGTGGTGGATCTAAATAAGGAGAGACGGCAGCGTTTATGACACCGAGCTGCATTCCCCTCTGATCTACGGGCAGCCGTACCCTGATGTTGTGCCTCATCTGCATTTATAGGAACACTTACACATGCACGCAAACACACACTTAAGAAAGCAAAAAAAACAAACAAAAAAAGGTGTGCAAGGGGAACGAGGCCATTCTATCTCACGTTGCAACGAAGGGAGACTTTTACGGGCCGAACGCGGCGCAGCGGGCTCCTCGGCGTCCGTCTGTCGCTGGCCGGCCCCCCGTTTTTTCTGGGGGTCCGGGCGGAGGGGTTTTGTGGCTGCGGTGCTGCCTGAGGCCTGGCTGGGCTGATTTACAGGCGGCGTGGGGACTTGCGCCGGGGATACTCCCCGAGCAGCCTGGTGGGGGCCAAGACAGCCACACCGCTGCTGCCTGCACATCTGGAGTCTAGACTGAGTGGCTCTGCCGAGCGCCTCTCTCCCTCCCTTCTTCCACATCCACATCCATCCATCCATCCCTCTGCCTCAGCTGCCGTGTCCCTCCCCCCAAACCTCCCCCCTCCCTCCCTCCCTCCCTGTTTGCGTAGCTGCCGGGGCTCAATTGAAATCTAAGATCAGCTCTCACTTTTTCCTCTCTCCCACTCACTTTTTTCTTCACCCATGTCTCCCTCTTTCTCTTCCCTCTCATTCTGGCCCGACCTCCCAACACATCTGACGAAGGACGAAGTAGTCAAGTAACAAAACAAAAAAAAAAAGAAGGAAAAGAAGCGTGCTCGTCACGGAGCGCATGTGGAAGACATCATAGAGGGGATTGTTATTCCTCTCCCTCTGAAAGCCAGAGCCTAAGTGTTCACAGGGGGACCCTTCGGTGATCTTTCAAGAAAATGGAGGATCGGGCTCTCGAGCCAAAGAGCGGTCATATAAACATATTGGCTCTGACATTCATAATAAACAGCAGTGCGATAAACATGATACCTCACACGCTCGCCCTCACGCGTGTTTTAATAGTGGCTCCTGTTGGTTGCCGTCAAGAGAAATGTCCCTCGTTCTGCTTTTTTTAAAGAAGACAACTCCTGTCCGAGCCCCGTCCAACCCGCTCTTCATCCTCGCCTCTCACCATCTATCCCCCGTCTCTGTCCCACTCACACGATGACATGAAGTCGACTAACGGCGATTTCTTTTCCCTCCACTTTTTCATAAAACTCATTTCTTTTGTGGCGGTTATTGTGTAAACAGAGACATGTGCGTTATCTCTCTCGCGCTCTCTCTCTCTACACAACGTGATGGATGAAGCACTCGGCTTCGTGAGATAAATGTGTTTTTTGGGGGGGTCGGATGGTCTCGGGAGGTATAGTTGGGGTCTTGTTGTTGGAGGTAGTGTAGTGCTGCGGTAAACATCACGCGTCGAGGTTTCCCCCGTCGGCACGCGAGCACAAGCACAATAGTGTCTCCCTCTCAAAGTATGGGAAAGTTGTTTTGGAGACAACTTCTGCTAATGGATCCAGAGGGGCAGCGTCACTGTGGTTCAGCGCAGACAAACAGGGGCCTTTCTTTCTTTCCATGATGCCTGATTTCCTCTCTCGGTAATGAACACGAGCGGGGTTTTTACTGCCGCGTTCACCCCTATCGCGTACACACCGTGTCATACTGCGCGGGATAAATGGCCGCGTTCAACTTTCTGGTGTTAAACAGGTCGTAAAAAGGCGGCCACATGATACCCTTCCAACAAGGCCCGGACCTGTGAGGCTGCTCGCCTGACTGTCGCCTGCCTTCCTCCCCCCCGCCTCCCCTCAAATGGAACAAATTATCCAGCTACTTGGGTGAAACAAAATGTTCATTTAAGAGGGAAAGAAGTGCAGAAGGACAGCGGACATCTGGATAGCAGTGGTTGCTGTTTGCCTTCTCTGGGAGCCATTAGGACAAACGGCGTTCCTGCTCTGTCACTCTCACGTTTCACCCTCCGCCCTTCTCTCGCCATCTGCATCAGCTCTGGTTCCCACCCTTGTTTTCCGTCACAGGAAAGACACTGAGAAGGGAGACGGACACCAGATACAGGACAGCGGGGAGGGGCGGTATTTTTGGGGGGGAAAGTCAAAGAGAACAAGTGAGCCCAAAGTGATAGAGGCGACCTAACGCTTTTTGGGGCTTCGGATTGCAGGTGCGAACCGCGTGCCCGGCTCTCACCTGCGCCGAGGCCCCCGAGGCCTCAGCATCAGCGGAGTGACAAACGTGGCGGTGACAGGTTTTTCTCCTCCGTGCCGCCCTGCGAGAAACCTCCTCAAGCACCAACCTGACCCTGGCTGACTCCAGAACTAAAGCTGCTCTCTCCACTGAGTAAAAGTACCTTTGGTCGCTCTGACAAAAGCATTTCTTTCTATTACCTTTCCAAACATTACAGAAGTGGAAATACTTTCCCCTCCCCCACATCAACTGCTGCAAATAAAGCCTAATGCCAACCGATTTACCGCAAACCAGACCAGCTGCGGACTTGTTATTTCAAGATGAAGTGCCGCTTCACATCGCGGTTGCACAATGCGTCTACAAGAGAAAGGAGTGTGTTCGCTACTCGCGATTCAAGAAATCTTTTGCAACAAGCAACGGGATGGCCAGCTAGGCGTGGAGTGTGTGCACCGTTGGTGTGTGTTAAGACGTGTCAGACTGGCACAATGCGTTGTGTGTGAATCATCGGGCTTACTGGGGCAACGCCACTGTCAACAGACGCCCACCAAGCGCCCCGCTGGGAGAGGCTCAGGCGCCGAGGTGGTGCACCCGCGCTGGTATTATCTGTGCTCGAGAGTTAGGTAAACACGGGCTTAACTTGTCAGGAGGCTTAGAATAAACTGCGCCTGGTGATGCACTCAGGTATGAAGGAGGCAACGAGACTGCGGCTGTAGGTGAGAAGTGCAGATGTGGCTGCTGATAAAGTGCCGTTGGTGGTGAAGTTGTAAAGACAGGTGTGAGGAAAGGCAATTACACAGAACTGCTGCGTGTGTCGCCCCCACACAGTCTGATGGAATCACACTGATTCACGCAAAACGCTCCGGTTGCGTGTTTGAGTCATTCCCCCAAAACCTGGCATAGCATTTGTAAATTGATAAACTCAAAAGCAATTAAATGCAGCGTTGCTGATTTCCACACACTCATTGGTTTCGCCGCTTGAGCCTCAGGTGTTCCTGGATGACCGGTATCTTATGGGGCCCAATGGGATCCAAAATGACTCACTTTATCTCTTGCACCGAATGGAAACGGTTTCATGATCCAAAGAACTGGACATCAGCAAATTAAAAGTTGCTCACTCGGTACGTTTACCCCCCTCGCACTTATCGGGTCCACGGCAGAACGTGCACATTACTCTCAATTTACTCAGCCCGTTGGTTTGACTTTACATTGAGTCACATTCATGAAACAATTGATGTTTTACAAGCAGTACTTGGCTTAATTGTCCGTCTTTGCTTGAACTGTGAAGGGATTTACAGTCTTTATAATGATGATGGACGACAGGAACAACACCGCTGGGCCATGAGGGATTTCACAGTGGCAGCAGTGTGCAGCGTAGCGGTGCAGGTTTGCAGAAAAGGCCAACTGGTGCCACTTTATTCACCTTTGTTAATGCGCCCTGGGTTGATTCCTGCTGGTCCCGTAGCATTTGCTCTTAGTCACCACAGCCAATCATGACATCTTCAATTCAACCGACTGACGACAGTGTGTAAAAATGAAGATACATCGAATCTGATGTTATCTTACTGCTCGGGAAAAGGTACAGGGAGCTGCTGCGATGTTGTATTGCACACTTTGCTAATTGAGAACAGACAAGAAGCCCACCGTGCTGTGTTTTCATGGCTGTAATGAATAATTCCCCTCGTGGACAGAGCGTGACATCTTTTCAGATAGACATCAGGATTTAAGGTCCGCTATCCGTTGGGTATAGTTCTGCTCATCAAAGGCTGTACTGGGACTGAACGTGGGAGTTTGAGTGAAAATGAAAGCCTGGTATCAGCAGTCATGCCCCGTCAGGTACAACCAGCCCCGAACATTCTCAAAACAAACAATATTGTTTCAAAATCTGTGCTGGGAGTGTCTCTGCATGTGTGTGTGCGCGAGTGTCTGACAGACCAGTCGCTCGCAGTGAATGTGCAAAGTGCTTTATTGTGCCCACGCTGCAGTTGTAAACGTCTCCAGTGTGTTAACCTGGTTTGTAACAAACTGCCTTAAGAGTGCATTCTTTTTACGGCTGCGTCCTGAACTGTCTGCGAGCGGCACTTAACCTTTCACTCAAATTCCTCCCCGTACAGCTGCACTTTTTAACTCGCACTCGGTGGTCGGTGTCTTGTTTTCCCTTTTTTGATTCTCTCGGTTCAGCGCTCGAACTGAAGCGATGCACCCACGTGTGTTCAAGTATCGTCTGTCGCCCCGGCTATTGTTGTCACCGGTGATCTCAGCGCGCCTGCGAACCGAACCCATTGCTAGGAGATACTTAACAAGCTCAGGGTAATGACGGTTAATAACAGCTCTGCGAGTGATCACACCAAACATCTCTCAGAGACATATTTAAACGGATTATAGGCTCCTCTCGCTGGGTCGCAGGGCTGTTGTTTCATCTGTTAAGGCTCAACAATCATCTCGAGCAGACCGTGCAAACACAAAGAGTGAGGCCATCATCTGGTCCCCACGGATACAGTTGTTCGTGAGACGTGCAAAAACACACCAAAAAAAAAGGGCAGTTCAGGTTGAGCTCGCGGTGCGGAGGAGACACTGTTCTCGTGCAGGAGGCCTCTCTCCTAGGAGCTCAGTGCCTCTGGGAAATAATGAAAAATAAACACGGGGCCTAGATGTTGACTCAGGGAGAAGTGATCCACAGGTTATTACTGCACTCCTCTCTCTCCTGCTCTCCCATGGCTCTTGGATGAGTTTATGTAATGAACCCCCATCACCCCCCCTCTCAACAGCCTCCTGGGCGATAGCTGTCCGATGCTGCTGTCACGTCTCATTTACACCTATTGCGTTGCAGCAGTAATGGAGAGGTCGAGGTTGTTTATGTTACGAATCATGAGTTGAGATTTCTCAGTCACGGCTGGGGTTGTATTTAGTTAATCTCATTAATAAATGTCATAAACATAAATCTCAATTCCCTCTCTATTGATTGAGGTTACAGATTCCTCTTTTCCAATGTATAAAAAATAATAATCATAATATAATAATCAGTTTGATCTGAAAAAGGGAGCTGAAGGAGTTTCCTGATATGTCCAAATACTGTAGTGTTTTGTTTGCAAAAGTTTGTGGTACAGAGGTCCAGCTCAAATGTTTGCTTTATACCCTCAGTTTGTATTTCACTAGTATAAGGTGTTGAGTAACCTAGAGGCAAAGTGCAAGAAAATGCAAAGTAAGGGAAATTACAGTTTTATTTTTGCCCTAAATAAATCACAAAACAACACAAACAGAATATGTGTTATTGGTGTTTACTAGATGTGCAGAAGCAGAAGAGTTCTCAATTCTAACGTTAATATTATTATCTTTCGAAAAAACATTTTACATGACAGAAACATTCCCATTGTTCTGCCAACTAAAATGAAGAGATGAGACTTCCAGTTTGGACCACTTGGGAAAATAGTCCATGCTGGTTGCGCCCTCTAGTGTACGAAATGGGTAAGTAGCAATTAATAATTATATTTTATTGGAGACGTCCAGACATTTTCCAGTAATATATTAAAACGCATGCTAAACGAAATAGCTCATGTGAAACCAGAAAGCACCGGCAGGTTGTAGATGTAAACCCGTCCGAGAGTCGCCCTGCGACACCTGAAGACCGGATGACGACTCGCATATCAATCCGCTCAGACGCCCGGCTCTGCTTTTTCGCTCGACGGGCTTCGCCTTTCAAGACAACGACCACTGACTAAAGTAATGAAAAACCACCGTTATACGCGTCCATTCTCCGTTTAACGCGCCTCTTTGGGTTTGTTATTAACTCGGGGTGGCAGTTGTAGACAACGTTAGAAGTCGGTAGAGGTCGCTGCGAATCTACGCGGAGAGAAGAGGGACACAACATGGTGGACAGGTGTGCGCATCAGTCTCTATTCGTCACTCGCTCAGCAACTAGTGTGTGGTAAGGTTGTAAAAAAGTATGAAAAGAAAATATACAGTGACCAAATTAACCCGAAAAACACAAAAAGCAATTCGTGCAACGTCGATATCTTTAATAGTGTTACACTCGCTAATGACAATGTTAATGCAATTTTTAGAGGTAAAGTAGCAATACAAGCCACTCATGACATCTAAATATGTATCGTGCCAGACAGGCCGATGTTATTGTCACAATGTCAAACTGAATGCAGGTGTTTGCAGCGGTGTCCTGAATGCAGAGACACTTCCATCAGTCTCTCAAACTGGTCTTACGTCATTAGACTGCGAGGGATGTTTGCAGATTCAACGGACGCCATGAATTATAGATGATACATGCGGGGGAATATTTCTTTAATCTCTGAACAAAGAGCCGTAGTAGCCCGAGCGCCTGAAGACATCCGGCCGAGGAGAAGGAGACAGAGTGTCTGTCATGAAATGCTGCACAGTTCCTCTCATCTCACACACACACACACACACACACACACACACACACACACACACACACACACACACACACACACACACACACACACACACACACACACACACACACATCAGTGGTACGGCTGGGCCAGTTGTTAGGTGCATTTGGGACGTGTCTCAGTGCGGCTCCCACAGTGAGGTCATTACTGAGTTACACTTCTTTTTATAGATGTCCCGTGTGTCGCTGTCTCGGTCCGATGCAGATCTCCGTCTCCGTCTCTGTCTCCGTCTCTGCCTGGGAGCAGCCGACGCCGCAGTGCAGAGGTCATCCACGCTCGAGGTAGGACTGTTATTGATAACAGTTGCTGGTAGTTTGCAGCACATCAACGTGCAGCCTTTTTAAGGCCTGTTTCATAATTGGGTTCTGGTGTATTTGAGAGAAAGTACAGGCGTATTAGCAGTAGATTTGAAAAAAAATCATCAATTTATTTATTTATTATTCCATTATTTATGTATATTCGGAGTCTCCTGCAAATGTACCTACAACTAAGAAATGTCGGATTTTTCGTTCAATTGGTTCAAAATGAAAGGACACGCGCGTATTATAGAATTCTCGTTGTAACATTCAGTTACTCTCACAACTCACTATGTCCCGAATACTTGCTACATATTATTTCTATTCAGTATGAACAAAATCCTAATCCTCCCTGCGATCCGCCCCTTTTCTGCAGATTGCTTGTGTAAGATTAGTATCCATCAATGGCAAAATGAACAAAGAGTCTATCTTGCAAAAACAAAGAAAAACATATAAAAAGAACAGTATATACAGGTAACTGTCAATGATTCCCTCACTATGTGGAACCAGGACCATTTATTGCCAAAATATGTCAGACATACGAGGATTTTGACATGGCGGTTGGTGCGTAACATCGGACAGTAAGACAATGGACAACAAGACAGATGACACCGTGCAGGAAATGTTCAATTTACAAATGTACAATTTAAATCTACAGTATAAAATATAGTATCATAAACTAGATGAATATATAATAACAGTTTGATAATGTCAACTCTGGTATCCCTTTTTTTAATTAATTAATTAATTTCAACTACTTTGGAAATGATGTAACACATCTCATTGCGTTGTTCACGTTAAAGATAAGAAAATCCGTTATCAGTCCCACAGAGAGGAAATGAGCAGTGTTACAGGCACCGAGGGGTTAGTGCAGTAACAAGAAGCGTCACAAAAAATAATATTTAATATTGGTTATTAAAAAAGTGGCTATAATAAGTAGCGAGACTCGACATTTGAATTCTTGCACATCGGAAATATTGATCTGGAGTCAGTCTAATTGATATTTCATATCAGGGAAGTGTCAGTCAGTCGACTGGGAGCAGTGTGGATGTAAAGTGTGAAAGCAGCTGGAAGGAAGGAGCTGCTGCATCTCTCCTTCACACACAAAGCAGTCTGTCACCGAGGGAGCTGTTTATATAACCTGCATGAAGCAGCACGATAGGAATATACAAGGAAAGTGTGAAATGTGCTTTCTGTGGTTTATCTTTAGAGCATTGCAATTCCAATACGTCCCTTTACTGTTAAATTAGGAAAAGGTAGCCTAGTGTATGTGCAGCCGGATTCTCTGTGGACCGCCTTTGTCTTTTGCTAAATCCTTATGAATTCTCCTTTACGTGCCCTCATGAAGTGTCCCATCAAGGTCGAGTGGTTAGGAAAAGGCATTAGGGCGTCATCTTTTACTTTTAATTGTATTTATTTATATACATTTAAATAGGTATTTAGTATGGATACTGTCTGGTTTGAGTATTACCCTTTTTCTTACTTTTTCCAGTGGAAACGCATGTACATACTTAAAACACTGCAACAGACATTTGGACCGGGACAGGACTACTTTGACGAGTCACAGTAGGAAAAATAGGAGTAAATAATAAGAGGAACAGTGGCTGAATCCAATTGGCTGTTAAGTTTCAAACCCTCTGTGTTGCAAGTAAAAGTGTGCATGGTGCAACAAAATGCTCCCTGTTGGTATTCCACGATTATGTCCAAGTTTTTGTTATCTCCGTAATCTACACCGATGTATCATATTCTATAAGATCGGCAATTATTTGTATTCAACTGTTCATGAGGTCAGAATAACTGCCCTGCATTCAGCTCTGTGACTGCATTTTACGGCTGATGCAAGAAGGTTTTTAATAAATTTTTTAGCTGAAGTTAGAGATGAAGGCGTCTCACTGGGCATGAAGGGGATGACAAATGTACCTCTGAAAGAATATTAAAGCTGTGAGACAAATGGACTGGATACAACGTACAGTATATGTCTCTGAGATGTAGTGGCGTACAATTATAAAGTTGTAAATTTGAACCTAAAGTCAAACTTTTTGGGGGTTTTGAGCCAATGAGCAACCTGCATAACAATGAATGAGGTTCCGTCTTGAACTATGCATCCAGTCCTCGTTGCTCATGCGTGGATGGACCAGAGAGGAGGTCAAAACGGGTCAAAACAACCACGAAGCATCAAGGCCGAAAACCCTTCACTTGTTTCAGAACCTGGGATTTTTTGTGTTTGATTGACAGGTAGTTGGACCAGTCAGATGGTTCCGTGTCCTCTGGAGGGTCAGGTCGCCCTCGTCCCCAGAGGTAGCAGATTAGTTGATGGATGTTGCATGTGGGGACATGGTGATGCTAGCTTACTTCAAATGTTGTTTTATAGGAATTTATTGTAATTGGATATTATTAATTGAATATACTAACAAATTTCTTCCATTTTATCTTAAAATGTCGTCTTGTCACCTCATCTCTGCAGTAGATTTCACACTGAGCACACAAGGGTGCTTCTCTCTGCCCCCCCACACACACTGTCCATCCCATCCATCCATCTGTGTGCGCTGTGACTTTGCCTCTCCACCGAGTGTGTTCCAGCCATATTGTGGGTTGAAATGTTTACGCCTCTAATGAGCCAATTGTTCTTGTGTTTTGTTCCCCTCGGGGAGCGTTGTGTAGCTAACAACATTCTGCTCAAAAAACATTTTGAAACGTGCTCACTGCACCGGGGAGGGATTGGGGCCAACAGAACAATGATGCCTCGGAGCGTGTACAAAACGGAAGACGTGTTAATGACGGTCGCGCCAGCGGAGTGACACCGCATTCTTCTCCTGTCAATTAGACTCTGGTTATTCAAAAGCAATTTGGAGCTCCCCGCGGAGTGAAATGTGTGCCTGTATCTCCCGGGCCTTCGTGCGTGATGAAGTTGTGTATTCATTCCATTTCTTTGTGCGCGCGTCCTACTTTGAGGCGTAGGTATTGTGCTGAGGTTAGAGACAAGCCGCGTGCTCCGTGCCCATAGTGATCTTCACGAAAAGGGAGAAAAGCGCGGCCGTGTTTTGAGCTCCGTGCGGGTTTCTTTCTGCGTGCGCTCATGTCCGTGAACAAGAGGTATTGATACAGCTGGCATTCAAGACCCTGATTAATTGCAATGGCATTTGGCTGTTCTCTGTAAATGCCACATCCCATGCTGAGTGCTTGGTTAATAGCTGTCTGCCCATTGAAGGCCCCGCGTCGGCCTTTTCCTTCATCTCCCTCTCTCCTTCTTTCCTCCTCTCCCTTTCCTCTGCCCTCCGCTGCGCCTCTGCTGCATGAAAGGTCAGAGGTGCTTTATCAGCAGGAATTAGTGGAGTGACCCCGTGCGGATCAGATGTGCACGCTCTGCACAGCTGGGTCTTGCCGTATGTCTCTTTGCCGGCGGCGGCGGCAGAAAGTATGTTATGTTTATGTCCTCGTCCCCTCCAATCTACAGCAAACGTGCTATGATAAGAGCGGGAGAAGCACTCTACCTTCAAGTGCGTATGCCCCGAAGACCCAATTTCCGCTTGTCTCTACATCTCAGAAAAAAAAAAGATACGAAGAATTAGCTTTCACCCCCCGAGTGGATTAGTTTGCTCTATCTTAATGAGGTTTGCCATGTCAGAGGGAATAGTTCAGAGCCTGCATGCTAAACAGACTGAAATTGGAATAGAGTATCAGCTCCTTGACTGCAAATATACCTTCGCTCTCCAACTCTAATTCCAAAACTGCCACCCAATTACCCTCATACACGCTTTAATCTTGTCGCTTCCAAATGGGAATAGAAGACCACGCAGAGGAAAAAAAATCACTTTGTTTTTTTTTCCCTTTTTGGAAAAGTAATTCAAAAATCCAATTAACCGAGGAAAAAAAAAACCTGTCACCAGTTTGACTGGAGACACTGAATGTAGTTATGCAAATGGACCCAAAGCATTGTGGAATGCGATTTGACAGAATCTCATTCTGGATGGAGCGAGGCCAGATGGAGAGATTACTCAGCCGCGTCGGAGTGGAGGCAAACAGGAAGCGGCGAGCTCGGTAATTTATTGTCTTGGCATTTGTCCCGAATGACTCAAGTCAGCTCATTAAGGGACGAGGTGTCACCCGGCAGGACAGAGAGACGGACGGGAGCATTTCTTCAACGGGGCTTTCCTCTGCTCCTTCTGCATCAGCTCTTTTTTTTCCCGTCCGTCAGATGCCGGCTTAATATCAGGTGCCAAATAACATTTCTACACAATTCATCATTTTTGCTCACCACAGGGGAGAGGCAGACGCTATTGCATCCTCCCACTTGTCTTTACTCTGCTTACAGTGCGGTTTCACGGCAGCCGGGCGGCGACGGCCAAAAGGCTGAGATAAGGAGAGGAGGCGTGTCCAAAGTGGGGTTCTTTTATTTTTAGGCACCGGTGGAGAGACGGCGTGGTCGGCTGTGTTGTCACAGCCTCGTCGTAGCATTCAGGTGTTACTTTGACGGAGTGGTGCGACTCCCATTAACATTTGTCTCACAGAAACACTCGATCACAACTCAAAATCAAATCTGATTTCTTAAATTTTAAATTCCAATAACAATAATGAAAAGATCCCTGTTGAAAAAAATACATTCTATCAAGAACTGAGCTCGGATTCAATGCGATAATTTATTCTTTTTCTTAAATTGAACCATGTTGTGATGCAGGCTGGTCTCGTCCATCACTTTTAGTTGTACCAGCAAAAAATAATGCAACTCAACAATAACATTTTAGATATCCCACCAAATCATCTCTGCTCGTAATATTCAACGTAGAAGCATAAAGGTCGTTAAAGCACACAGCAGGCGGTCGGGAGTGACCAACACACACTGGTCTCTCAGCGCTCGTTCCGCCAGCGCCACGTGACGTAGTGTGTATCCTTCAGGAACGGCACTTCTTAACAAAGAAGCAGTTTTTACCTGTGAAAACGGAAGTTTATTTTGAAAAGGCTCTTTGCAGTGAGTGGAAATTGACACGCAATGCTGACCGTTGTAGGAAAATGCAGGAGAGATGAGATGTACCTTTTTATTCATATGAGATCATAAGTGTCAGGGGTGGGGGTGGAAGGCAGGACTCAAATGCAGACTTGCAAGAAAACAAAATACTTTAATAGTTACTAGATCCAAAAAACACAGGAACCGGGAGGAAAAACAGCAGGCAACATGTGTGACGAAAGACAATGACGCGACAAGTGACACAAGAGACACATGGCTTAAATACACAAGGGAGGTGCAGGTGATTGGACACAGGTGGAAACTATTAGACGAACACAGGGGATGACGAGACAAGGCAGGAAGTGAAGTTACCCGGGGACACGAGTGGCAGAAAACTACAAAATAAGACAGGAAGTGAACCACACCGTGACAATAAGAGCCTTTGTCTTAGAATACCAGTGGGATGAAATCATATACTGAGACATCATGACATGCTATGGCGTTTTCTATCATAATAAACATGCATTAACTTAAATATTTCAGAATAGTTGATTTGCTAAAAGTTCTATTTATGCGATTACCCCAGTGTAGTTAAACTGAGCTATCATCTTGGTCTGTAGCGTGTAATGCACACACACACACACACACACACACACACACACACGCTACAGTCCCTTTTTTAGCAGGTGTTTTAGGGGTGCTGCCGTCTGTGGAACTCTCCTACCACTCGGCTGCGTGCCTGTTTGAGATGCAGGAATTAATTAGTCGGGAAGCTGCTTTTAGTTTCCTCAGACTTTAGGAAAGCCATAAGGCAGGCGGTGTTTTTGCACGAGCAAAGGGCGCAGTGCCTCGAGGGAACCAAACTCTCACTTCTACTAACACGTGCTGCTGTGCTGCTATCCTCAACGCCCCAGTTCATTTCCTTGTGCATATTTCTGTACAGTACAGCTAATAAAAATCCGACATGTTCACACATAATGAAAATACCCCCGCCCCCCCCTGCGGCCGTGACCTTTTTCTTGTGATGTCAGTCCGAGGACTCCTCCTCTCACCCTGACAGCCCCTAATTGCATGTCAGCGAGCGCCGTACAACAAAAAAAACAAAGCGACGTCCACTCTGGAACAAACAATCATTAATTATTAAGGACACCAAACACAGCCGCTTACTAACCTCCGCGACCGCGTACAGCTCTGTGATTTAAAATCCAGGCCTTTGTTTTCCCACTCGGGTGAGTGCTGACGTGGGACGGCTGCACGCGACGGCCCGTGCAACCTCGAACTGGCTCGGAGGTGTCCTCACGCGTTAAAGCAGCTCGTGGCGATCAAAGCTGCACCGAGGAAGTTCCCACGAGCGCATTTGTTGAATTCACTCGTGTTTCGCAGCAATTCAGCCCCTCCGTGTATCACACAGCGTTATAAAGTGATTACAAATGTATTTGTGCGAGAAACACTGGGGTGGCTTGTTCAACACACCCACAAGGCGCTTCTTATTTAATATGTGTGTCAGATATTACACTGAGTGATGTACATTAAGAATGCAAATAAGCCGGCGTCAAAGGGGTTTTAGTTCATTAGCTGGAGAAGCCGGTGCTGGCTGGGCCCCACAGCGGCTCCTGTTCCCCGGGACTCAGCGGGGGGGCGCTCTTTGATCTGTGGCTCCCACGGTCTGGCAACGTCTCCCCAACCTTTGCAATGTGTTAGGCATTCAAGCAGAGAAGCACGGCGAGCAGCAGAAATGATCGAATGTCATGACTAGTGGTTAGAGTTATAGTGTGTTATTAGATATCATATCAGGACAGTAAAACCATCCCTGTAATAGGAATTAAACACATTGTATATAAGTCATTCAATACTGTACATGACACATCTATTTCACTTGCCTCCCCTGGGAGGAGGATGTCAACTTTAACGTCTTTTCCCTTATTCAAGGGTTTTTTGTGCCGGGCATTTGGAGGATGTCACATTTGTGCAGATGTAATGTGATGATTTAAGATGCTGTGTGTATTAGATATTAGATAATAGTGATGACATAATGCATGCCATCTTATGTTTACCTAAAGAAGCTTTAGGCCAAAGGTTTATTCAGTGAATGTACTGTGGTATCGATCAGGCAGAGGTCAGGTGAGAGGGGGATTTCAGGTTCGGTCCCCAAATGCAGGCAGAGGAGCAGCACTAAGACAAGGAGCTAGGTTTTAATGCGCAGCCAATCACATACAGCTGTTAAGTAATGGACACGCCCGGCAAGATTCTAAAAAACTGTACCGGGGGAGGCGACAATCTTAGACAGAGAAACTCCGGAGACACAACGCTGTAGGTCGTATTGGACTGCGAAAGAAAGATCCTCTATAATTATTATTATATTCATATTCACAGCATATTTCTCTCAGTTTTTAAAACCTTTTTGATTTTTAAGCTCAAGCCAGTTGATTCTTTTGACTGAAGGCAAAGTGACGGTTCCTTGTTCAAGAAAAGTTTTTACCCCATAAATTCCTGCTTAACATGGACAGCTGGGGTTGCAGTGTGTGTGTGAGTGTGTGTATGTGTGTGTGTGTGTGTGAGTGTGCGCGCACCTTTCGTGCATGAGACAGATCCAAAATGTTCTGTTGTTTTTACGACTTCCTTTACAATAAATAATGAACGGGCATATAAAGTCGAATGAATTATTCTAGTTGAGACCGTCGTAGATGTGGCTCACGCGTAGAAGAGACTTGGACCACTGTTCTCTTTCTCAACGCAGAGTAAAATTAATACCTGCATTATATTAGATGGAACCCAACAGGTTTTTAAATTGGTTTCATTGCTTTCAGCAAGATGGATGCTAAGATGGAACTAATCATAAAATATCCCATTATTCTTCGGAAAGTGTAACACTAAATCGTACAATCCATTTAAAGATATTGTGTCTTGCGAGCAAAACAAGGACTAGACTGGACACTTTACTCAAAGCAATATGACAAAGTATTCTGTCCTGCAGTTTAACGTGCACGGACCTATTTCAGGCAGTTTAACAACAACATGAAAAAAGGAGCTTAACACAAAGTGCGCTCGAATTTTTGATTGGTTATTAAGATGGAGGCGGCTCCTGCTTAGACCCCTCGGAGAGCCCCATTGGAGCACAGGGACGTCCATCCCTCTTGGCTCTCGGATCGTCACGCCTCTCGTTGTTCATGAGTTCTACATATCAGGATGTTCGCAGGATGATTTGCATATGAGTGATTGGCGCAGTTCTATGTATGGACGTGTTATTCTTAAAATGGGGAACAGCTGGTTCCTGTTGAACTGCGTTTGAACCAGATAGTGCTGCATCTTTTTGCAACATGTTTGTGTGCTGGTGTTGTGACTTGAAATACATGTTGTTCGTGCAATCCGGCCTTTAAGCGGCCTTCACCCATTATTACTATGCATTTATAGTTCAAGTGTAATTTCATTCTAGCGTAAGCGTGCATGTTCATATTTTGACACTCAACACTTGCAACAATCACCCAACACATGTAAGAAGCAAAATATCAAAGGCATCTGTCACAAAGAGACACCGGCAGGAACACGGGGGACAGACAACAAGACTGTACGCATGCACGTTTAAATGAAAGCAATGAGACACCAATATATATATTACCCCGTGTTTGTAACCAGCCGTTGTCTGTTGCCTCAGCGTGATGCAGAAGGTTTTTTTTTGCCAGCCCCAATGCTCAGTGGTCGATCTATTCCTTCCAGCCCTGAGTACACCTCCCCCTGCTGGCTGATCATCAAACAACACGGGTTCCTTTTGGGATACTGGCGGGGTGTCCCAAATCTAATTACTGTGTGCTAATACACCATGTACTAATTTTGACAACACACTGTTTTGGCAAATAGAGTACTTAAGAAATCAATGTCGGGTATTGTTTAATACAAACAATAAGTCAACGAAGCTGCAGCTTGGGTTCAACAAAAAAACCCAACTTTCAAATCTACACTCTGTAGTACAATTAAGGAGGGTAATGGCTTTCTCGCGGCAGCTCTTTTGGCAATTTCATATTTCATTGCATAGCTTTTAGTCAAAGACCAGTTCGGTCTGAAAATGTGTATAACAAAAAAGCTTAGCAATTAAATTTGAAAATCTGTGATGTAGGAAACTTTTCTGAAACCTCTATTCTCTTTTAATTGCATTGTGGAGCACTCATGAATGCATTACAGCATCACCTCAGGATACGGAACCAAACGCTGGATAACGATGGTTTCTCATAACTTTCTTATTAACTATTCATATTTTCAATGGGAGCGTGCGATGCAACGGTGACAGGGGGGATGAGTTAAATAGGAGGGGATTACATTAGACGTCACGGGACGCTGTGTGGTTTATTCCAGGGCTGTTATCCTGTGTGAGTCTTCCCGTTCATTGTATTTTGCAGTTTGAGCCCATGTGAGACGAGCAAGGCTCTGCCTGCAGTAACCACTGAGATTCCTCTCATGGTACCCGGACTTCTCTCCTCCTCACCTCTGTCAGGTCTGTGTCCTCAAGTCTGCACACTGTCAGCTCCTGGGCTCCTCTCTCGCTGTTCCTCTTCCTAATGTAGCCATGGTGATGTCTAACTGCCTCTGCACAGGACCCACTGGCACAATCACAGAAACCATGAGGGCAGAGTGCCGGGGATGTGTGTGTGTGGGGGGCGAGGACGGGGGGGCTCCAGCCTTTAACCAACTAGCCCAAACCAAGATCATTATGGTCTGGAGGTTGCTCTTGTTGATATAGAGAGCCGGCGAGCAGCAGAAGAAAGTGTGTGTGGGGGGGGGGGGGGGGGGGGGGGGGATGTGCACTGGAGTTCTCTTGTCTCGAAGCAGCCAGCTGACAGAGGACATTTTTATCAGCCTGCCGCACACAGTGCAAAGAAAACAGGGAACACATTCATTTGTGAAAGCACACTCCACAAAAGCAATGATTTATCGTTATTTATGCACCTGCCTTCACACTGTCACTTTTCTCGAGGCCTCGTCCACTTTGTGTCCGATGAAGCAGAAAACAGAATAGCCCGAAAATGGGTTTCCTCAAGGCCTGGACCTGCCTGCAAAGGGCACTGTGCACTGCGATGTGACTTACTGTCAACACGCAGACATTTGTAATATTTCAACGCATCTTGTTGTTTCAACTTTGTCTTTGCATTTTTATTGAAGTCTCTTGCTTCTGATCCTCTTTGGGACCTTCGCCAAAGGTAGCAGGGTTCGGTCAATATCGTTCAGCAGCCTACACACAGAGACTCTCCCCTCTTCATATGTTCTGTTTTGACGGAGAGTACATCTGTGGATGTAAAAGCCAATTAGAGGAGGGCATGACACGTCCTAAATGTGCGTGAGAGCGAGGGAGACAGAGCGGGAGCATGAATAAACCATGTCCTAAAGTGGTGTCACTGGGCTGCTGTGTTGGCATGTCGGCAGCGCTCAGGAAAAACATGGCCGTCTCTGGGGCATTGTCTGTAATCCAGCATGTTCGAGCAGCTAGATGGCTTCTTTATGTAAGCAGCCCCTGAGTCTCAGGCTTCCTCTCACATGCTTACGGGGGAGAAATAAATAATTATCAGTATATTTGGTTTGTTTCAGGGTGATTATGAATTGCATTAGAACCGGCTTAGCCACTCTCACAAAGGACTCATGGTTCCAATCGGCTTGAATGACAATACTTAAAAAAATAAAAATTAGGATTAGGATTAGTGTGGAACGCACCTGACGTGAACGCAGGAAATATAATTGTCTTTATCCTCAAATGCCATGCAAATCCGCCCCCCCAGCTCTGAATAGTTTGCTTTCATATGCATTGAGACGAGTCATTGCAAGAAAAGTGGCATCCGATTTTTTTTTTTTCAAAGCGTTTCATCACCTTGCAGGGACACAAATCCCGTAGCGTGCCACGCTGACGGAGAGATGATCCATTGCAGACGTCGTAATTGAAAACACCGAGAGGGGGGTGGACAATTAATCTCTCCCTCTGTCCCCGCTTCAGATTTCCATGGAGAACTACCTCGAAAATGCAGATAATAGATAAGAGCGCTATTGATTGGATGGGGTGGGAGGAGAGGTGAGGAGGTGCTGAGGTTCTCCATCAGTAATCTCTCCGGCTGGGGCTGCAACTAAACAACCTGCAGAGAGGGATAAACAGGCGCATCCATCATGGGACGGCTGGTGCGGACAGTGATGGATGCCTCCACCCTCCACCTCCAACCCCCCCCCCCCCCCCCCCCCCCCACCCCACCACACACACACCCCGACAGTCAGGGGAAAGGAAGTGGCACCGGAGAGATGCCTGGCTCTAACTGGACAGGGAGAGGCCTCCCCGGGAGACAGGATACAGTCATTTCGCTGTACGGGCCTGTGTGAGAGTTGTCCCCTGTCCTCCGTCCCCCTTGTCTCTTTGAGTTTGCAGGATTAAGTTTGCAGGATTATCCCTCATGATAGATCCTGTTTGTTTTGTCAGAGAGGAAATTGGTTTTGTGAATTTGCGCGTGTGTGTGTGTGTGTGTGTGTGTGTGTGTGTGTGTGAACTCACCCATGTATATGCCTCTCGTGAGCTTGTGTACATGTATATAAATTGATTTTGGGTGTTTTGTCTCATTCAGAACGCCCCCCCCACCCACCTAGCTGGCCGGACCCAGTGAGCAGGCGTGCCCGCGCCAGTTTGCCTCAGAGGTGCCAGCCTGATAGATATGCTGTGTGTTTGTGTGTGCCAGGCTAACCCCCCAATTCTCCCTCCCCCCCATTCTCCCTCCCGCCCCAGCAGCATTAAGATTGATCCTCCGTTCCCTCCTATTCCTTTCTCTCTCATTCCTCTGTGTGCCTCGGCCTTTATGGGACTGTGAATAGGTGAGGCTCACAGGCTCCAACAGATGGCCAGAGCTGTTTCACTGTCTAACACACACACACACACACACACACACACTACTGCCCGATGAATGAGAGCCTCGGGAGAAAGGGAGGAAGAGTCACAGTTAGCAGAAAGCAGCACTTAAGAAAGACTAAAAACCAATGGAAACAGAAAGTCGAGCAGGAATAACACGCAGGGAGGAGAAATGGGAGAAGGAGAAGGAGCGATGGAATAACGGCGAGAACACTGCCACAGAAGAGAGAAATAAAAGGGGACAGAGCGCTGAGGGCAATATTGAATTGTAGATTGAGGGAGGCTCTCCCCTCCCTCTTTCCCTCCCTCTTTTATTTATCTCGCGTGAGGCCACGCCTCCCCCCTTTCACTTGTCAGAGCATCTATAACAGTGAGCTGTCTGCACCGGGGCTGCGTGGCGAGCGAGACGAGCTCCTCAATCTGCCGGCACAGAGGATCCGCATCTGGACGGGACGGGACGGGACTGGATGGTACCGGACCCGGGACAGTGCAGGTGTGTGGATTTGTGTCGTTTGCGTGCTGGTTTGTGATGGATGACAGAGAGCGAGAGAGAGAGAGAGCAGCATGTGCATCCCCCCTCAGAGCGGGAGCGCTTGTTTCCTCCGCAGGACTCGCTTGCAGGGCAGCGCATCCAGAGGGTTCAGCGCTGGAGCTCTGCCCTAGTTTACACTCCGACGCTCTGATCCTCTTCTGTCCGCCTCTGAGATTTATGCAAGGAGTCGCTAACTCGCCGGGGTGAGAGAGATAAGACGTCTCGCTCATCACCGGACTCTCCGTTTCACGATCTGAATCAGGGCAGCGTTGACGGGAGCAGCGGTTCGTCTGGGGAAACAAGTTGCTGGTGGGTTTTTTTGGGACGCTGTCGACAGGTGCTGCGTCTCCGGTATTCTCCGTTCAAGTGATCTTGTCTCTGCGCGATAGTCTCCTCCAGTGGGGGAAGGATTGCCGTGTGTTCCAAATGGGTCAGAATTCACTCAGGGAAAACAAATCGCGACAGCTTCCTCAGTTCTTTGGTCCGTGTTGGTAATGAATGTGCTCTTTATCTCCTTGCTTCACATAACGTGGTGAAATATGGAACGTTCATTGTCTCGCCGTGGCTTTTGTGTTTGCTCAGCCAAAAATAAATACTGCTGCTGAATGTGAATGTGTGGGTTTGAAAACACAGAACAGAGGAAAAACATCTAGGAATGATCACTTCTTCCAAAGGGTCCTAGGAATTGAGGAGGTATCCGGCGTTCATCCAGGAGACGCCATTTCAACAGTTGCAGCCACTCCTATAGAAGCCTGCGCGGCTCCACTGGTGAATCTACTCACTATCAGTGTTTTGTCAATATTGTCATGGGTCAAAAGGCTGTGTCATCACCAAGCGGTTAAGAGCAGAGTAGGGGGGGATGGGGGGGGTGCTGACCTAGAGTCTGAAATATTTATTAGAGACAGCTGTACTCCGTGCCGTCTGCAGCGATGAGGCCGGGTGGTGGAGGGATGAAGGAAGGCAATGAAGAGATTCAGAGATATGTTTTTAAAGTGTTCATTATTTATCACAACTTGCTCCGCCGTGGAGCCTCTAACCCCCACATCAACTGGCCTCTTTTCTCACCGAGATGCCAGTGGACTAAAGGAGGAGGCTCCTGCTCCGTCTACCTGTCCGATCCCGAGGCACGCCGAGACTGCACACACACACACGCCTACACACATTAACTAAACAGTTAATACACTCACAAATGAATTCACGGTATTTTGCTGCATCAACCCAAACATCCAATAGTTCCACTTGTGATGAAGCACAAACGCACGCAAACACGCACATTCACCACATCGCTAACCGGTTTATTTTGCTCACGTTTCCCTAATTCCTTTTTTTGTTCCCTACATTTTTCACTCACTCTTTGTGGCGCATAATAACCACAAACACACACACACACACACACACACACACACACACACAACGAGCGGGTGCGACGACCTTGAGACCTGTTGACGTTGTTCTGCAGCGGCTGTGCCGGGAATACATAAGAGGCCATGTGGGACTCCCGGCGAAAATGGGGCGCTTGACACTCCGTTTGTAAAAATGACTGGAAAATGTGCAGAGGGGAGGTCGGGTGTAGAGAGGGGGGAGGATGGGTGGGGGGGGGGGTCGCGGGGTGGAATGGCGAGGCGTTGAGGAGAGACACCGGCATGAATATGTATTGTATGCTAATGCAGCGCGCCGAAGCTGTTGACTCAAGCTGTTGACGCGAGCAGAGGACATGTTCCCCTGATCGCCACTCTCGGGAGGAAGCGCTATCGACGGGGGCCTTTGTTGGCGGCGCGGCGCCAGGTGGCAGATAGCAGTGGCAGGGGCCAAGGTTACGCACCGCTCGACCGTCCCTGCGGAGGCCCGCAGGCGGCCGTGGGCAGCGCCGCCGTCTGCTCGCTTTACCGCCGGCCCGTCCGTCCCTCGGTTAGACGCAGCGAGGTTAGACTGCAGGGTCCTACAGCAAATGTCTCCTGTTAGCGTCGCGCCTACTTCTACCTGCCACTTTTCCCTGCCGAATGATCAGCTAAGGAGGTAAAGTTCTGAAAAAGAGAACATGCAATATGATGGAAAAGAGGTATTTCCAACACATCTTGACACTATCATACCTGCGTCTTCGTCTACTGTAGACATGTCATTCATATCATTCCGCCATACCCCGTTACAAGGCTTCCCTCCACTAGACACTGAAAAACATATAATAACGAGAGCAAGGTTTCGAGGGGCGTACATAATTTGATGTTGCTGCTTTGAGGAGGGAAGGAGGCAGCAATCCAATATATATATATATATATATATATATATATATATATATATGTATATATATATATATGTATATCAGTGAATCTGTGGGCGATTATCTTGCAGCTTGAGTGCGTACGAATGTGTAAATATATTCGCACGTACACACTTTCATTCACACTTTATTTTGCATGATTTTCAGCTTCATGCATCGAGGCGCTTGCTCGCACACAGGGACCCTATAGAAGACGTTAAGCAGCACTCGTGTGTTCCCACCGAGTCCTTGTTCATCTGTATGTATTGAGTCCTGCTGCTAAGGCAGCAGCCGGAGACCAGTGTGTAAACCTCAGTGCGGCTGCTCCTCTCCAGTGACGGCACCGAGAGGCTCTCATGCACTCCCGTAGTCTGCGGCTGATAGGAGCAAATAAGACGAAGCGCATTTCTCGGTGTCTGTACGTGCATCTCATATGTGTGTGTGTGGGTGTGTGTGTGTGTGCGCGTTCGTTTGTCAGTGTGTACGTGTGATTCCCAGTGTCTCCGCGGCGGAGCGGCGGAGGGGAAATGTAATCATAGCCTGCTGGCCACCGAGCGCGGCCTTTGCTGCCCCATCCGTCTCAGGAGGTGCAGCGGAGGGGGGCCGAGATGTCACCCAGATCTCCCGATTTTTGTTTCCACTCCACGTGCTCTGATCTGCTCTAATCTGCTTCTGGATCGCCGGGACACCGGTGGCCTTTCGCATCGGTTTTGTTCCGGTTGTGAATAATTTATGGCGGAATTAACTGTGGTTGCTAAAAGGGAAGATTTTGGAGCGCAGCCAGAATCCAACTCAAATCCAAAGCCGACCGGCACCTCCAACGTCTCAGCATGTGATCATCACCACCGTTCTCCTCAGCTGCGTTTCCACCGCCGTAGATCTTAACTGACGGGGTTTTGGTTCATCAAGCCGACCGATAGTCCATTTCATTCCTCCTGTCGGGGTCCACGTCTCCTCCGTTGCTCGCCATCGGCTCCGTTCTCTCGGCGAGGTGTGCGCTGAGATGATTTCCATTAGTGCGACAAAACAAACACGCCCCACTCTCCTGGATTTGGGTGAACAATCAATGAAAGCACTCGGATAACTGCAGTCTGAGTGGCCCGTCGATGGTCACGACTGGATGAATACGTGATGCCGTGGCGGCGGCTCGACGACCACGGAGAACTGATTATTTTCTATTCATTGGAACAAAACTACTAAAATCAAGGAAGAGCCAAGACACATGTTAGGCCACTGCGCCCTCAAGGTGGGCAAACCAAGAAATTGATGTTCCAACAGCTCTGCAGAAAGCCGGGCAGATGCCTTGTATTCGTGTTCGTAGCTGGCAATTCAACTGATTTTGAATCAGACAGTTTTTTGGCTCTCTCACGTCGACCTCTCTCTCACACGGCGCTCTTTGGTCTGTCCTTGCAACTTTTGACTGTGTTTGATCTAATTCTAGCCTAACGAAGCTTTTGATCTCCCCCGTCTGACACCCAGACCCAGATTTACACGTCCCGAGTAGCTCAATTGGCTCTAGTCCTTCAAACCTGGCTGCTGGGGAATTGATTCCCAGCGATACAGAGATTTGGACAGTCAACCCCGAGCTTATGTTTAATGAACTGTGGGATGCCTTTAAGCTAACACCCCCACCCCCACAAAGGAAAACCTGCTATTGAGGAGTGGAGCATAAGACAAGAGGTGGGTGAGAGAGGGTCGGTGCGGTGAACGCAACATTGAGATGCTGGCAGGAGGCTGGTATTAATTAGGATCGGTCCAGAGCGCCAGCTTAGTGAACTCTTAATTGGGGAAGAGACAGTGCTGGGCATGAGGGGTCGATAGAGGCAGAGCCGGGGTTCCAACGCGCCCAAAATCAATCAGCCTCCCGCCCGACAGGGAGAATGCGGCCAATCAGTGGAAAACACGTCCTCGGACTGCGCTTACTTACTCTCTCCGTCAGACTTCATGGCGATCGACAGACAGAAGGCTCATTCCGTCTGATGCCAGTCAGAGCGGGACGGAGTGTCTTTGATCTGGTCGCTAGGAACGCTTGGAAATGGCATCACAGTTTTGGCGTAACCGCTGCCCAGAACAGGAGATCATTGGAACCAATAAAAACACGATTCATTATCACAGGGACGCTTCGTAGAAAGGAATAACAAATGAATCCCGGGCGTATTTTGGTTCCACCGCTAAAAATAGTCACTTTCTCCTCTTCTCCTTCCTCCCCGGCTGGGTAATAGCCATCTTTCTGCCCTGTCACTTTTTGATGTATCAGCCTCTTATTCACATCAAGGACGAGGCCAGGTGTCGCATTTTCTCTCAGTTGCCACGCTTGTCACGCTGCCTTGTCGCCCGCAGCCTGTTCCCGATCCACTCCCTTCTTCCTCCCCCTCTCTGCTTATTTATATTAAATCTGTCTCTCCTTCATTTCAGCGAGAGACAAGGAAAGTAAATCACATTTGCCAGTTTGCAGCCCGCGGTGTCTCCCGAACGCCGCAAGTTTGTTTGGACGTCAACCTTGGCCCAATAAAACCCTGTCGAAATGAACAACGCTGGTTTGTGTCGTCCCTCGTGTCTCCCTCGTCGTGGCCTCGGCTTCAGGCGCGTTAAGCTGCCGTCTATGAATATGTCTGGCGGTGAATGGAGCTCGGAGGCTTTTATGTTGCTTCAGATGGACAGGCACAGGTGTCCCGCCACCTCTCTTTGATGCCCACGAGTGGCTGGCAGAGCCGGGCCGCTGCAGGAGCAGCCGGGGTCAGAGACGTGCCTCGGCAGGCGGATACGCGTGGACTTATAAGGTTCTCCGGTGTATTCTTAGCCCCCGCTGAGCGTTCCGTTGGGTGCAAAAGCGCTTCGCCAAAGACGGCGTATCAGAGGCGCCATCGGCGGCGGGAGATTAAGGCCAAGATGTAACAGAGCAGTTGTGGAGATGTCAAAGCTGGTTTGGCTCGATTTAACACGCGGGACACCGACACCTGTCCGATCCGAACGCGGATCAGACCGCTCCGCTTCGCAGGCAGACACACAACAAGGCCTTGCAGCTTGACAACGTGACTGTAGGAGACGCGTAGGCGGTGCTGGGAAAGATGTGATGGAGCAGTGCTCAGGTAGCATCCAAAGCAGAAACTAATTATTAGCGCTATCGCCGAAAGTGTTCCGGAGGGTGAGAAGTAATTATGTTGAAAATGTAAAATGCTTGACACTATTTCTGGCTCAGGTCTAATTAAACCACCTCTTGAACTATTTCCGGTTCCCCCAGGCGTCACAGCATCACTCAAATATGGATTTATACCTTGTGGGCGAGCACTTGGGCCGGCGGGACCGTTGCGGTTGTTTGTCTCTACGTCCTGCAGTTCGCCGCAGAGTTTTCATCTGAAGCAGATGTGTCAGCGTCGTCTGTGTGTGTGTGTGTGTGTGTGTGTGAGGGAGGAGCGGTGGGGCAAATGAGTCATGGTGCATGATGGAAAGGACGGAGACGACGAGGGACAGAATCTCTACAAGATTCACACGTTTATATAATAAAGGAAAAGGAAAAGCTTTTTAAAAAACAAGACAGAACGGCATTGATACAGGGTAGTCTGGCTCAGGTTGAGCTCCTTAGCCGAAGTTGCGTGTTATTTTCCAAGAATTCATCCACTCTGGATCTTGTGTTTGCTTACAGAACTTGGCAGTCGGGCGGATTTCCGTGGGAGAGAAGAACATCAGGGACAGCTCGTGTAGTTAGGAAGGTAAGGCTGTTGTGCACCGGGGATGTGAAGTACGCTGCCCTCACACACACACACACACACTCACATAGAGTGGGTTTGCTAGCATGGATGCAGATCCTCTGTCTGATTGCTGCAGCCACTGTCGGATTCTATATTTGTTTCCTTCGCATGTGAGAACAGGGCAAGGCTCGCTCTCTGCGGGGCAGTCTGCCTATATCTGTCTCTCCACCGATCCGGCTATCGCCAACATGAGTCACATTCTAGTTATTCTTCCTGTTGCCATGGATTCTACAGACCCCCAAGTAAAAACAAGCCACAGTTAATGGTAATGCTTTATTTAATGTGTGGGGGGGTATCGCAGCGCTTTGGTCGGCCTCAACATCACCCCGTTTGATTCGAATTTCATTCATCCTAAACAAGAGGGGACGGTTGTCGTCCCCGCCGAGGAGGAGTTTGAAGATCACAGAGAGCCGCGGGTGGAGGCCAGAGCAGATGCCCCCTCAGTGGCCGTCAGTCCAAATG
Source organism: Gasterosteus aculeatus (assembly GCF_964276395.1). Taxonomy (NCBI): domain Eukaryota; kingdom Metazoa; phylum Chordata; class Actinopteri; order Perciformes; family Gasterosteidae; genus Gasterosteus; species Gasterosteus aculeatus. Next base: position 17,248,799 of record NC_135705.1, read on the forward strand.
GTAATCATGAAGAAGAAAAAGAGAGTGAAATTATAGATGCAAAGAGAGAGAGAGAGAGTGTGTGTTGGCAGAGGACCAGTAGCCGGCTCGTGTTGCTGCCGTGATCAGAGTCCACCCGTGTGAACAGCTGGATAGCAGCAGATGAAGCAGCGCTCAGCACATGTGGCCATATTATGTACACAGCTGTGCACAGCTGACTCATTATCACTAGCAAAAACATCAGTATGCGTGACTGTAATCAGCTCTTCCTTTTTTTGATTAGCAAGCGGCTCGCCGCCATCGGCTCCTAACTCAGACGGGTTGGTTTAGTCGTTAGTTTTATTCCTCCTGTTTTTTTTCCGCTGCGCATTCGAGGGAGCTGAACTTTGAATTTTCTTTCCGTCTCGTCTTTGTGAAACTAGCTGGAGCAGACAGTTGAATGATATGCCTTTATTAAGCTATTCTGTTTGAGCGGTGAGGTCTGATCTCCACTTCAAAACCCCCAAGTGTGGGGACGGCGTTCACCTCTCTCTTTCTTCCTCCTCGCCTCGCTGGCGGAGGAGGCCCGACGGCGGTGCAGGATGAAGAAAAAAAAAAACACGACTCTTCGAGAGAAACTCTTCAAAGGAGCAGTTCATCTGACTCGTGAAGACCTCATCAGTTCCATTTCCGTCTCTTAAACCACTGCCCCCCCCCCCCCCCCCCCCCTCCCTGCATAGAGCTCTGGTTGTTTACGAACAGCGTGGAGATTTTGCTCCCCCACTCTTTGCAGCTGGTTGCGTAAGGTGCTTTTGATATCTCGTGAGTGGCAGCGGGATGGTCTCCCTCCCCTCCCCTCCACCCCGACAGCACCCAACTCTTTGCAAGATTAGCCTGTTGTTTGGGGCAGCTTCTCTTCAGACTGACTCCTCACATCGTCTCTGCGTCATGTGATGCTCTGGGGGTATTTTCCCGACCCTCATTTTCCACATCAGCAAGGCGGGTAACTGCGAGCTTGCCTCCATGCCCCTGCCCGCCTTCTGCACACTGATTAAAAGTCAAATATTAAAGTGCTCTGTTGTGAGCTCGGCTTAATTGATTCTTTCCGCCGGGTGCACACAGAATGGGCTGACAGCAGGCGATACCAGGCTTTGTCAACATCGGGCACGCTGCCTGGCGGTCAGGACGGCACCCCAATAAAGCCCCCTGTGAGCGTGCCAGCCTGCGGCACCACACACACACACACAGAGGCCACTTGGCACCCCGGCCAAGCTACTGTAGAGTAACAACACGCAGGCAGCTCATTGTTTTGCCTTCGCCTGCCTGAGAAGTTGGCTCGCCATTTGTAAGGATGCGGCTGTAAATAAAGTGTGTGTGTGTGCACGCGTGTGTGCGTATGTGTGTGTCTGTACACTTGAGAAAAAAAAAATCTCCCTGTCCACTTGCATAACCACTCAGCCAATTTGAGCTATCTGGGGCGACGGTGCTGAAAGGAGGTTTCATCTGAATTCCACAAAAGGCCTCCTCCTCCTCTTCCCCAGTTCTCCTGCCGTTCACATAAAAGCTTTAATAGTTTTAAATCACAGCCCTGTTTAACAATGAGCTTTTCCAAACACAGGAGGGCACCAAGCATGTCATGGCTGACCGGCCTGTGAGGACATCTGGTCGGGACGTGTGAAGGCTGCCCTATATCGTTTGCCTGTAGTGTCTTACCCCCCCCCCCAACTACAACGTGGAGATAATTAATTGAATCTCTGCAGCAGTAAAAGAGTGACCCCTATCTCCTGCATCGGGCGAGAGTTTGTAATTCTTCCCCTGTCCTGTCTGCTTACACTATGAATTTACAGGCCATTTTATGCGCTTCTCCAATTGGCTGTACTGCCCATTTATTTTTAATGCCTCCCCACTTCACAGACGGGAGAGAGTGCAACAGCGATCTTGGCGCTATACGACGCTCATTAAGTGCGGACATTCATCCGTGACGCTTCTCTCATGAATCTTATTGACCTTTTTCGCTCTGTGAAATCCACGGTAAAAGGTTATTAATCCCCCCCCCCCCCCCCCCACATCCCCCTTACCCACCCGGTTGAAAAGCCAGCTGTATATCCTGTCCTGTCCGCTGCTTAATGTTCCATCAGCGCTGATGGGAAGGTGTGATAAGAAAGGTTTGAAGGTGTGTGGGGGTCTGGCTATTGAGGGCAGTGAGCTGTCCGCCGGTGCGGTAATTACTCTATTAGTGAAATGGGCCCTCGCTCGGCGCTGACAGCGCACTAATTACAACACAAGGGTGATGAACTTGATCAAAGCGCTGCTAATTCATGTTTAATAAAAGAGAGCGAAGGGAGAAGGCGGCGAAGGGGGCGAGCTCGGTTTCCTTCGGGCTGTGTTCGCTGAGGTCGTAACCGCAGCGCGGTGCAAATCCAGCGCGTTTGGCTCTTGGATTTGGACACTTGGACGGTCGTGGCATTGTTTCTGCGCTGCTTCGGGTAGTAAAGGCCACCGAAAAGCAAGCCCAGTGTTCCCTTCCCTGGGCACTGAGCAGGGTTCCATTTCTTCCTTTACCCGGTTACTCTCCTGCTGTGGATCCCAGTGGGGCAGTGGGGCCCCCATGGGAGGGGGGCCTCGACAGTTGGTAGGGGCCTAATGGAGGGGTCTAATAGGAGCGAGTCGCAGAGACCACAACTGTGACCTTGACAGGAGCCTGTGGGGGCAGATTGAGAGGACGAGGGACAGAGAGGTGGAGTGTCGTTATAGAGGGAGATCTGTATATTCTCCTCTCGTTTCTCTCTCTCTCTTTCTCTGACTCTCTGGCTGAACTTTGCAGACCTCTGTTGTCCAGTTAAGTGGCCGCACAGACAACTCAAGCATGAAGGCTTCCTCTCTCCCCTGTGTGTGTGTGTGTGTGTGTGTGTGTGTGTGTGTGTGTGTGTGTGTGTGTGGATGGGGATTCACGTCTTATTGCTTGCTAGTCACTTCAGCCATTCTCTTTACTGAGGGAATTCAAGCTTCAAGTGGGAGTTATTTTTGTGTAGATGCTAATGAAGTATTCTGTTTGGGGAAATTATTCTTGAGATCACAGAAACTCCTCATAACAACAGGCAAGCTAGAACAGAACGGATTTTTAACTTTAGAAGTCAACTTCATGTTCCAATTAGGTTCCTGAAAGTTTGCTGCCAGAAGTGTTTTAAAATTGATGACCGCGGGGACCGTTTGAGTCCCTTAAGCAAACGGACTCCATCACCACTGCCGGCCTGAAATGTCCTGTTCCTCCACGGCGGAGTACGTTTGTTACCAAAACGTTTGCCCGTGTCACAGCATCAACCAACAGTCCTGCTGATAACTTGCGCTTTGTGTGAGTGTGACTCTGTACTTTGTGTGCGTCTCCCTCCTACAGGGCCCACGGGGCCTACAGGGACCGCCGATGAGCATCATCTGCAGTAAGCGCCACTGACCGCCTGATCAATCTGAGCTCTCATTAAAAGGCTGCCAAGCCTTTCGGAACCCAATACAATATCAATACTGTAGCACCACAGAGAGACCTCCATGGCTGTTAGGCAGGCCGCTGGCAGCTTAGCTGTCATTACTGCGCAGGCAGCTTGCCAGAGACCCCCTTGTGAGTAGCTGGCATGCACGGGCCATGCACGGACCACTTAGGCTCCCCCCGTGGTCCCAAACACAGGTCCATGTAGACAGATGGGCCCTTTCGGGCATCTGTCCAGGGGACGAGGCAGAAAGAGATGGATGCCGAACTGCAGAGGAGGAGACGGCCCGTGCATCCCCACAATACGGAGGCACGATGTGGGCGGCGTGCGTGTGTGTGTGTGTGTTGACTGAATACAGTTACACTCTGTGGTTTCACCTGAAGCTTGTTTGTTTGTTTGCCGTGCCTATTTTCTGTGTTGATTAATTACTGTGGGGGAATTCAAAGACCATTAGACATGTTTCAACTGAACCAAAAACACACACACACACACACACACACCGTGTACGTGTTGTGACGTACTCAAAAAGATTTTCTCTTGGTTTTGGCTCATATCCCGAGATTCCTGCTGGGAAAACCACGGGCATTGAATAGCACTCCGTGCTGATTTCTGAGTGGAGCAAATAGGGGTAATATAAGTGGCCATACATAGAAAGCCTCTGTAATCCAGATCATTGTGCGGAGGTCTCCCCTCTGTGCTCCAGTCTTAACCCCCTGTGTGGTTCCGATAGGGGAGGGAGGGATCAGTGTGTGCGTCTCTAAACCCGCAGTAATCCGCCGACAAAAGGGGCCAGGAGAATGCCGGCCAGCGAGGGGCGGCGGGGTTTGGACGGAGAGTGGGCGGAGTGAAGAAATAAAGAAGCAGTTGAGGTCTCTGCAACCCCCGGGGGTATGCTTAACACCGGAGAAGATGCCCCCCCCCCACCGGTGCAACATCCCTCTGCGTCGTGGGGGCCCTTTTGAGCAGTCAAGAGCTATTGTTCATCAGCTGAGTGAAAGAATCCCGAGTCCATAGAAGTGATCACTTTGTCAGCAGCTCAACTGTGACTCCCAGAGAGCGCATTCAATCAGCTGGGCGGTTATTTATTCAGCGGGCTTGGCAACGGTTGTTTACCGAAAGATGAAACCGATATTGCCAGTAATCATCATCGAGTCGGCGGGCATTACGTGCGGGCCCTGCCGCAGGTGCTAAGTAAAGGAACGGCGCGTAATTAAAACACCACAAATGGCAGCTCAAAATTGCCGAACCCTGAGGAACGTGGTCTAGTTTTCACGACCTGTGAGGATAATCGCATCACCCCGGGCAGAAGGAGTTTGCAGCGTGCATCCCAATGATACTCCTCCCGGCCAGTATTTTCCAGCATTTCTCAGCGGATCACATTTTCTCGTCGGTGCTCCGGCTACCGATGAGTCACGCAGAAGCCACCTGGCTGGTCTCAATGAGCTAGTTAGGTCTGTGGAACAGTTGGCACTGGCCGATTTGTCTGTAATCCTTTTAGCCGCGATGGTGACACACCGCAGGGGGGCTTTGCCTCTGGTCAATAAGTGCCAATAAGGAACAGCCATCACTCAGCAGGCCGCCCTGTCCACCAGCTTGCCCGCTTGTTTCAGCTGTCAACCTCTGTCTCAAAGGAGCTGGCAATTCCTGCCTCCCTCCCTGTGAAATGACTTTCCCATACAAACCTCAATGGGACAGGAAAGGCGAGGACCCTCGGCGACTGCAAAACAGGCGCGTTTCCCTCTGACATCAGAATAAACTCATCTGAAGGGGGGGTCGGGGGGGGGGGTACGTATTTGCAAAACACCATTGACAGTTGCTCATTCTCTCAGTCTTAAACCCCTGGAGGTGGGGCTGTGGAGGGGTGGGGGGGCTTGAGGGGACAATCGCGGCTCTGTTTGTGTTTTTCTTCAACACCTCCGTGTTCTCTTTTGGCTCTGGTGGAGCGAACCGCGAGTGGTGCAGGGGAGGAGGGGAAAATGGCATGACCCTGCCGTGGACCCTGATTGAAGCCCCCCCCCCCCCCCTCCTCCGCGCCTTAAAAAAAAAACCACGGACCACCACGCTAGCCCTGCATGCCACTCTGTTGCTGCGGGCAACGGCGAAATGGACGTGTGCGGATGAAAGGAACCAACCGCCGTCTTGAGAGACCGAATTCAGCCACCAAAACATCCTCCGCGCAGCAGCCCCTGACGTCGTTATTTATGGCGTGGCTGCATTCCAAGCTCATTATTGAAGAACATCTCCAATGCTTTAAATCTGTTAAACCTGGAGGAGACAAACAGGCAGACAGGAGCTCTGCGACGGCCCGCTAGTGCCGCTGGAGCCAAACAACTTCGGAACAATGCAATGTTCATTTCCCCCAGATTTGGAGATAATTAGCCTAGCTGCTGTGCTCTCCTTTTATCGGAGCGATGTTTGAAGTCTGTTACGTCGGGTGGGGGTGTGTTTGTGTGCCCGTCTGTCACTCTGCCTGCATGTCTGTGTGTGTGTGTGTGTGCGCGTGTGTGTATGGGGTACATTTATAGTCAACAGAACAGACCCGGGGAATCTGTCAGAGCTCTTTGTTGTCAAACGAGAACACATCATGACTGGGCCTTTTGTCTGAACTGACAGCATCATCCAGTCTCTTTCTGTTGCTACCTCTCTCTGTTTATGTCGCTCTCTCTCATTCTACTCGCCCTCTCATTTTTTCCACGAAAACTATTCAGCCGCCATCCCATTACTCTCCGCACCATTTTAAAGATAATGGGCCCTGTGGATTATAGAGTTGCAGTGGAGATGAGCCGAGCTGATTTTTTTTTTTCTCTGGGCGTAGATCAAGCTAACTGCATGAGGCGTCTTTCAGAGTGCAACGCGACCGGACGGTGACTTTTGAGCACAGTTTTCTGGTTGTGCACCGCTGCATTTACATCATATCAGTTTGTTTATAACCCTATCTCCATGTAAACCTTTGCTTACATGCTACATCGTAAAATATTATTTGCACCATAAATCAAAAAGAAAGTACGCTGCCTGGCCAGATGGATGTGGACCCACACACATTGCTATTGGGAAAGCTTTCCACAAAATGTTGGTGTAAGAGATAAGGTCATAAGATCAGGGCTGCGCAGGCCGGTCAGGCCCTTTCGAGACAGACCAGGAAGGCCCGAGATGTTACGTTTCACTTCGGGCCTTTCAGTTTAAAGGCCTTGCCAAAATTACCATTAAAAAAAGCCCCTTTACCGGGAATGTCTGTGTGCTTTGTTTGTGTAGATAAAGATACTAGTTGTGTGCCCATGAAAGTGTATATAAACAAATGGAAAGTGTGTGTGAGATAAGTCAGTGTGTGTGTGTGTGTGTGTGTGTGTGTGTGTGTGTGTGTGTGTGTGTGTGTGCGTGGGGGCTTCCAGCCGGAACACATCACGGCTTGCTGCAGGATTAATGATGTGTTGAGTACCAAAATGACTCTCGCTCATGTTTCACTGTCTGGGCATCACATTCCACATGGAATTCAAGGTTATGGAAGAACGTAATGTATAAACAAGAGAAGGAACGCGCCAATATGAGGCAAACCGTGTGACAGTAACAGTGCAAAGAAATATTTCCCTCTGAAGTCCACTCATCGCAGCACAAATCTTCCTTGCTGGCTTTTAGAGGCCGACGCTCCTCTTTGTGTCTGCGTATTAAAACATAAAATTGCCGCGCAGGTTCCCACTGCCATCTTAAACGTCTGCAGAGCGCGGAGCTAATCAGAAACTGAGGGAAATCTAAATTAAATCTTCCCCGTGAATGGGATTAGCCTCATCATTATCTCTTGTCATTCTCAAACATTACAGTTAGTTATTAGAAAGTAAAGACACATTTGTCAATGGAATGTGCACAGACTGCATTAAAACAAGCAGCAGTCGGAGTGTTATTGAATAGGATTTCAGGCTTATCAGCCAGGCAGCGGGGATTTTGGAATGGACCATGCTGAAAGGAGACATTCTTCATCATCAAAACAATATTTACAAATGATCCAATGCGAGATGAGAGGTCATTGGTAGGACATGTGAGATGCAGCTGTTATGAGGAGACCGGCTTTGGTTGCTGGTTCAAACCCCTCAAAAAGAAAAGACGTTCGTACAGCACAGCGAAAGAAAAGTGGTGGGTAACCTTTCTGTACCTTTACGTTTTAGGTTTAAAGACACAGGAAGGTTTGTTTTCCTCATAAAGTCCATTACAAAACTCCTACCAGCAGTTTAAATGTACCTTAATGGAAGACTTTCCCCCGAGTTTACCCACGTTAATCTTACCAAAGCAAGGCTTGTGGAGATGAACGAGCTCCCCGAGGCTTCAGGAACTCTGCAGCAATCTTCATTCCCATTGCTTGGCTTCCTCCCGCAGCAGGCAGCTGTTTTTGAGTGCTGTACACTAAACAACTTAGAGACACAGTTGGCCACTAGCCGGTGAAAACGGAGGAGGATTTAGCAGCTGAAGAGCCATATATTTCCCTCGGGAGCTGGAAGAGACCAAAAACAGCTACGCAGATAGATCAGGTGGACAGAATAAAGACTCCAAATGAGCGGTCATGTTGCTCTGCGTCTGCTGGATGTATAAATAAGCCATCGCTGACTTGAAAGCTTATTGTATGTCAATGTTGCGTTCCCAGCTGTGGACGGTTTGCATCAGATCAGTTATCGCATGATCGACCACAGCTACAGAGTCAATTGGGCACAAGATGGTTACACAGGTCAAAGCACAAGAGACCTTCAGACTGTTGGTGCTTTTTACTTCCAGATCCTGTTGGTGGAGCAAAGATTTGCAAGCAGAGAATGACAGATGAAGGACGGCAACAAACAAAGGCATTCCATACTGTATTGAGAGTTGCAAATCCCTCCTTCCACCGACACATAGTCACACACACACACACACACACACGCACACACACATACACACATGCACAGACTTCTCTGAGAGAAAGTTACTCTCACATAGATGCATGCCGTTGCAGAATTTGCATCTGAATACCAACTTTTGTTGGTAAATTCAAGGGTCCTTGGAGATTTTGCACATTCTGTTCAGAGCTCGGCAGGCCAATGGGGACAAAGTCACACATTAGCAAAGCCCTGCCAGCCTCAATTATGACCGAAGGGATTGGCTCTATAGTGCTGCAGCGGGCCACATTCAGAGCGCTATGTGTTTATTTCAACTTCCCCGGCCACTTCCTTCACGATTTTACGGCACTAGAACACGTTGGGAAGCAAATTTCCTGCATTGAGAAACGAGAGATGCTGAGGTTCTCTGTTCCTGCAATCTTTTTTTCTTTTTTTACCTCTATTTCAAATAGAAGCCTTGCTCCGTCAATCAAGTTTTCATTACCGGGAAAAATCCATCTGCAATGATGGTGCTCAGGCTTTGTTCTCTCCAAACTACATGCGTCGAGGATCCTTCCCTTTCCCGCACTCTGCCTTTTCTATCTATCGCTCTCAGAACACTTGTGATAGAGAATCCAGGAGTCTGGCTTCCAGCTTGTAGGCTTTCTCCTCCATATTTCATATGCATAATGAGACACAGCCGATTAAATTGCAAGTGTACGCCATGGCTTGTCCTCCTTCAATATGTAATAAATGTCCCCCCCCCTCTTTGGTTTTCTCATATTCTGTCTGTGTTCTGTGCCTTCTCGGGGCGCTGCAGATTGGATGAATCAAACTTTCTGCCTGTCCCAGAGCCCGAGGTGTTTTATTTATCAGAGGAAAAAGTACATTAACGCCCCTGCAAAGTCTTTGGGAGATTTATCAAGCGCCCCCCCCCTCAGCATCCTCGCCGCCTCACTTCAATGTGAAGTACAGATGTGTGTTGTCGGGCAGTGTAACTTACTGTCGGATGTTTTCACCCCACCACTCTCGCCTCCGTCTTACCATCACGCCCGTGCTGTGACATGGCCGGCTCCGTTGCCACTGCATTTATAATTCAGTCGCATCAATAAGAGATGGAGGGCATTAAGTTTTCATCTGATGATGCAGTGCTGCCGTCTCTTGGAGCCTCTTTACAAGCAAAAGACTGAAGAGCAAAACTTTTTCTTTCTCTGGTCTGACTTCCAGGCATCACTTGGCATTAGAATAACCTGAGACGATCCTCGTTCCGACAACATGCTTTTAGAAGCTTATTCCCTGTGATCTCATATTCTGCCAGCTTACTCCCGAGCCCTTCCCCTCCGAGCCCCCCCCCCTCCCCCGGCCTTTAATGAGTTTTGCTGAGTTATATTTACTCGTCTCGTCTGATGCTTCTGTCTAAATGGCAAAAAGAAAAAAAATCCCTCTTTCACTCTGCGTTGTCGGGCTGAATCAGCATTGTCGTCTGCTAACTTACTTAGCAGAAAGAGCTGATGTGGGCAGATCTCTGTCAGGCAGACGAGCTCTGAACCATCCCAGTGTACCGGAGCAACATGGCCGGCCGTGCATTCTGCATGTGTACAAACCATCGCGCTGGTCATGCTCTTCTGTTCTCCGGATTCCTCTAATGGCCGCCGTCCACGTCTGCTTTTCCACACGTCTTTTAAGTTGTAATTGCCTCGGTCTGTTTGGACGTTGCGGTTTCCTCTTCTTTCGTCGTTGCGGTTTCATGTGGCATCTGCCACCCGCAGAGATAAACAATACCAGTAGATAAAAGCGAGAGGGAGAGAGCAATCTGGAAGGAAAGGACTGCATGTGTCAGTTTGAGCTGATAAAAGACCGAAAATCCAATTAGTCCTCGGTATCGGGGGGGAAGAAGGAGGCCCCACGGGAGTAATGTCAGAGAATATCTACCACCGTTGCATGTCAATAACAGAGCATTTCCGTACATAGCTATTGATAGATCAGCGTGTAAAACCGAGTTGGATTTCTTCTTGTAAATCGGGGCTGTGTTTGGTGCTCTTCTCTAGCGGGCTTTTGCCCACATCAGCTTTTTGAATAGATAAACAACTATCAAAGGAAATTGCTGTACCTCCCACACCACCAACCAGCCCAGAAGAAGGGGAAATGGCCCTATCCGAGCATTCCTCCGTTACTGCAGATGTCCTGGAATCCATTCTGGTGATGGGCTGTTCACTGCTGCCAGAGCTGGTTAAATCTGTGTTGTTCTTTTACCAAGTTATTTTCTTCTTTTTTTGTCCTGTTTTCATCCCGCGCCAGAAATGAAGCAGGGAAGCGGGCAGGAAGAGAGACCCAGAAATGAGCAAGGACGATATCAAACAGGCACCGTCGCTCGGGTCGGAGCTCATGTGCTCCTCCGGGAGGAGTAGTGCGCGTGTGATTTGTGCGCGTGTGCCTGGCACGTATGTGCGTGCATGCGTGGTTTTTGAGGAGGACAGAGGACATGTGTGCTGCAGTTGCGTGCGTGTCCATCTGGACGCGGTTGCATGTGTGTGGCTGTTGGTGTACAGTGTCTGTATACCAGAGAGAAGTGTTGTGGTTGTGGTGTTGTCATAGCCTTCATCCTGTGGCTGCGTACTCCTTGTGGACTCACACACACACACACACACACACACACACACACACACACACACACACAATGCTCAAACCCCCACCGTGAGCATCTGGGTGGGCACGCTGATGCTGCTGCTTGTACATTGTGTATGTGATGGTCATATGAGGCTGCTATTGCTGCTCCGATGATGTGTCATGATTAAATAAGCTCAAAACTCAACGCTTCAGCGATTTAATATTAAAATGTAGGCAAAATAAAATGAAATGATGTCATGTATCAATATGCATGTCCTATCTAATATTTAACAGTAATTGTTTAAAAATTGCACAATTGTCTAAGACATGTTGTTGTCTGCTGAGATTTAATGATTTGACACTTGAATAGTATCAATCGAGAAAGGAAGCAATGCTCTAGTTTCATTGCTTTGTTTTGTATCTCACATTCATTTGTTTGGCGAGTAAGGTGCGGCTGCTACAGCAGTTGCCATGGTAAACTCAGAGGGGACATACTGTTAATGAGGAAGACTTATTAGAGAACTAAGAGGATTTTAGTGTAATTTTTGTAAACTGCATGTAGAGATTAGTTATGAAAAAGCTCCATTTAACACGTACTTGACTCTAATTGTTATGTTAAACTCGCACATGGTGAGCAGAATTAGCAATTTTCAACACATCTGGAGGCAGTTTTATTGTCCCTAGTAATATTACCATATTAATATCCCCTGCTTTCTTTTCCCACACATACTTCCACATTTCTTTCTGCCACTGTGTTATTGTAGTCTGAGTAATTTAAAGTCAGCGCTTTCTGATCTTCAGAACCTGAGTCTTGTCCTTCTGTTCATTGACCCCTGTCTCCATGTTCCTCCTCCTCTGTCTTCCCTCCTTCACCTCTGCCCCCCACACACCCGTCGTATCAACCCTAACCCTCTCAGGGGGAGGCGAGTCCCGATCTGGCCCAGGGCCCAGGCCCATTAGCCCCGGCCTGGCAGCCATGTGCTCATCACCAGAGATCATTACACCCAGCCAGTGACACTCTAATGCATCATTAATGATTGATTAACGAGCTGAGCTCAGCCCAAACCTGAGCATTTGTGCGGAAGAGCACCCTGTAATGGCTGTCCAAGGCTGGCATCTGCTATTGTTCCCCATGTTGTGTGTGCATCCATGTGTGTGTGTGTGTGTGTGTGCGCCTTTGTGCCTGCGGTTTTATTCTCATCAGTCTCCCTCCGTGTCCCGTCTCCCAGGTTGAGTGAGGGTGCCGCAGACTCCCGCGTGTGAGACGAAGGACCGAGGAGGTGACTGCCGGCTGGCGCGATGGCAGGGCTCCCTCTTCTCCTCCTCCTTCTCGTCCCGGCGGGAATCCTTCTCCCCGCGGCCAACGGCTCCGGCTACCTGTCGGGCTATCGGCAAAAGTCGCGGCTGCAGAAGGACCGCCACTTCCGCAACATCCGGCCCAACATCATCCTCATCCTCACCGATGACCAGGACATAGAACTGGGTAAGACGTTCTTCGCCATTAATCCTTTCCCGTGTGTTTCCTGTCTCTCTCGCTCTCTCTCCGTTTGCATAATGTCTGTGTCCCATGGGTATGGGTACTCTCGCCATGTGTATCCAACAGCATCAGTGAGGGAAAGTCAGCCTAATGCTGCCTCTTGGCATCATAACAAGCGGCCCTCTCAAAGTCATGTGCTCCCTTTGCCAGCCCCTCCAACGCTGGCATGAAACGAGGGCGGCCTATGGCTTTCATTGTCCGGGTGCCAGATCTTGGCCATCTCCCTTCCCGCTTAGGTCCTTTAGCGGCGTATTGGACTGGAGGGGCTGCATAATGGCCTCTGTGACATCTTTTGTCCCGCTGTGATCGCTAGTGAGAAGACTCTCATTGAAAAGGAGGAATTTATGGTCAAGCATCTGTTTTCCCAAACAATCACCATCAGCCTGAAAAGCTTTTAGTACACAGCAATCCAAACGGGTTACATTTCACCACGAAGATTTATTTACTCATGTAAGTTTTTCAAACCCTAATGGTTTTAGCTCTTTACCCATCGTGGCCTATATTCCCCCAATTTCTCACTCTTATTTTCCCCCCTTCTCCAACCGTTTTACATCGCCCTGCGTCCCTTTCATTTTCCACCTTGGCCTTTGAATCTCCTCTCACCCTCCTTGCCCTTCTTACAACCCCTCCTACCCTCCCTCTCCCGCCTCCTCTGGTTTTCGCCCCGCTCTCTCCCAGGCTCGATGCAGGCCATGAACAAAACCCGGCAAATCATGGAGAAGGGCGGCACGCATTTCTCCAACGCTTTCTCCACCACGCCCATGTGCTGCCCGTCCCGCTCCTCCATCCTCACGGGGAAATATGTGCACAACCACCACACCTACACGAACAACGAGAACTGCTCCTCGCCCTCGTGGCAGGCGCACCACGAGCCGCACACCTTCGCCGTGCACCTCAACAACTCCGGCTACAGGACAGGTGAGCGCTCCGGCTCTGACCTTTGAAGGTCAACGTGGACTCGGGTACTTAGCGTAGATGCGTCGAGCACAAAGACCAAAATGAACACGCCGCTCGCCTTGTTCCCCCACTCAGCCTTCTTCGGGAAATATCTGAACGAGTACAACGGCTCCTATGTGCCCCCTGGCTGGAAGGAATGGGTAGCGCTGGTGAAGAACTCTCGCTTCTACAACTACACCCTCTGCAGGAACGGAGTACGAGAGAAACACAGCGGCGTCTACTCAAAGGTATTTAACCGCTCCACCGGAGAGATAGCGTGCTAAGCACTTTGAGAGGGCTTAGCACGCTATCTCCACCCTAATACGTGAAGTGAACATGTGTTAACCATAATTATTGAGTAGTTACAAAGAGTCGGACAGAAGGCATATTAAGTCCACAGTGGGTCAGTTTTTTAGACACAGTATTGTTTTTATACAGTAGAGTTTGGGCATTTTGTTAGACACACACCAGGTCAGCAACGGGCACAGACCCAGAAAAGCCCCGAGCCGTCTGTCACTCGCCGAGCGCCTGATGGACAACGTCTGCTCGCTCCGCAGGACTACCTGACAGACGTCATTACCAACGACAGCACCAACTACTTCCGCATGTCCAAGAGGATGTATCCTCACCGGCCCGTCATGATGGTCCTGAGCCACGTGGCGCCGCACGGTCCAGAGGACTCCGCCCCGCAGTACAGCACCGCTTTCCCCAACGCATCGCAGCACATGTGAGCAAAACATCAAATCCGTCATCGTGACCGATCAAGCTTGTGTCTTCAGACTGCTGCTGTTTTTTGGACAGTTTTCTCTTTAAACTGGACTGGTCTTTTGTCCGTTTATTGTGTGCTGATTTGTTTCATGGCAGACAAACACACGGGTATTTTCTCGCGTGTGAGTCATCAACGCGTTCAGACTCCCTTTTCGTTTGACCCAGAATGTCACAAATTCCATAATCTCACGTAGATCTGATCTTGATCTCTTGGCAGCTGAGCCCTCTCCATGCACGGCCCATGTTACGCCTCAGTATCTCTGGCTCATGGGTTGTTGACATTAGCGTAATCACTGCAAATTTGTACCACTTTGTCAGCAGTGATCAAAGTGATGCATGAATTATGTATGTTTAATGCATAGGTAATTACCCCACAAACACACACACACACAAATGTCCGCCCAGGTCCTCCCGACCCTCCATATTCCTGACTTGCTGGCTGGTGCTGCTGGTTAATGGCAAGCCTGATATTGGCCCCCAGAGACAGATACGAGGGCAGTAATGAGACATTTCTCCCCCTCCTTCCAACTCAGACCCCTTCCAACTCCTTTCTCGTGATTTGTCTAATCCCTCCAGCATCGTTAACCTGTGCCACGCAGGCTTTACACATAGAATATTCTGTAAATTAAGCCCTAGTGTCTTTGTGCAAACTTTTAATTGCTCTTTCTCCATAAATTTTCTCTCCCTCGGGTGATGTCTCCGGAATGTGCTTCTTTGGCTATTTGTCTCCCTCCATCTCCCTCCACTCCTATCAACCAAATAAGGAGAGAGGCTGTAAAAGTCATGAGCTGCTCTAGTGATAAACCCTGTCTTCACCCCGGCTCCTTGCAGACGCATCTTCACACTACATCAGAGTTTCCACTGTGGCTGTGGGACATTTCTTAAAAGTCAGATCGATTTAACTTTAAACCTTAAATATATTTTCTTCTCGGATCCCATTAGCTATTTAGCAGTATTTATTCTCAAATAATTAAAGTTCCATATGGCCCGCAGTGAATTATTGATCGGACTGTGCTCACCGTGTTCAGTCCTATCGATTACACTGCGTCGCATTATACATGGTTTATGTAACCTCCAGTTTAGCATTGCATAAACAGTATTCTTGCTACTTTCGAAAGAGAAGAATAGGAGACATCGGCAGACACCGGCAGAGGATATTGCTGTGAATGCACAATGTAACTCCACACACACTGGTACATTTTCTATAATCCAATTAACAGCTGCACAATATGAACATCGTATCTGTAGAGGTGCATAAAAAGGACCCACATGCAAATGTATTCAGATTTGTTTTTAAACCGCATTTTTTTCTCTCACTGTGATTTAGTTTGATGTTTTTCCACCTCTTTCAGAACCCCGAGCTACAACCACGCCCCCAACCTCGACAAACACTGGATCCTACGCTACACAGGAGCCATGAAGCCCGTCCACATGCAGTTCACCAACATGCTGCAGCGCCGCAGGATGCAGACCCTGCTCTCTGTGGACGACAGTGTGGAGAAGGTAGGCGGACGAGCCGGCAGATGGAGATGTGCTCAAACACAGACACACACGCATACGCACACACTCCATCTTGACAGTCTCAAGTCCTGTGAGATCGGCGGCTGTATAATGTATTCACCGACACTTTCCTTGAAACTGGCACAGGAGACTTGAGCGATCACACGTGAGGTGTAACTTTTTTTAATACCGTTTGGGGTGTTAAATTAATGATACCCTCCTCCGCAGCTGTACAACATGTTGGTGGAGACGGGGGAGCTCGACAACACCTACCTGATTTACACCTCAGACCACGGCTACCACATCGGGCAGTTTGGTTTGGTTAAAGGCAAATCGATGCCTTATGAGTTTGATATCCGGGTTCCCTTCTTCGTACGAGGACCCAACGTGGAGCAAGGTGCCACGTGAGTGACACTTCTCTGTTATGCAATACATATTATGATGTCTACACGCTGCGTTCCAATACGATGTGTGAGATCGTCGACCTTGTGATTGTTTTCCTGATCGTTGTCCTAGCAGATGAAAATATCCCCTCATTCTTGCTTCACTGCAGTAATCCTCATATAGTGTTAAACGTCGACCTGGCACCAACTATGCTGGACATGGCCGGTGTTGATATTCCCGCAGAAATGGATGGCAAGTCTATCCTGAAGCTGCTGGACACAGACAAGCCAGTCAATAGGTGAACACTACACACATTCATTCCACCTAGCGCGCTGGCATTCAACCTACATTTCAACAATGACATTCACAATGTTGCAGATTAGATATTCCTTTTCTGGACTTTGTAAGTTGTACTAGAACTCTGTTGTGTGGTTTTCTTTGGGATAATGAACAATCCATAAATAAACAGGGAACACCGCTTCCTTTTCAAGGCAACACCAAGATGACATTTGAAAATGGAGAGGGTGTTTGTTCAGCGCAAATATCCCCAGAGTGGTGTGACAGGACTTTTCTTTTTTCTGTTAAATCATTTCGCAGGTTCCAGCTGAACAGGAAGGGTAAAACATGGAGAGATTCTTTCCTGGTGGAGAGGGGGTATGTTTTATTGATTGACCTTTCAGAGCACATGTTTTCAGTCAGAGGACTGTCGGTTGGTGACATCACACCCCTTCGCTTAGGTTGGCTGGGAGAAAAAGACTGAAATGCACGTGTCTTCCTGTTCTTTTAGGAAGCCTCTGCACAAGAGAGGAGAGGAAATGGCCCAGGAGGAGAACTTCCTGCCAAAATACCAGCGGGTGAAGGACCTATGCCAGAAAGCAGAGTACCAGACCTCCTGCCAGCAGCCAGGACAGGTGCCTGACCTACAGCATCTCAGAGAGAGGGATTATTAAAGTTTCTGGGGAACAACATGAGGTGTAGCTCATGCAGGGTCATCATTTGCAATCTGTTTGTGCAATTTACTGAGTATAATATGCAGTTGTTGGGCTCTATTGGACTTCAAAGTCTCTCTTTTAATCCTCAGAAATTATGGGTGCCGAGTATAACGTGCGGGTGTATCTGTATGTGTGTGTGTGTGTGTGTGTGTGTGTGTGAGAATGGTGGCTGAAATTAAGCTTATTTATGTGTAACTCAGCCCATAAAGAACGATTTGAGTCGATCGGTTTCTACGCATTAAAAAACAATGCTCTGGGACAGTAGAAGCCGAAAGACCCAATGTCATGAACCTTCTCCCCGCCTTGTTTCAGAAGTGGCAGTGTGTGGAGGACCCGACTGGCAAGCTGAGGCTGTATAAGTGCAAGGGCATGGCTGGTCTCTATGCTCCCCGCATGCAGGCTCTGATGGCCCGCGGTGCCGCCCGCGTCCAGCTGTCTCCCACTACCGACGCCGACATCTGCAACTGCGACGACGTGGGCTTCAAAACGTCCTTCCTGAAGAGGAAGAGGCTGCTCACCAAGAAGAGTGAGTTCCTCTTGTCACTCACACCCACCATTGTTCTGGGGGTTTTAAATAGAAGTGATTTTTTTCTTCGAAAAGACACTTTGAAATGTCCTTGCAGCCTTCAAAGCCTTGCCAAACAAGGCCATTAATCTCAAGCTGAAATAACCATCTTTTGAAGTATTCATGAGATGCGGAGCATGTGTCAGTGCTGCCATCAAGTGGTGGACTAGAGTGGATAAGTGAGTCTTTAATCATTTGGCCTTCAAAGAAAATCACAGAAGATTGTAAATTATCGAGAATTATACTGAAGTGAATGCAGCTCACATCAACGCTGCTGTCTTTTTTATATGCGGGTCCTCACTTTTCTACATCGTCGGAGACCTTGATCATCCGCATCAGAAACCTAATTGCGCTTATTTTGCTTCCTCCATCTCCCCCAGATCCCTCCGTCTCGTCTTATTCAGACTTGAAATCCAGTAAGACCGTCTCTAGGAAGCGCTGGGCCCGCTCTGTGTCATTTGAGCTGGACGGCGACCTGTACGCCGTAGACCTAGAGGAGGGCTACCGGCCCCTGGGCTCCAGGAACAGCAGCAGGGCCACACACAGGAGGAGAGGAGAGGGCAACGAGGAGGACAACGATGAGTTCAGTGGCATGGGAGTCACATCCAAACCCTCCGCCAGCAGTAAACCGACGCCGCCCGCTGCTCTTAAAGTCACCTACAGGTGCTAATGCGCACAACCTTCAGCATTCATGTGTCATGAAAGACGAAACGTTATGCAGATGCATGAGTCAGAGTGGTGCTCATCATTTTTGTTCTTTTTTTCCTCCAGGTGCTCCATTCTTATGAATGACACAGTGAAATGTGATGGGGGCCTGTACAAGTCTCTTCAAGCTTGGAAAGACCACAAACTGCACATTGAGCATGAGGTACGGCTGCGTTGTTAAATCTAAGCCCGTTGAGGCCATTTCCCAGGTTGTTAGTAGCGGACGGTAGGTAATGGGTGTTGTCTGGCTGTGTGTTTGTTGCCTTTAGATTGAAACCTTGCAGACCAAAATCAAGAACCTGCGTGATGTCAAAGGTCACCTGAAAAAGGTGCGGCCAGAGGAATGTCAGTGCAACACACCCAGGTGAGAATGCGTCCAGACACGGCACCAGTCGCCTGCAGAGAGATCTAATTGCGTATGTGACCGTTGTTTTTTTGTCTTTACAGTTACCTCCCCAAAAATAAGGAGATTTTCAGGTTCCATGAAGGTCGCAAGCACTCTCACAGGTAAAGATTTACTTTAAACATTGTTTGACGTTTCTTTTTTTTTTTTATTTCCTCTCGCAGTCTCACTGTTTTGTTTTCATCAGAATGCCGTCAAAGCAGAAGAGCCAGTGGCTGCAGAAAGAGCAGAAGCGCCGAAAGAAACTACGCAAATTCCTGAAAAGGCTCCAAAACAACGACACTTGCAGCATGCCGGGCCTCACTTGTTTCACCCATGACAACCATCACTGGCAGACGGCCCCCTTCTGGACAAGTGAGGAACAACATATGAATGTTTAAAGAGATTTGAAGACTATCGTTGTGGGACTTTTAAACATCTTGAAAACCAAGTTACGGTAAAAGTGTTTTTGGGATTGTGTCGTAATAATAGCCTTTGTTTTCCACCCCACCTCCCTCCCCCCTCCCTCCCTCAGTGGGTCCATTCTGTGCATGCACCAGTGCCAACAACAACACGTATTGGTGCCTGAGGACCATCAATGACACACACAACTTCCTGTTTTGTGAATTTGCAACCGGCTTCCTGGAGTATTTTGACCTCAACATTGACCCGTACCAGGTACGGCATGTGCACGCACACTACTCTGTGGCGCATGCAGAAATAACTTATAACCAATAACAACTACAAAATTCATCCCACGACCGGATTCATAGTACATTCCTGTGAGCACACGGGTACAGGTTTTCTCGCAGAGATTTTCCAAAGCACTGGGTGACATTCTGTCCTTATTATTCCTGTAGCTGATAAATGCCGTCAGCACACTCGACCGCACTGCTCTGAATGCAATGCATCAACAGCTCATGGAGTTACGGGGCTGCAAGGGACATAAGCAATGCAACCCGGAGAAGGGTGAGTACAAAGCCTCAAAGGCGAACGAGATTGATTTTAGTGTCTCCAGCAATTTCAGACCTATGTTACCTCTACTTCCTTTCAGGGGGGAAGGAGCGAAACTACTTCAGCGAATACAGGTATTTTCTTCTTTTCTTTCATCCTACTACAGCACAGTTGATTACTTTTACAAACATGGCAGATGGAATACATGTTACAGTTTTAGCTCTGGGAGGTTACAGCCTCCCTAGTGAGCCTTCGGTTATGTTTCTTCCAACTCGGCTCAGGAAGTCAAGAAAAGGAAAAACAGTAACATTGTGCTGAATTTGAACCTCTTCAAGCTGGTTCCTAACTGTTGTCATCGAAGCCATTTTTAGCATGCAGAAGCCAAAGAGGCCAATATGCCAGCCTGCTTTTCAGCTCCTGCCGTTCCCTGTTTGTAATGAAGCCTAATTGCCTGTCTCTGCTGTGCGTATGGGGGTGTATGTGTGCCTCCCTGTGTGTGTGTGTGTGTGTGTTAACCTGTTTGCGTGTGTCTGTGTGTGTGTGTGTGTGTGTATATACATGTATGTTTGTCTCCATGCACGTGCATTTGCCCTGCGCGTGTGTACGTGCTGTGCATGCTTCAGGCCAGTTCATCGTCGAAAGAGGCCAAAAGTGAAGAAGCCTTCCTCCAAATCGCTGTGAGTTTGTCATAACCCATCTGTTCCTTTGTAGCCAGCCAAGCTTCAGTCCTATCGCCTACCAGATTTGTTTTTGGCTTGGTCAGAGGACCCAGCAGCACGCTCCCCTCCTCCCCCTTTTACTGTAGTTCTGTGCTGCTATACTTACAGTAATCCTCATTTCCCTGCATTGCAAAGCACCATTTTTTTTTCATTCCCTCCAGCGAGTCTGATTCAATAAAGCAATGCAGGTGTAACATTCTCTCATTATGTTGTGTTCTCAGTCCTGTTATCGTCATTTCCTGCTTTTCCTCACAGTGTTTGGTTGGAACAGATCAGAGCTGGAGTCATGCTTTCCAGCGAAGGTCTCCGGTGGCACATTTAACTCACGGTATTTGTTTCCTTTGCACAGAGGGCAGATTTGGGAAGGATGGGTTGGGTAACCGCCCACATCCCTTTAACCCACCACATCGACCTCCTCGTGCAAAGGAAGGAGAAGGGGGAGTGCAGGCGTACCCTAGGACCTTGACCACACTTCAATGAACCAGAACCTGAGATACTACTTTACTCTAATCTGGGTTTTCAATTTTGAGAGAGCTCCCCCTTCGTAAGTCTAACCCAGGCAAAGGAGACGCCGAGACCGGGACGAAGCTTCAAGACTCTCCAACTGTCCGTTCTACCGTTGCGCACATTTCGTTATCATCACATTTCGTTATCTTCTTCTGTTACCCCCCAGCTGTCAGTACCACTAACATTAACAGGACGCTGTGAATCTGGTGGGCCCGTTTGACGTCCACCTGCCATTCTATCTAACAGTACTGCTTGTACATAATATCTATATATCGGCTTCAATCAGCTTTCCTTATGGTCACACCGGACCGAGCGGACAACGTGATGCGTTTCATTTCAACTCTGCTGCTGCTCAGTGATGGCACGGCCTCGTGACGTCTCCGTGGCACAAATGCCGAATAGCTAAATCCTTTACTCTCAGAGTGACAGCAAGACATATTTCCTTTCTCTGCACCGATGGGTCTGTTTTGGTGTTCACATGGAAAGTGCTATGGACTTTTGAATGAGCGACAGGACACGCCGCCATAATCTTTTGTATTATAGTTGATCTTAACGCCGATGAATGTCCTTTTATGAATCATCGTCTTCGTCAAAGCTGTGAGATGCGAGGGGACTAGATGTTGCTCGCCTTCATCCAACAACCCGCATCTGGTGTCGTGCGCACTGAACGGGGCAGACAGTAATCACCATCTCACCAGGGTACAAACCAAACCTTTGCAATATTTGACCAGTGGTAGAATGCACCATTAGTGAATGCCATTTTACTCCTTTGTGTTGTCAGTACCACATTGTAGAAGTAGGCAAATAGTTTGTTCAGCTTGCTATACATGGTGCTACAGGATAACATTGCAGAAGGAAAACCTTGCTGTACAGTACAGTATGTATTTGAATGTATGTTGTGCAATTAATATAAATGTTTACAATATTTTTTATAATACTGAAGAGGCAGACCTCCTTGTATGATATGGTTTGACAAAAATTGACGTGTAAGGAGAAATGAAGCTTGGGAAAAGCTCCCCAGAACGTGTATGTTTGTCCTCTCCTCATTTACATCGGAAAAGCACTTAAAGGGTTCACTGTGAAGAGATGCGCCGTGTACGTTTAATGGATATATATTTTACTCTGTGCCAGAGAACCACACAACAGTGTAAAACGTATTGGTGTGAATTTCAGCTACCTGCCCTTGTTAGCTTTTTTTGTTTCTTTTTTATTTTATTCTATGTTTTAGCATATATTTTCCATAGACCTGAGCGCTGATAGTAATTGTGAATAAAGTGTTGTTTGACCATAAACACGAGCCGACTTTTATTGTGAAATAGCGTGTTGGTTTGCGTTCCTGTCCAGCAGGTGTCTCTGTCCGCTCGTCCAAAGGGGACATGGGGACACTTACAGCTACCGTTACAATAGTGGAGAGATAAAGGGCTTCGCTGGCTGCCTGAGTCGAGTGAGAACAAGTTGTAAAATGAACACATCACATGATGTTTAAATATGAACCCAAGGATCAAGAAGTATCATACAGGTGTGTCGCTAAGCCACCCAACGGGCTCAAATCTGCTACGTTAGGACTATGAACTATTTGAATAGGGCATTTATTTGACAAACGACGATGCGGGCCTGCTTTAAAAATAAAAGTGCGTTGGCCTCTGTAACAATTAAGGTACAATACGAAATATGAGAACGGACTTTTAGAGAAAGATGAGATATTTTCTAGTCCCGTGACTAAACAAGATATCACTCTGCTGTGCTGCTCTCTCCACCGGGGCAGCCGAGGGGGGCGGGGAGTGACAACCCCCCCCCCTCCGTCCCGTCCCAGCCTGTGACCAACGTGCAGAGGCGGAGACTCCACATCGGATCCACCACCGGAGGAGCGTCCCGGACTCACTCCGTAGTAGTCCGTGTGCCGCGTAACTGACCCCCCACCCCCCCCCCGACCCCCCTCCGCCATCCCGACACCGGCTACACACACCGCTTCCCCCGCTTGTTTGCGCCTTCTTTACGATGTGAAGGAAAATGGCCGGGACAAGGTAGGTCGAGCCTCTCCTTTAGTGTCAAAGTGATTCCATTTTTTAAAAGTGGGGAAAGTGAGCCGAAGCTAAAGCCGCGTCGCCTCGCTACCAGCCCGCCGAGGACACGACCGCGTTAGTGACGATGCTTCAGCGCGCGCGCGCGCGCGTGTAAAATGTTCGCTAAACCGTTGAGAGAACGAAATAATAAATAGTTCATCTTCAAACTGCAGTCGTTCATTTACTTTTGACGTCAACGTGCGTCGGTCCCGCAGAGCCGAGCGTAACTTTAGCGTTAACGCTGCGTTCCAGCGCGCGACCGTCCGACGTTCGGGAAAACCGCGAGAGAAGTTTGACACTTGGAAGTTAACTTCTACCCGCATTTAGTGTTCCTATCGGAGCCGCATTATCTGTAGCTGGTAGTGGGGGGGCGAGCCTACTGTTCTTTGCCGCCGCCCCCCCCGCGTCTTTGCTGTGGTTAAAGAGAACCCAGGCGGAAGGCAAATGTCCCACAGCCCGTTTGTTGCCCCCATTTTTTTTTACTGGTGCACGTTAACTGGGGCTCTTTCAGCTCGGGCTGCCGGTTTGATCTCCACATGTTTAAGTCCTTCAGCATCTGCTTTTACTGCGTTAAAACGGTTTAGCGTTCGTCGGGTTTTCCAGGGACAGATGGTGTTGCTTTAGATGTTCTAGTCCTGCTTGTCTATTTAAAGCTGCTGAGGAGAGGCGCTTCTTAGTCCTGCTCCTGTTGTATAGTTCAGACCTACTTGCTTTTAATGGCTCCAGCTAAAGTTTTGAGGATCTTTCGATGCTTGTAGCCTCCTCCTGGTTAAGGACGTGCCCGTGGATATCATTTGGACAATCAACCTGTCCGGACAGGTGTGATTTATGTAGCCTGGAGCGGGACTTCCTGGGTGCAGCAGGTTTTGCCGTCTTCTCATGAGGAAACCCAGCTGTTGGTTCTTGCAGGCGTTTGAGTTTCTCTTTATCTGTCCAGCACTTCTTCACAGACGGAGCCTGCCGGGACAGGACAATGGTCCATTGGCAGTGGCTCCCTCCTTAGAACATTTCCTCCATTTATCTTAGCTTGTCAATGCGGAGGAGCAGGCATTACAATAGGACGCTGTCCGAATGTTTGCCCCGGTGGGTCACAAAAGTGGACAGACAACAAGCGGAGCGTTGCCCTAAAGACACGCTGAATCCGGCCTGTGTCTTTTGACAGGGACGAGGCAGGATGTCCGTCCTACGGAAGATTTGACAATGGACAAGTTTGTTTGCCTGTTGATAGGAATGGGTTTTGAAGCTTGTCCTCCAGTGGCAACAGGTTGTTGTGTGCGGCGACGTGTTAATAATATCATGAGCGGATGATATCGGGAATCAGGAACATTTATTGCCAAAATGTGTCAGACGTACAAGGAATTTGACGTTGGTGCATAACATCAGACAGTAAGACAATGAAACAATGGACAACAACATTTGAGAAATAAAGCTTCGAATCATTTTTTCTCCTTTTCTGTACTAAAATTTGGGTCAAGTGCAACATTTCGCGGTTTGTTTTGATCAAACATGTTCAATAGTACCTGTAATGCCCCCATTTCCTTCAGCGCACCTGTAGAGGTTAAAGTCTGGTTTTACTGCTTACACCTGGTGCTAATAGTGCTGATCGTCACTCACTGGCATTACAGGGGATAATAACTCGTGGGATGGTCACACACATGGATCGACTGTAAGGATGGATGAGTAATCTGCTTCCAAAGCGCTCTATGTAATTATAGTGAACTGTCAGTACAAACCGAAATTAAGCTTGACACACATTTCAAAACACAGTACACAGGTGGTAGCGCTCAAACGGACAATGGAGAAAATCAAATGTTGTGAATAATGTTTTCATTTTCTCTCCTGATATGCAGTGTCACAGTTGTCACCCCTATTACAAACGTGAAGCTGTTGTTTGGATATATTAGTCTGTCCCTAGCCTGTTGATCCCCCTGTGAAGGCCTCTTGAATCATAATCCGGCCCCCCCGGGGCCCGTACAGACCCAGCGTTAACATCTTCACCAGGCCGCCCTGTGCTCTTGAGCCTGCAGGGCCCTGCAGTCTGCACCTTCACTTCTTCTGGAGGACAATCCGGACGTGGCTTTCCTGTGTGGCTCCTCAGCCGGGCATTCGGCTCTGGGATTAGGCTCTGGCCTCGTTTGTCTTGTCAGCAGGGGGGGGGCAAATTTAAATGAAGTTACAAACTGCTGCTGGTGGCACGCAGCCAGGTCGGGTGCTAACAGTAAATGTTGTTCTGGCGGCGGGCAGAATGTGTCTTCATGGCTTGCGTATGACCCCACGAACGATCTGACAAGATAACGTTTGGGGCGATGAATGCTTGGGGGGGGTTATTAAGCACAATTGCATCCTAATCGGTTCATTCCTTTCCCTTGTTTGGACAAGTGGCCCCATTGTTCCGGCTTCGACAGCTGGTGTCCCGGACAGAAAGGCCGGCCTGTCCGTGGTAAACACCCTGATCCCGTCCTCAGACTCTCCTGCACATGTTCACTCTCGTCCAGAGTCTGATGCGACCCGAAAAAGTCCCCCTTGTACTGTCCAACCAAATAAAGGGGGTGGATTTAAGCCAAGGACCGGGACTCCTGTTTGGTCGGTCTCACCCCTAAAGAAAACACGGGTATTTATTGACCCTGTTGCCGAGTGGTCGCTCAGATAGACTGCGACTGTTCAGGAGAGCAGTAAAAAGGGGGGTGGGAGGGGGGGGGGGGGGTCTGGAGTTCCCAGGATTTTCTGCTGAAAGCTGCGCCATTTGTTGGAGAAGGGAGGGCGGCAGGACAAGACAATACGCTCCTTACAGAAATCACACAGCGCTGTTTCTCTGCGGGCCAGTTAGTAGGCGGATTACCGCGCCGGTAACATTCGAGACCGCCAACACTGAAGCGCTCTGCCGGAATCTGGTGACGATGTAGGCAATGTTATCTCACATCGCATGAAGAATCGCTTTGTGGCAGCGGGGGTGAACATTTTGGCCTTTACAGGGAATGAATTCAAAGAGGCCGTGTAAAATCGGTGGTTGGAGAGCAGCATGGGAAATGGCGAGCTTCGCTGAAGGTGGCTCAACGACCTTGTGAGATCCAGTCTGATCGGTGCCAACGGAGACGGGGAAACTGTCTCTAGTTGTGGATTACGGCAGCTGTTGAAGCAGGTCACCCCAGACCTCCACCCCTCCGGCTCTCATTGGCTGAGTTCCACCCCACACTCCCCCTACCCCTATTTGGAGGGGCACCACAGAGAGTTCTCGTTGAATGAGTTCTGCCTGTTGATCTGACAAGTCAGCGTTGTCCGGGCCCATCACAGGCTTCAGAATAGGGTGCATTTCACGGGCTTTGTAACGCGTATGGCCGTGAGTCATCACAGGACATTTCTGTCAGCTAGGTATCCCGTCTATTCCCAGCGGGCCTACACATTCATTCATGACAAGAAACCGTTGACGAATGCGGCTAAAGGGCAAAGCGCTTCTGACGTCTGGATTCGATCGGTTTGTTCATGTGGCTGTTTTTCATAGGCAAGAAGTCAACTTTGACCTTTGGAGTCCTTCTTGCTAAAGACAGAGTATTGACTGTAGAAAAGATTCAAGATCTTACGTTCGCTTTGCATTTTTACACCACGCCATGGTTTTAAAAGCAACCCTTTTGTTTTACAGTTTGTACAAGACCAAAATATTGCACACAGAACAAACCGGATCATCTGGTTTCAGCGTGGGGGGGGGGGGGTTCTCGTAGTGTGCAGTCACAACTGACAATCCCGCTGTTCTCAGTTGATACCAGACGGCACATAGAATCCATTTGAAGTATTTACTCATCGTCACTGAGTAACACCGGCATTTTGGACGGGAGTTATTCGGTTCGACGTAACAGAATTGGGGAGAAAGGCGTTGTTTCCCTCGAAGATGCAGGAGCTGCGTTTTCCCCCACCCTTACTACTGCAGCAGGAGACTTCGTGAGAACTGTCACACCCAGCGTACGCAGCTCGTGAGCCTCCATTCCCTGCAGGCCTTTTGGAGGAGAATCAGGTGAAGGAGAGAGCGCCTCTTTCCCCTCCCATGCCGGCCTTGATAATGTGCTTTATCTCTCCTTCCCTCCTCGGCAATCTGCAGCCTGTGCTCGGCTCTCCAGAGGCCCGCGCCTCTCGTGCCGCGAAAGACGACCCCTAAACTTGTTCGCCAATGTCGCCAGTGAGGAATGGACACTGACAACTGCTGCTGAAAGGGGAGGAGGCGTGTAGAGAAAAAAAGCCGGGGAGCTTGTTCCCATTAATCTGGTTCCGAAAAATGAGTTTACATGTCCACTGCTTTTCTAATCACATTACAATGCACCAAAAATCCCCTGTACTCCTCGGGGCTCGCACAGAAGAGGGATGAACATATAATGGTCTAAAGCTGTATAGTCAGTCTGACCAGGGACAGGATGAGCACCCAGCATTCTCACCCCGAGGTGTAGCTTTAATTAAGCTCTGATTAAGTGCAGCACGCACATTCACACAGTGACCAAGAACCCCCGTTCTACCGACCTTTGAACCCGGCGACACTGCTGGAACGCGAGGTGTGAAACAAAAGGCCAAAAGAATGTGTGTGCGACAGGTGCAGTTTTTTTTTTTCTCACTCTCGTATGTGAAACATGTGCACTCTCCCCCTGATAGTCGGCGGGTCTTCCAACCCGTCCCGCACAGAGACGAGCTACATACACCTCGTGTCAGTGTCCCACAGAAACACAAGCGGTTTGTGTCATCGCCGTCCACACACACACCCACACACACACACACACACACCACCTTCAGTGGAAACGTAGCGGCCCGCGCTAGCTGACCTATCACGAGTGGGTCCACTCTCACTTTGCCTCGTCTCTTGCACTGCCTGGATTATGATGAAACTCTCGCCGGGTGCTGCTGCCAAGCCCTCCGTGGTCGGCCTCTGTCCCCCAGCTCTTGTTTTACAATATTTAGATAGGCGAGGTTGCCTAGCAGCCGCGCTGAATAGACTTTGCACATGATTTATACATAATCAAACAGAAGTCTGCTCTAGGCTCGTTCCTTGTATCATATAGAGTTGCAGGCCGCTACTTGCCCCGAGAGAGCAAATTACCACCGGTTTGTCATCGTTGCTACAATTCTAATGTGGCTCCTGTGCGGCTGGGTGAGTTTGAATTCTTTCACCTTCACTGAGTAAATGATGCTTCACGTCTCTAAATAGCACATGTTTTTATTGTTGCTGTGCCTGTTGAACAGAAGAGTTTCCCAAGTGACTGACTGGGCTTTGGGTGAGAAGCCGGGCTGCCTCGGTCCGCCGGGTCGGTCACAAGCAACAGCTCAGCACACTGTGTTGTTGGTTAAAGGTTAGAGGTTGTTTTACAACGGCCCGTATTGCTAAACGGGAGCTTAGCGGGCTCGCCTGTTTTGTCCATCAACTTACTTGCGTGTATTGTGTGTGTGTGTGTGTGTGTGTGTGTGTGTATATATTATATTACGACTATATATATATATATAGTCGTCCTATCTGTCCATCACAAATGATGGAATGGCACTGAATCACAAAGCTGCATTTCAGTCATTACTATAGTTTATCTGATGAAACACTTTGCCACAGTTCAAAACCCGATTCTACTCATGAGAAAAGAAGGAGGAAAAAAAAAAAAGTCCTCTGGCTACTTCGACAAACTAAACAACCGCGTTGCCTTTTGAGTTTGTTTGAAATGCAAAGCCGCTCAACGACGCGAGGCATCTCGCTGCCCTGCTTCTACTGAGCGTGTTGTCCAGTCCTGTTTTCCACCACCGGGAGAACGGCCATTTACACTTTGCCTTCGAACAATGGGGCAGATTCCATGAGCTATAGTCTGTTGTTTCCCTCACTCTGGGAAACGGCTCTCAGTCAGTTATTTTGGGAGCTTACTGTAAATTGTTTTGCTTCTTTCTTCTTCAGCAGGAGACCTTTGGCACATTGGGAATGGGAGTAACGAACCTGGTGATTAAGAAGGTGCGCATGTGTGTGTGCGTGTGGCTGGCTCTGTTTGCGGAGATCTTTGATTTTCTTTTTTACACTTTGACAAGCTTTATTTTTACTCGCCATGGAATACCCATATGCCCGCTGAAGCATCCTCCTTGACCCAAATGGGCGACAAAGGCCCTGCGTGCCATGGCAGTGTGTTATTACACACAAGGGCAAAGAAGACTTAGTATTCCATATCAGATTTACAAAACTTCGCTAGAATTGTTCCCACGTGAACAATAAACTCCCTGTGGACAATGTAGCTTCGCTGAAATGTGAGTGCAAATTCCTTTTTGTTAACTATAAGTTTAAGCTAATGAAATGAACCTGTGAAATCCTACTTCTCCACTCTGTGTTCTTGTGTTTACTGGAGGCAATCACCCTGCAAGTCTGCTTCAATTAAACTGAGTTTCCACAGGACTGTGTGTGTGTGTGTGTGTGTGTGTGTGTGTGTGTGTGTGTGTGTAATAAGTTAATATTAGTTCAATATAAAACATTCCTGCTGGAGTTCTGCTTTGCTGAGCTTCAGCAAACCGCATTCCAAACCATTTATGAACATCAGAAGCACGTGGCAGGCTGCCTCAGTTATTTGAAGTCTTGCTGTGTGCTCATGTCTTCCCCTCTGTGCCGCGGAGTCGCCTCGAGCTGAGAAGTAGTTCATTTACACAGTAACGCAGTCAGCGACTTCTCAGCGAACACAACTAGGACGCTCTCTGTCCACCGCGCACCAATGAGAGGCGTCAATGTGTAGAGATGTAGATTATTCCAGTATCTCAGTCGTGGTACGTCCTGCAGAGGACAAGCCGCTGTCAGGCGAACCCATGTGACGGACATCACTCCTGTTGTTTGACTACTCCCCAAAAGGGATGTTCCAGGAATTTACGTACAGCCCGGCCCGTCTTCCTGCTTATCTGGTCATGTCAACAGAGCCCAGCCGGCTCTCCGCTCCAACTGCTGTTTATTTACCCAGAGGGAACGGCCCCCATGCGGCCAGGACGCCCCATGCTGCTCAACCCCTTAGCCATGGCCTCCACAGGTGACCCTGGTTTCCTGTCGGGACCTTTTTTTGGTGGGGGGACACGCAACTCATGAAGTATTCATTCATTTTTATGCCGATATGCATTTGCAGAGAGACGTGCTGACAAACAGCGATGTGAATAAGTACTTTCTCCGGGTGGGAAGGCCTCCTTCTTGGAAGCCGGGAGCAGTGAAAGGATGCAGGCTGTGGTATGTGTGGGGTGGTATTGACTGTTTGGCCCCTGCTTTGAATGGCCCATTATTTGCGAGGCTTCCTTCCCGTGAAGTGTTGCGAATCTAATCAGTCGGCAAGTCATCTTCTGATGGCCGGGCCTCATTGTCCTCCCTCAGACTCTGAACACTATTCTGCTGTATTGAATAGACCCGTGCAACACAAAAAAAACCCCACTTTTTTTTTTACACTTCATAACAATTTGATATTTGTTTGTTCAAAACACAGAATGAACCCACCGTTCCTTTAGAGCCCAGTAGGGTCAGTGTGAAGGGTGGGACCAGATGGCTTCCCAGCATAGAGAACTGGGACACATGGAAAGACAGCATGTGAAAAGCTCCTATATCCGCTCCATGTTCATCTAACCGTTAAATCCGCCTAGAGACCGTTACTGTACATCGATGCTTTATGAGCAAGTGGCTCAAAGTCACTCTTTACGGTTAACAAAGGAGAACAGCTGTCGATGCCAGCGAGTTGTCGTCAGAGCCTGGCGACCTGCCTGGCACCTCTCTCCGTTTCTGGCTTGTAAACGTGGTGGGCACTCTTATCCACGCTAAGCTTTGGCGGCCCGTCTCTGATCATCACAGGTAGCCCGGACAGCCCGGACTCCCTGTCCCAAGCAACCGTGACCGGGAGAAGAAAGCGCTTCTCTGTTCTCGGGAGGCTGGGAAAGTATATCCCAAAACCTATGTCGGATTGTTGTGACTCTAATTCCTACCTCAAAGATGCCAGGCTCGAGCTGGGCAGGATCCTTAAGAGGAATGACATAACCTAAGTAATCAGCGTGGTAATTTCTATTCGGAGTCCTTTCTCCGGCTCTGATCTCGACATCTACTGTGTTTGAGACCCGGGCGAGGACTCCGGTTGGCTGCTGGGAGTCTGCCTGTTCCCACGTGGATTTGCTGGCACAGTTGAGGCCTGCATCGGGGAACTAGATCAAAGGAAACAAATGGAGCCCACTAACGAGTAGCATGACCTGGATGACCGCATTCTTCACTTTTTTTCCAGGACACCTGTATTGACCTTGATTTCATGTCGGTGGCTACAGCTCATACCTGTTATATGGGGCACTATCTTTCATTTTCCGTCTGCCACACATACACTTTTTTTTTTTACACCCAGTCCTAATATTGCTCTGAAGTTCAAGCTCTAACTCCATATAACTCTTCTCTCCCCTTTTTGCATCTATCTACTTTCCTGCTAACCGGGTTGTTCCTATCTCTATTTTGGAACCCCCGCCATCTCTTATTTGGTGTGTGTGTGTGTGTGTGTGTGGAGGGGGTTCTGTTGCAATAGTGGCCCTCAGCGCGTGTGGTTCTCTTTGGGTCCCCTGCTGACTCCATGCCTGGTGTCTCGCCACCTGTCCTCTTATTAAGGCAACGCATTATTGCTAACGCACACTAACGCGCAGATGGATGCGTGTAGGGGACAAAAACATTGAGGCTCTCTCCATATGGGCGTCGTCGGGCCCCTCAGTCCCGTCACACAGTGCGAGTTGATTACTGCTTGTTGGAGCTGGTTGGTACAACACAGCGTCCCGCCATCCGGTTGGTTTCTCTGTTAATACTTTTGACTTGTTTCGTCTCATTCAGCTCTGACTGGGTGGAGATCCTGGAGCCCCGCTCCCGCGAGCGCATGTATGTGAACCTGACCACCGGCGAGTGCGGCTGGGACCCCCCCTCAGGCGTTCCCGTCCGCCAGGCAGACGGCAACCAGTGGTGGGAGCTCTTCGACGCCCAAAGCGGCCGCTTCTACTACTACAACTCCACCGGGCGCCGCACGGTCTGGCACCGACCGCAGGGGGCCGACATAGTACCCCTCTCCCAGCTCCAGGCCATGAGACGCCGCGGTGAGGCCAAGCGGGCCGGGGGCGGCGGCGGCGCGGACCGCCCCCCCCACGGCACCACGGGCAGCGTCGGCAGCGCGGGCAGCCAGGGGCGCTTCACGCCTCTGCCCGAGCGCGACAGAGACGGCCCCGGGGCTCCGGAGCCCGGCCACGAGGCTGGCGAGCCCGAGGTGGACCCGGCAGCGGACAGCAGATCGCAGGGGGACGGGAGCAGCGCCGAGAACAGCACGGACGGCAGCAAAGACCAGCAGAGGTAGGAGTGGTCGGACCCGCTCGCGGGCAAAGCTGGAAAAGGAGGTTGTGCTTGATCGTTAACGGGAAAAGTTACGGGGGAGAAAAGTTTAGGAATGGCGATAGTCATCACAGCATGTGGCGTAGTGAGCCATAATGACTTTCAAATGCTTCTGCTGTGAGAATATTTTGACTTTAGACCACTTAGACACCTTTTTAAAATTCCCGTACCATCGCCTGTGAACCGTGCTCAGCCGTTTCAGCAAATTGTTACCAAATGGGGAGACCGGTCAGTTAACTGCTCAGCAAGAAGTTTGTACCCCCCCCCCCCCCCCCCCTTCTCCTCTCCTAATGCTAGGGTTACAGAACAGCCCATCACAGTGAGCCATTCAGAGACCCCGTCATGTGCTCGGCGCCGTGGCCCCGTCCAAACCGCCGTTCACTTCCCTCGGAGCCAGATTCCAGACATGCCACTTCTGTTTCCCCTGGCACGGGGCCCACCGAGACCGTCTCGGTGTCCTTCTGCGTGCCCCCCACCAGCCCTGCTCCGCATCGCTCGTTTCTGTTTTCCGAAAGCAAATCGAGGGCCCCCGGGCCGTTAAAGGACCAAAACGCCTCTGATGGGCGAGAGAGCGCGTAACTGCGCATGCACAAGAGGCATGAGAGAGACACAGTGTTGTCCACAAGCAGCATTCCAGCGCATAAACAAGGCGAACCCTGCTGCTTTTCAGAGGCTCCCTCATGGCAACTTTGGCTCTCGGGTTCGTCTCGGCTCTCCTTGTCTCCGTCAATTTGGCCCTCGGGACGTCCCTCTTCTGACCCCTCAGAGCCTTTGGGATTATGTTTAGATCGAGGGGGAGTGTGTGGGACTAATGGGTCAGCCGCGGCTGTTGAATGACACTGTGTGTGTGTGTGTGTGTGTATGTGTGTGTCCGCTGCCCCCCTCCCCCCGACCCCCCATAGGGTCCCACTTTGCCCCAATGTGATTCAACCACTCCCAGAGCCTTTTACGTGCTCCCTTAAAACAATGGCCAGCTGTGTTCCCCAGGGGAGGGGTCTTTAGCACACAGAGGCTTGATAGCCTATAGCCATTTGGCCCCTCCACATGGTCACCATCTCTTAGCAGGTAATTAGGGCCCAGCCCGAAATGCAGAGACGGTGGAATGCGACGGCTCCAAATGGATGAACAAACATGCTTGTTTGCCCGCCTCGTTGATAATGACAAGGACGCAGGGGTACGAGCTAGGGGGAGAGTTTGGAGTTGGAAGGAGTCTCAGCGGTCTGCGGTTTTGCTAATTGTTCTGTTCCACCCATAACACTGGAGTTTTGGGGGGGTTTCATGAGACTATCCCCTTCCTATTGTCTTTTTATCATACCACCGCCGCTCATAACTCTCCATAGAGTTATGTCGTTGTCAGCGTTTTACAGTTCCTTTGTGTTGTGTTTGAACGTCTGAGCTCTTTTAGACATGTCCTCACTGTTCTTTTTTTATTCTTCGCTTTTTTTTGACTCCAAATGTCATTCACTTATGTCCTTTGTGGAAAAACAACGCTGTCCTTTGTGGAGATGGGACAATCCCAGTTCTTCCAACGGCAGTTTCCCTTTTGTTTTGGTCTATTAATAAATCTGTCCGTTGCAGATAGAAGAGTTTCCACACCACACACCCAGTGTTATTCTCAGCTTCCTGTCTCTCCCTGTCTTTGTTAATCTCTTTGTATCTGTCTGTGGTCATCATTATAGAAGCACACTTTTGGAGGCCTTGAGGGCCAAATCTGTTACTCATTCCCCGAGTCTTATCGCACGTCCTGGGAATTTCTGGGTACTTTGAGCCTGCGTGGTCTCCGGGGTGCAAACATGTCCGACACATGTGTTTCTGGGCACAGGAAACCGAGGCGAGCTCTCTTTCCATGCCCGTGTGTCGTCATCGAGCAGATAACATCTGTGTGGGATTCCACCGTAGACGGTGCGAGTTCTTCACCGTGTGCGGGCTCCTCTCCACTGAGCTTTCTGGCTGAGACCCGCTGAGTTTGAGTGGATGTTGGACGGTCTGCTGTGGACGCATGACTGGTGTAAGACAACCCCGAAGTGACTCAAGGTGGTTCACAAGAGGGTCACACCACCCTATTGTCTTATGGGCCGGCCTGGGGGCGTATAATGGACAACCAAAAGGAACAAAGGTTCCGACTTAAACCCAGACCCAGATTAGTGTGATTTTTACTCTGACGTTAGCTAAAGCTAAACTAAAGGACTAATGTTAGAAGCCTCTACCCAAAAAGGGTCTGATGACACAACAACCAGAAATGAAGACTATTTTAGATCTTTTTAGGGGAAGTTAAAAACAATAATTGTTCCTTTCTTTTTCATGAAACCTTTTACAAAAAGCCCAAAACAAACAACCTTCCCCCCTCGTGCACTGTGGCTGTGAGTCATGTCAGAGATATCACCAGTGGGTTTATTTAGCAAAAAAGGGGGGAGGGAGATAAAGTTTGTCAAGTTGTTAATGAGTCACACGCCGCCTGTGTGTTAACTCCAAAAGTACAAGCATCTCCTGCTTTTCATCTCCTGCACGCTGTGAATACGAGTTCCCGGTGCGGTAAGCTCCTTCAGCCCTTTCCAGATGCTGTTTTATATTTATTTCCACCCCCCCGCATAAAAAGAAGTCGCACCGGATGTGCCTCTGTCTCGTTCAGTGTCGATGTCCCAATTTCTCTGCCCTCCTCCCGTGTTTCACTCACTCACTTACATCACAGATGGCCCAGTTTCATGACCGGTGTATCTAAATCAAATGCTGCTTTTGCGGTTTACTTTGTCCGCTGTTGCGGAGATGTGGCATATCTCTAGTGTTTCCACGGAGAAGCAGTGGCACCACATGCGAGGCGGCTTCTCTGGCTGGATCAGCTGACTTGCTGCCTGCAGACATGGTGCTCCTCAGGGTGCTGCTTCCAGGGTGTCCGCTCGCTTCCATTTTTTTTTTACGGTGTGGCTGATTATTGTTGCATATCATATTGTTCCATTCTCTTTCGTGTCCCTGGTCATATCTTTTACACGTGGGACTGTTGTCCAGTTGTATTCATGTCATCCGTCATTGTGCCCCCTACAAGAAGAACTTGAGGTGCACTTTGAGATTTCCAGAGGCGGAATCTCTCCGGAATTCAGTGGGGTTTGTTCTCATCCTGTTCCCTCTTACTGGCTGTCCTCTGGCCCAGTCCGGCCGTGGGAGACACAGACAGGCACAACTGGTAGACATCTTGGCTCATAGGAAGGAGGTGCATCAGTTCAGCTGTTGCGGGACAGCTGGCTCATTGCAGGGGCCCAACAGGAAGCAGGGGGGCACATTTAATCACTGAATGTAATTTATTTCTCCCGTTTGATATGTGTATGATACACTTCAAAAGTAAGAATAAAATGTGGGTCTGGCAAATTTAATTCAACGTTGCCCTCAGCAAATCTTCTTTTGTCCTGTTTCCTTCCTCTACTGGATTCCAGGGATCCCATTGGTTTGTGCTCGGAGGTGTTTGTGCAGCAGGGGCTTGGTTCGTGCGACCCCACTTCCTCTTCCCGTCCAGCTAATGTTAATAATAACCCCTGTTTTTCAGACCCCTCTATTCCCAAGGGGTGTAAGAACTTCCAAAGCCTTATCCCTCTCCGCCAAAGTGACTCAGCTGATGACTTTTTCAACTTCAGTTATTCCAGACGGGAACGTAAGAAGAGACAGAACATCTGCTGACAGCAGGGTCTCCACAGTATATTTGGTTGGTCATTGAGACGGCCCGACCGCGGCAATATTAGGAACAGTGACAGAGATATTTGGGACTGATTGTGGGTGTGAGACACCGGAGCTGCTGAGACTAATAGAGATTTGCTGACTGTTAAATTGATTTGCCGCCCCAGAGGCCAATCCGATTACACGTTTGTTTCCAAAGGGCCTCTTAACTTAATTTCATTTCAGATTTCGCCATCTTCTAAAAGCTCTCGCATGCTAGCTTCAGGTTCTGAATCAGGGGGGGGGGCGGCGTTGTGAACAAGTACGTGCATGCATGATGGGTTTGTGCACGTGTGCCTAATCACGCGTGCTTGAGCAGCGGTTTCGAAATGGAGTTCATCTCAGATTTCTCTGAAAAATTGGATGGGAATTTACACTCCTAGCGATAATGATCATGTTTGCTTTTATCCCCTGTGATGAATTGGTGTCCATGATCCCTACCTTCAGCTAACATTCAACACCCGACAGGCGTGCTACTGGCAGGCAACACACACCCCACCCTTGCTAAACAACTTTCTTTCTGGGTTGAGTAAAGTCCAGGGCTGTTACGTAAGAGCCTTCCTGTTTCCCCGTCGGCCTCTGGAGGTTAAAGATGGCTCCTTTCAGGTTCGGCCTCCTTCCGATCACGTTTTTCTGCCCCATCCTCACGTTCATTCTGTTGCCGTTGTTGTCTGAGGCGTCTCCATGACGATGGCCCGGCCATGCATTGTGTGAGGCTCCCCACACTGCCGTGGAGGCCCCCGAATGAGCCCTGAGGAATGCCATCTTTCCCGCTCGTTCCCTCGCTGCACTCTCCCACGACTAATCCCCACCCCTTCTCATTTACACATGCTCACACCCTTCCTTTCTTGTCTCCCTGGCTCTGTTGTCCTCTCGCCCCCCTCCATTGCTAACCCCCACCGATTGTCTCCCGGCTCTCTGTTGCAGTTTTCTCACCCTTGTGCTGTCCATGCCCCTCTTTCGTTTCAGGGTTTGTAATCACACTTCATTTGGTTGACCTGGTGTTTACTGATATGTGAGTGTTCTAG
Organism: Gasterosteus aculeatus; assembly: GCF_964276395.1. Classification (NCBI taxonomy): domain Eukaryota; kingdom Metazoa; phylum Chordata; class Actinopteri; order Perciformes; family Gasterosteidae; genus Gasterosteus; species Gasterosteus aculeatus. The sequence continues at coordinate 17,285,784 of NC_135705.1, forward strand.
TAGTATAATGGGATTAGAGACGTTTGGTAAGAGATTGAAGACACTGTAAAGCTTCGCTAGTTGGATTTGGCTCCCGGCCCCAGTTTCTGCAATCGCATTGAGCATCGGACCAAACCCCCCCGCTGACAGCCAACATGGCGTGCCGGCGCTGGAGGGGGTGCACATGCTAGACTTTGCTGATCCCGTGTTGGACAATGGTCGGCAGACTGAAACTTCTTGTAAAGCTGTTCATAAGCTCCCTATAATTATGATTTAGCCCCCACTTCCGCCTTGGGAGCCGCGTGTGAGCGGCACGGCGGCATTTCCTGTTTGCGTTGGATACAGGGAAGCCCTTTCTACGACCCTCTAGAGGACCTCCTCCGACAGGAAGTAGTGATGTACGTTATGAGGACTGACCCTTGTATCTCCGGGTCAGTCCTCATAACGTCACCCACCCACCACGAACATGGGAGAAAGATCACATGAGCCCCAGATGGTTCAACGTGTGATCAACACGGCTTGATTTGTCCGAAATGGAAAGGTAATTTGATTATTGTGGGAGGTCCGCTGTGTTCGTTGGCCGTCCAATCAAAAGCAACGCCTTGATGTTTCAAGTGTGAGCCGCTCCTGCCGTAGCAAACCGGCGTGAAACGCTCACCTCCTCCCAATTGGCAGAACCAGAGTGAGAAAGCATACACTGCTTCAAAGAGTACAAGCATTGGCTTCTCAAGTTCACACCCCCCCCCCCCCCGCACCCCCCGTCTAAACACAGCGTAACCACTCACACTTGCTCGTAACTACTAAATAGTGGTGGTTTTGGGTGAATCCCGTCCGTCAGAAGTTTCTAGTTGTTCACACGTGTGTGTGTCGTGGAGGTGGGGGCCTGGAGCATTCACAACAGCGTAGCTCACGGCAGGCCTGGTGCCCTGCCAGGTGGCTGAGATCCAGCTGTTTCTATGTCCTGACTGGACGGCGCACTGCGTGGGACCGTTGGGAGATTGGGAGGGGGGGGGGGGGGGGGGGCTGTTTGTATTCAAACCGCTGAGGGGGGGTGTGACTCACTCTATTGACGGGGGCCGACACTGTCGCAGAGGGAGAGGATGACTAGCTGCAGCTAGGAGGACTGGGGGGGGAAGTTTATCGTTGGCTAGAGGACGTCTGGGGAATTTTAGCATTGTTGTTCCAGGGAGATGTAGGGAGGGGGGGCAGGTTACTCCGCCTCTTCCTCCCTCCCTCTGCGTCCTCTTTTCTGCCGTTACAGCTCGACTCTCCGCTAAGAACTGTTTTCTCTGGCTTGACGCTGATCCGTATTTTTTTTTTTGTTTGGATTCACAAAAGGACAGAAGGGGATCCGCTTAGATCTAATTAATCACCCCAGTGAATGTTAAGCAGGTTGGAGGGAGGGAAGGAAGGTAAGTCTCCTTTGGCTGCCTTCGAACGCATTGAGACTACCCATTGGACCTTTTGACTAAGAGGGGAAGTCTACCAAGCCTCAGCGGCGTCTTACTGGGCCCAGCGGGCCTGTGCCATGATGCCAACTTTAGACGCACTCCTTGGTTTTGAAAGAGCAAGTGTTTGATCAGCCGAGGAATGGGGAAAAAAAAAAGTCCCGGGGGGGTGTTTGGGGAGTGATTATGAGAAAACAGCCGAGTGCGGGGCAGCCGACCAGAGCAGTGTGACCGGACTGATGGGAGATTGTTTTACGTGGCTGGGATTAGCAGTGGGCCGTTGGGTTTGGAGTTGGCCCAGCCGCTCAACCAAGAGGAGGCAAATTAACCTTTGGACCCGAGCGAAGAGAACTTCTGCACTTCTGACGCCCCCCCCCCCCAAGATCAACCTCTTTTCATGTGGCTTTTACTCGTGTGGGCTCGCTGTCCAAAAGTCAAATCCAATGGCAGTCTTTTACGGCATGACGCGATGAAACCACCATTAGCTACTTCAGAGACCAACAACAACTAGCTGCCCATCGTTTTCTCACCCGTGTACGTGCTCCAGATCCAGTCCCACCTGCTGGAGGTGGGGGGGGGGGGTTTCAGGGAGATGTGCTGCGTTCAGTTGCTCAGGATTAAATATTTTTATGCACAACATATTTTTATGCACATTTATGTGGATTGCTGCTCATTTTCTCCGTCAGATTTTTTAATTTGTATGAAACGTAGCGGCACTGGCTGCTTATTTTTAGACTATCTGTATAAACCTATATATTATTTTGTTTTCCCGGATGTCAAATCTCATTCTGCTGGTGTTTTCTCTCTCTCTTCTTAGGGACGCCTCTCAAAGATGGCAGCCCGCCCCTGGTTCTAAGGCGGCCATGTTGGTGAAGGTGAACAGCATGAGTCGCAGCCAGCCCATCCCGGCTTCGCAGCAGCAGCACCTCCAGCACAGTGCCCACGGCAAACCCAACACCTTCACCCTGCACCCGAACACCATCAAGCCCCAGGGGGGACTCCTAAACTCTACTCAGGGATATAAAACGGCCCCTTCTGGCAAAACGGCCACCGACCCACGTCAGGCCCACCACCTGAGAAAAGCCAGCAATGGCAGCTTCTGTTTGGTGACATCGGACGGCAGCCATCCCAGCCCGCTCCTGCACAGGTCTCAGACCAGCACACCGTGCCCCGTCTCCCCCCACTACGGTTGCACTACCCCAATCTACGACGAGCCAGTTTCCGAGTGTCCCATATACGATGAACCCCCGACGGACATGGAGGTGGAGGGGGCGCACCTCTACAATGGACATCCTCTGTCTCGCCTGACACCCACCCACAGCCTCCAAAAGCCCATACAACTCCAGCCCCCTGGTTCTTCTCATCCAGGGTCCAGACACAGGAGGAACCCGTCCGCCTCTGACTACAGCCCAGCTGGTCTGGAGTGCATCAAGCACATGATCAACGTGGACCCTAAACAGGGGCTGCTCTCCGGCTCTCCTGTGCCCACGGGCACTCCTTCCCCAACCTCCAGGCAGGATCCTGTCTTAGCCCATCCACATCCTCAGCTACATCCTCAGCTGCATCCTCAGCCTCATCCTCAGCCACATCCCCAGGCCCACTCTTTGCCCCAGGCCCGGGGCATGTTGAAAGACAGAGAGCCCGGGACCCCGGGCCCTAGTACACTAGACAAGAAGCAGAGCTGGCGGGTCCTTGAGGCCACCGTCCAGCGCGCCATGGAGGCGCGACACAGCAGGCAAAGCAGCCAGGCCTCGCAGGACTTCCCGTCCTCCACCCCCCAGGCCACGGCAAACTATCAAGACTCTGGTTACTCCACCGGTCCCTCTCCGAGTCTGAGAAGAAAGAGCCGGAGGAGGGTGGGAGCCGGCGGTGGGGCAGGAGGCAGGCCAGGGTCGGTGGGCAGCAGCGGGGAGCTGAGCGCCCTCAACGAGAGGCTGATGGCCGAGATGAGGGAGGTGGTGAGCCGCTCCAACACCATGAGGGAGGTGAGAGCCGGGCTGGACCCGGAGATCGGGGAGAGGGTTGTCGCAGCCCGGACGCGCTCCCCTGCCGACTCACTCCGGTGGTACGCCGGAGGGGGGTCGGCCAGCAGGTCCGCTTCACGGGAGGAGCTCCCCGGGGCCTCCCGGTCACTGAGTAGGGCAGGTAACCACGGCAACCCCGCGCTGACGCCCCTGGAGATGCCAGGGAGGCAGAAGAGGACCTATGAAAAGGTGGACACCTTGGAGATGAGCGTGAACAGCCAAGCCAGCCTGTCATCGCCAGAGACCCCAGGGCCGCCCTCACAGGTGTGTGTGTCACAGATGGCAAAAAATGTTGTAGCTAATCAAATATTATGTTACTTTCCTGTCAGATTATAAGCTTGACTGTGTTATTATGTAGTCTGTTTACCTTCAGCAGCTTTGCTTGTTTTCCGCTTCATATGCTTTGATAGCTGAATTCAGCGTCAGCGTATTATGTGAATATTTAGCTGCTTCTTTTTGTACTGCGTGGTGTGTCTTGGACTGATTGTGTGAATGATCAAAAATATCCTTTTTGACTATGGGGGCAGATCAGACAACACAACAGAGTTGGATCTATTTTGACTTTGCGGTGCGCTGAAACACAAAGAGGCTCATAAAACGGGCACATGATTTAAAGACAGAAGCACGATTATATAAGTGGAGCCCGTTTCAAAATCTGCTGGGCATATTGTGCTTAACGCCTTTTTTGCGTTTCTATCTCAAGTCTGTAAATGTCCCCAGGACATTGGGCCGCGCCGGGCACAATGCTGACTGTAATGGCCACCGTCCCAGCATTACCTGTCATCCTCTTACCACCGTCCATCTGCCTCGCACGGCAGGTACCGTATGCTCGCATGCCAGCTCAGCACGTGGGTCATCTGGGGCCCACGCCAGACCAGAGCGATTCAGGACATGGCTTCCCTCGGTCAGGAAGGAGGGCCGCTGCGGCCCATATGGCCCGGGCTTGGCCGTTCGATGAGAAGCAGCAGGAGGAGGAGGGCTGGTACAAAGGCGTGTTGGTACCACTGTAGCTTAAGCAAGGAGCACTGAGCGGGCCCCCTAAGTCTGTCCTGGAATGTTCTTCAGACCTGCTGTTATATCACACACACACACTCCCAGATTATGACTAGCTATGTATGAGCCGCTCTGTATTCCCATATTTGAACATTCGGTTCCTGCTGGACGACCTTTTGAACTGGCCCATTCAAAGTATGCACTGAAACTGTCCATTTCCCAAAAGAAACATGAATTATTCATGATTCGAACGCTGTGAGTGTTTTCCACAGTTTGAATGCTGTGCTTCAGTTCATACTACGAATGAAGGACCATTCCGGGCTTTCGCATCTGGAAGCAATCTCAAACAGTGTAATTTACCAAAAAAAGAAGTTTACGTTCCCGTTGTATAGTTAAACATGGGCTTTGTTGCATTTGATCTTCTCGAGTTGACCTTTTGAAAAAAAAAAAAAAAGATGGAGTTGTATAGACTCTTCTTCTGCCAAAGCTCAACCTCACTCCTGCCCCATTTCATTGAGAAACCAAAATGTAAAGTCCAGCTTGTCTGGCACTCATGAGCTCCATATTACATCAGGGGCTCATTGAAAAAGACTTTTATGTCCCATTTGCAAACTGGAACTGCGGAGAGTATCTCCGGTTACCGGCTTTCTCTATTGATGGTGTTGAGTTTGAGGCCTGAGCTCCACCACAGGTATGCCAGGGAGGCGTAGAACTCCTGGTTTCTGCGGGGAAGGTGAGCCCGGTGTGGGAGGGGGCACGGGTAAAGACTGCGAAGCCATGAGCTGGTCACCTGCTCCTGAGTTGTTTTTTTTTTACGTATTATTTTCTGGCATCAGGAAAAGAATGTGTTGCTCCCGCAACAACCCCCCCCCCTCTCCTCGTACCCTCCCTCCATCTCATGTCCACCTCTTGTCCCCCCCCCCCTTCCACAGGAGGGCACCCTTGAACTGCAGGCTCAGCTGGAGAGCAGGAAGAAGGGCATGACGGACGGGCGCACCGCTTCCCTGGGCCCCCACCGGCCCCCCACCCACGACACCAGTGAGGGGGGCGACGGGGCGGGCGGCAGAACGAGGGGATCCTCCTACCAGCTCTGCTACGCCACCCTGCGGCAGCCCCCGCCCCCCGACACGGGCATGGAGGACTGGGCCAGCAAGCACCTCAACATGCACACGCAGGGCCTGTTCCGCCGGCGCGTCTCCATCGCCAACATGCTGTCGTGGAACCGCGGGTCCATCAAGAAGCCCATGCTGGTCACCAGCAACCGCGCCGTCAGGAAGGAGGCCTGCGAGATGTTCAAGCTGGTGCAGGCCTACATGGGGGACCGGCCGTCGCGCCTGGACCGCCGCCACTGCGCCCTCCTCATCGTCACCAAGTGCTGGGACATGCCGGGGCTGCGGGACGAGCTGTACGTGCAGCTGGTGAGGCAGACCACGGGAAACGCCACGCCCGAGAGCCTGGCGGCGGGCTGGGAGCTGATGGCGGTCAGCATGGCGTTCTTCGCCCCCTCGCCCAAGTTCCGCTGCTACCTGGAGGGCTACATCCAGAGACACACGGAGCCCGTGAGCGACAACAAATGTGAGTCTCAGACTGAGCAACACGGTGGGTCCACTTCCTTTCTTCCGTACCTCTCTGCGTTTTGTTTACGCAGGACAGAGAGATTCACATTTTAGTTCCACTCTCCGTTTTGCTTCGTGTTTACACTCATCCGTTGAGATCCCGAGAGAAAGCCCCGTACTCTCTCTGGATACTCGGAGACTGTCAACCTGGCGCTTGTCTAACTGTCTTATCTTCCGTTTCACAGTGACTCAGTTCATATTGGAGCAGCAGGAACTGAAGCTGAAGAAGAATTCAAAGTCCAGAAAGAAGAGGAAACAGAATACGGATGTGGAGGAAGGTAAATCGTTTGTTCATTGACGTTCCTGTTAGTATAACCGAAAGAAAATCCGATCACATTTTTACGAGCGTATATGTTTGACAGAGGCTGGACTGACTCCCTAAGATGTTTTTATACTTTCTTCAAAAGCTGTCCAGAGTCTAAAGCCGTGCAAGCCATTACGAGTCTACGGTATTGCTCCCTGCAGAGTGACCAATCTTGAGTGGACTGGAAAATTCAACTCTGTGCAGTTTGCCGGATGAGCACATGCTGATGTACTTGCGAATGGGTTTAACAGAAAGTTGGCCTGAAAGAAAGAAGAAAAAAAAAGCAATATGTAGGATGAGAATTTGAGAGCGTTCCCTCGGCGCACAATAGACCACACTGTGAGTCATCGCAGTGGCCTCTCTCTGGCCACACGCGTGTCCCACACCCACTTAAAAGGATACCTACTCATCGGCCTCATCGGCCTCTGCCCTCATTAGAGCGGCCCGCAGTCACCAGAGAGAAGCCCCATCATCTCACAGCAGACACAATGGCCTCCCACATTGAACCCCGGTGATTCAGCGTGACTAAGAGGCCAAAGAGGGAGCCCGCTGAATGTTTTCTGACTGACTCTAAAGGTCTTTGGAAGAAAGGAATCTCGAGGAAAGAAAAAAAGTCTCACATGTGCAAAATAAAAACTCAGCAGAATGAGAGCTGCTGTTTGCTTGCTGGATGGAGGAGCTGGGACGTGTACATTGTGTACGACCAGAGCAATGAGCCATCTCAGTGCCTCTTTTCAGGGCAAACCAGGTCCTGGTATGGAAACGGACTCCTTTTGGGCTCGGGGCCCGGTAAATGTGTTTTATTGTTGACTTGTCACATAAACAGTCGCCCAGGATGAGACTAAAGTGGCCTCGTCGACATCCTTTAATGGCTGTGTGCGTCTGTTTGTGGAGCGCACGTGCAGACAGGTGTCGCGATGTCCTCAGTTCAGGACACTCAAGCTCCTAATGAGCTCCTAGTTCTCCTGGGCTTTGGTTGCCTGGTTGTTGTTGTTATTCATGCCATGGAACCCGATGTAAAAATACTCCACCAGTGTGGTTTAAACTCTTTCTCACCGGGGCAAGAGGTCCAGTTTGACATAATTATAGTCCCACTCGGTCAGATTAGCGGCAGTTGTGACTGGGAGTCACCTGTTTGCCATAAATGTGGAGTTGTATATTAAACATTATGGTGGTATTTGTTACTTTTGGAAAGGCCTCATCTGTTGGGGGGGGTTTCCCACTGGTTCTGGTAGCTGATGTGGTGGAGAGTCTGGGAACGTGAATCACAGTTACCACAGCAACGAAAGATCTTCATGTGTCCACACGATGACCCAACAATTAGGGGTTTCTGTTGGCTTTCCAAGTGTACAGCGTCTCTTAACCCTTTCGGGAAAGAGGGCCGGTCCCACGAAGGACATTCCGACTGCTCAAAGCACGTTGCTCCTCCCCCGAAATGGATCCGGACCCTCCGGTAGCTACAAAGGGCAGGTAGCAGACAGGCGGCCTCTGTGCTCCTCATTGTCTTTGGAGGCTGATGAATCACCTGCAGGTTAGATGTGCAGGCCGGATCCTGTCTCTACTGCTTTTGTTCAGCAGCGGCAGTAAATCTTCCCTCAGCCTGACAGTTTAGCCGAGCCTGCTCTAATCCCCATATGCCAGAGTGCCACCGTCAACATGCCTCTCCAGTTACCACCGCCTGCCTGTTCTCATACGCTGCGTTACATCTGTGGAAAGAAAATAAACCAGTGATTTTCATGTTTGTGGGAAGGAATTTCAATCATTTATTTGTGTGTGATGCTTAAGGGCGTAAAATAGTGTGCGTAGTGTTTCTTGCAGACTTTGTTTCTCAGTCGTTTCCCCTCGTCTGTCACCTTACAGCTCTGCCTATCAGCACGTATGCCAAGTTCTGCTATCGGAAGCTGCAGAAGGTGGCGATCACCGGAGGCAAAAAGGTAAGTCGGAAAAAAGAATAAAGGGGGAGTAAAATGCGAAACTTTCATATGATAAGAAAAAAGTGGACGCATCAGATTGAGAGGCGAGATTTGGCTGGTGAGTCACCCGAGGTGCCGCCACAGAGACGCATAATTACAGGCCCGCTGCCACAGTCGCAGGTAGACACATAAACACAGAGCCAGTCATGGTGGTGCAGCTGGACACCCTGGCATGATTAGTATCGTACTCCTTGACACACACACACACGCATACACACGGGTACTAAATCTCTTTCCTCACCTCGCCGCCCCAGGGTCTTCGTAAGCCCACCTTGGAGGAGATCGACCACAGCAGGCGGGCCATCGTCACTCCCTCCCTGTTCGGCAGCTCTCTGGAGGAGGTGATGGAGAGGCAGAGCGAGCTCTTCCCCGACAGGAAGCTGCCCTGGGTGCAGGTTCAGCTTTCCCAGTACGTCCTGGCCCTGGGCGGGGCTCAGACGGAGGGCATCTTCAGGTGAGACGGACCTTAACTCGGGACCCAAGTTCGGACTTGGACGCCTTCGACTTGAGCGATGTGAGCGAGGAGGAGTCTGTGCAAATAGAGCGGGCGGAGGAGGGTTGTCTCTCTGTACTGTATGTGCTCCTCTGCGTGCCTTGTGTGCATAAACAAGTGTGCGTGTGGTCTCCCGTATCGCCGTATTTCCGAGTGTGTACAGTACACACAGCGGACAGCCGAACAAACACAGCCCGGCTTTGCTCCCAGAGACCAGAGCTGTTTAATTTGATACTTCATAATGTGTGTTTACGTTGCTGCTTAATCTGACAAGCACGTGGGAATTACGCAGCAGTGCGGTTGTGGAGATTTTTTCCCTCCGGCAAAATGTCACATCTTGACTTGTTTTGGGAAAAGTGTTCCCTTTCGTCAAGGGTGCCAGATTTGGATCTCCCTGAGAAACTGTTTTCTATTTGTTCCAAAGAAGTACTACAAACAAAGAACAGAGTGATTTCAGCCACTGGGCTGCATTAGAAGCCAATTGGGTGAACATGAGTAGGGGATTTGCCACAGGGCTCGGACAGTGTGGTGTGTGGAGGTTGAGGTCCCTCTTGTGGCCACTGAGGGTAACTGTTCGTGTTCCTTTTCAGAGTGCCTGGGGACATTGATGAAGTGAACGCCCTGAAGCTCCAGGTGGACCAGTGGAGAATCCCAGAGAATCTCTCCGATCCCAACGTTCCTGGTGAGGGAGGATGTATTCGGAAAATACGCTGCGTGCCGTTATTTATGAATATCATGACAAGAATATCAAGACGTGCCCTGTTCTGCTTTCAGTAAACTGTTCAAATATAACAGTGTTGAATTTAAGTAGAACATTGAGACCAAAGGCAGACATAAAAAAATTTCAACCAGATTGGAAAAATCCTCAGGATCAATATCGCTTGTGTTTATGGTGCACGTTGACACTGAGCGTACCTCTGTCTCGTTCAGCCTCTCTGATGAAGCTGTGGTATCGGGAGCTGGAGGAACCTCTCATCCCCATGAACTTCTACAAGCAGTGTGTCAGCAACTGTGACGACCCAGTGGCGGCCATCGCTGTGGTTCAGTCTCTGCCGGAGCTCAACCGGCTGGTGCTCTGCTACTTCATCCACTTCCTGCAGGTAACCAGCATGCTGATAAGCAATTACCCCCAATACACACACACGCACTTATTTGTATATTAATATATTCTACTTAGTCCTAAAGGCCAGGAAACGACAACAATAAGACTTCAGGAACCAAATGAACTTAAACTTTATCAAATATGAAAAAAAAGTTTTCAAATGGTTTTAGTTATAAAACATGAACCTTTATAGAACCTTTCTGTTGTTGTTGGAGCCCAAAAGCACAGGTCACACTTTATTTCTACTGCTCGCTACTTCAATCTCACTTCAAGCTTTTAAACCAATTAAAAAAGAGGATATATTTGAGCTCCGGTTGAATGTGACTCATCCGGTGTTGGCTGCAGGTCAAGGGTCGGCCTGTACGCTCAGCCTCGCTCTCTCTGACTCTCTCTCTCTCTCTCTCCCCCGGTGTCCTGGTTGTCTCCAGGTCTTCGCTCAGCCATCCAACGTGGCTATAACCAAGATGGACGTGAACAACCTGGCCATGGTGATGGCGCCCAACTGCCTGCGGTGCCAATCCGACGACCCGCGGATCATCTTCGAGAACACGCGCAAGGAGATGTCCTTCCTGAGAATGCTAATCGTTCACCTGGAGACGGGCTTCATCGAAGGGGTGGTGTAGGCGCGTCGGGTGACGAATCGCCATCTTCGGTTCTACATTTAGAGTCGTGCGCAAACACTGTTTGGGTTCAGACCACACTGGAAACTCTCCCGCTGACATATTGAACACAAGCGGCGTGAAAGCAGCTCTGACTTTGGACCCCTTGTTGTCACATAACACATCTCCTTAGGTTTCACTGTGCTTCTATGAAACGGAAATCAACAGTGGCGGCTTTGAGGTCCCTCCCTTGTGCGTGAGAAAGACAGACAGACAGACATAGCTTTTCCTAACCATGCACAGAGAAATTTAAAATATAGAAAAGTAAAAACGTAATGGTGTCTTGTTAGCTTGCTTGTGCTGTTTCGAGTAGCTGTTCTGATGGCTGGTGCCCTGTTATTTCATTTCACGAGGCACAGAAAACCACTCATTTCAAAGGGCGGACTGGAAGGATGGGCCTAAAAGCTCTTTGTGACGGACGGCAAAGTGCTTTGATTTTACAACGCTAAACACTCAGTGAGGCCCGGCGAGAGTCTTGTAATTACAGTTTATGTCATAACGATGTGAGAGGTTGGTAATTCAACTGATAATACTCTATATAAAAAGAAGAATCGTTCAATTTCATTTGCGTTCTCTTTTGTTTGTGTTGTTTGGCTCAGGTCTTCTAATAAAACGGGTGTTGGGTGTGATGACTGTACGTGGCCTCCCTCACGGAGTGAACATTTAGATAATCCACCGCAAACCCCTCTGTAAAAAAAAAATGGAGCATCGTTCAACCTTCAAGCACTATGAGAATGTAGATTAAGCCTTGTGTGTCCCTTCTCTCTGTGCGTGTAAATAAGTTGTCTGTGTAAATAGTATTAACTCTTCTCTAATGATCCAGGCTAAGGGTGAACTTAAACGTAAAGAGCAACAAAGTGATTTTGTAATTAACTGTTCATTTCTCTGCTGTAACCGCCCGCCTTTTGAACATAGGACAGATGCAAACCACTCTCAGCGTGTGTGCGCGTGTGTCTGTGTGTGTATGCCTGTTTGTGTGCGCGCAAACCATCTTGTTAAAATATGGAACGACTGCCCATAAATAAAGATTTGTTCAATTGTAGATTGGATGCCTTGTGTTTTTATGTTTACTTTGGTTAGGAAAGAAGAGAATGTCTCTTTGATTCAGAATAAATTCTAAAGAAGTAAATTAAAGTATTTTATAAGTTTAATGTTCAAGTGTGGAGAAAAACCTCTTTTCAGGCAGTAATTGAACAATAACATGAGCACATTTTATTTATTATTTATTTTATTGGATATTCTAATGACCTACAACCGAGATCATCGGGACTTTTGCCTACCGAGTATTGTTGAGTTTGATTTATCTGGAATCTTTTAACTTCAGGTGGGATTCAATGGTATTTAAACAGTGAACTGACACCTGAAATGTGGTCTGCTCAATAAATCGCCAAACGAAATGATATAACAAGCTGGTTAAATTATATCACCAGTCTTGAGTTGTCAAATTCACAAATGCGTGTCAGTAGACATTAATCACTCCCTTAATACCTCATTAGACCGTTGCATCATTATTAGTTGGTAAATAAATGGAGTATATTTTAAAGCAGAGGCAGGGACCCTTTGTATTCCTCAACACACCAGATTCTCTCAGAGAGGCCTGTTCAAAGGCTCATTTGCCTTTCAATGTGTTGGACAGAAAATAAAGATCCATTGGTCTCATTAGTTTTGTACCGCTAAAAAAGGCAGTGTCGGGTCAGTTTGAGGCGCACGCCGTCCGTAGGGTTTAAAAGTCTATCCTAACTCTCAAAGTCTTATTCCTTTGTGTCACTTTGCACAAGTGAAATGGTGGGTAAACTCACCCTGTCGCAGGCGTCCCCCTCCGGTGTTTGTCCTCGAACGCACATCACTGCACAAAGCTGCACAAAGCTCCCACTTGCGTCATCTGACTCTTCCACCTGTCGGCCACTGGTGGGAACTGTGACCATGGCAACAAGAAAGAGGGCCTGTTAAAGAAAATAAATAACCTGGCAGCCATGATAAAAAAACAAATGACAGTCTCTTTTTTCAAAAAGCTCAATTATTGACAGGTCACGAAAATTGGATTTTTTAAAATGTCGATAAGTGCAATAACATCAGCCCGGCTTCCATTATTGTGCTTGTATGCAACAACGCTTTCAGCACAATATTTGAGTTACAATTTTTGTGAGGGTATCGTTGAGTTTAAAACGTCCCAGTGTGTTTGTATCACATGTGTAAAACTAAGTAAAAGTAAATACTGTACTTTTTAATGTAACAGGTTTATAGATGGGGCAATGGAGAGGCATAAACTCATGAGCTATTAAATTAAGTTTAGCTAGGCCGCTCTCCACTCCTGTAAATAAACAACAGTTACATCGTGTGGACGATGGGTGGCGCTATGCGCACAGAGATATTTAGGAAAAAACCTAAATAAAGAACCCAAACTGACTTATTGGATTCAAATACATAATTTAACTATCAATTTAGAAAGATGGCCTTCATTTGAGTAATGCAACTGTTGAGAATATGAGCTTTTAGACGTCCTAAAAGCTTGATTTGTTCATAAAAAAACACATTTGCTTCGACTTAAAAATGTTGACATGCTGACGAAAATACACAAACATAGCAACATTTTGAGAGCAACTCACTTTATTGTTAGGCGATACATGCGTGAAGGCCCGAACCCGGAGTCGGCGCATGCGCAGTGTGGCGCCACACTGCCCGCGCCGGCGGAGAAAAGCAACTGGGAGAAATTCAACTGCGTGATCTGGAGTCAGACAGGCGGAGTCGGCGGGACCTGCACTTTGGAGGGATTACACGGCGCATTTTACACCCGACCGGACAGAGAGTGACTGGACAACAGGTAGGAACCACCACGCAGCTCCCGAATCGCTTCAGAGTTTATAATCCCTAATAACGCAGCGAACGAGACGCGTTTGGTGGACGCGTCAACGGTTTCAGATGGAGTGATGCCGCATGTCGGCATCTTGAGTTCAAAACAAACGTGATGAAGTAGCTAATAAAACATGACGGTTGGACATTTCGTTGTTTTACTTGTGCCGTTACTGGCCACTTCTTCGCCGTGTGTCGAGTTATCACTCCGGGTTTTAAAGCGGCTGACGTGGTTTCTCGGTTTCGGGAAGTTTAAGCTCTGCGTTTCCACGCCGCGCGTTTACAAGCGCGAAAAGTATGACAAAGTAGGCCTAGCTCGAGGCCCCGGAGAGCCCGGTGAGTGACAGCTGCACGGCCAATCAGGCGCGAGTGATCCGCCCACACCCGAATCTTTCGGCCACTTACGTTTGCCGAAAGCGCTGACGTCGGCGACGGTGTCTCTTGCGTGACGCCCACTGATTATAAAAGGCTGGACAATAAACCGTTTAAAGCGGCTGACGCGGTCAACACGTTGACGCGTCGAAGAGCGTGAAGCATGCGTGTAGTTAAAATCCAGTTGAGTCTACACAAAGAAATAATATACAGTAAATGAAGCGAGATAATGTTGTCACGCTTTTACAACAATAAAATACCGACCGAGGATTAAATGTATCGTTTCAAAAAAATATATAACTCGTGTAGCATTTAAATTGATCCTCGGTTTCCTGATTTGTGCACCACCTCGCGCGCTGGCGCTACCGCCTTGTCTCTTTTGTGCGGAGGGGGGGGGGGGGGTGGGCATAAACACGCACGTTCACGCGCACATCCATTCCGCACACCGGGCTCTACCGACCAACGCGGGAGCTATGTGACTTGCCGCAGACGGATAACCGGTCGGGTCCCTCCCGCCGTCTCCCATTGTGTCTGTCCGTGCGATCGGCTGACCAGAAAACACGTGGGCCGAGTGGGGCGAAGATATCCGGTTTGAACGTCGCACCGAAAGCCCAGAACTCCCGACTGCCTCCGCGATGGGGGACCGAGTCAGCTGGAACGCGGACGACAGTAAGACGCTTGTGATGTAACGTTACATTTATATAAACATATTTTTAAAAAATCGTTGGCGTTTTCAACAAAGGGCGACTGTGCACCGGTCCGTCCTCCTGCAAACCCGACAAAGGAGGCGCTGTTATCGGGAGGGAATTGTCGTGTTCAGGGCGATACCGGCAGATTAACCCCCTGCTTATTGGTAGCCTTCATTTATTTCGACCTGGGGGGGCAAATCGGCAGCTGCTGGTGAGACGTTGTTCCGCGAGACAATGACCCAATTTACGACGGAACGTGGTGTTGATCGGGCGAGTGTTAGCTTGGTGCATCACTGGCTGCTAACTGCACCAAAGGGTGCTTCTATGAGGAAGTGAATGATCTGACCAAGTCATTGTGCCTCTCTGACGGGGAGTAGAATAATACTGAGAAATTGTCCATTATAATGCAGATGCTTGGAGGAACCTGTGTGAGGTCGTGCGTAGACCCCCCACCCCCCCACCTCTCCCCTACCCTTGATGTCTCCACTAGTGATCACTGAACATCTGGTATTAGTTGCACATTTCATCACCATTTGAGGTACATGGCTCACCGTAACATGTCAGTTCCCCCCCACACACACACTTTTATACTGTGTCAATGCGTTAAGACGCGGGTGATCTGGAGCTGCGGTGTGTGTGTGTGTGTTTTAGACTGGTAATGTGTTCCCACCCTGGACTGCATCATCGTTAACACCAAAATTGCTACTTTGGTGCAAAGCTGTGATTTGGTCCGGTCTTATCTGGTAAAATAACTGTTAGCGATGCCCCGGGCGACTGCAAGATTATCTGTAAAGTCCTTGCTGGTCACGTGTATTGTGTTGTTGGCTCGGCACAAGGTGTGTTTTTCACCAGTGAATGCACAAGGTCATATGGGTGGAGATGTGATTGGTGTGTTTATTGGCTTGTGTGTGTGTGTGTGTGTGTGTGTGTGTACACAGGAAGGGAGCCTTGATGTGGGAAGTATGAGTAAGACGCCCCCTAACAGAAGAGGGATATCTTTTGAGGTGGGAGCTCAGCTTGAGGCCAGAGACAGCCACAAAAACTGGTGAGTCATGGCCTCGCTCATTCCTCCCCCATCCCTGGAGCACTTCACTTCCCTCACCCTGCCTCATCAATTCCCATTCTGTTCCATTTTGGACCCGGGTCAGCCTTTCTGTAGGTCCACCAATCGGTAGAAGAACGGAGTGAAAAAAGCCACTCGGCCCTTTCATTGATGATTCTGCCGGCAGAAAGCGGCTGGCGATGACGCAGCCTTTGATCTGGATTGATAATGGACAGTAAAAAAAAAAAATCAGACCGTTAAATCATATAAATGGTGATAATGTTTTGGCTATGCTAAATGCATAAATCAAGAGTCATTGTGACCGAAGGAAAGCTGTTAATCTTGCTCCTCCCCGTGTCGCTATGCTGCCTCAGCACGCCGTCTTCCCAACTTCAGCTGTGTTTAACGACTCATTGACTTTCTTTGTTTGGCATTTTCTGCTGACCTCATTATCTTACCAAATACAGGATGAGCAACCTGAACCGTCTCCCTGTCCACTTGGAGATTATTGAGTTTCTCTTGCCGTGCAGGTATGCAGCCAACATAGAGAGGGTTGACTACGAAGGTGAGAAAGTGCTGATCCATTACCGCCAGTGGAGCCACCGCTACGACGAGTGGTTTGAGTGGACCAGTCCCTACCTGAGGCCGGTGGAGAGGGTTCAGCTGCGGCGGCAGGGCCTTAACGACGACGCCGGCGAACCTGTAAGCATGTCAACGCTTCTTCCGCCTGCTTTGACTTTGCCTTTGTATTAAAAATGTCCTTTTAATACAGCGTGGCTGTGGTCTGTCCCTAATCGAGCGTCTCCTGTCTTTTTTCCCAGGGCTTTCATGTGAACGACAAGGTTCTGGCTAGCTGGTCCGACTGCCGCTTCTACCCCGCTAAGGTCATTTCGGTCAATAAAGATGGTGGGTCTACTTCAATACACACAATTTAAAATATATTTTAATAGTTCCAATAATTTTGAGGAGATTTCTTTTTTGTAGCACAATAACAATCTTTCTGCTATAATCAAAGATGTGTGGTTTCAATACAAGGATGTTTAATACTAAGCACCGGAAATGTTGTTTTAAAAAGGAAGCTGTGGCATTTAATAGCAACATTACCTTTTCTCTTACTGGCACAACAAAGTGAAACTGTAATCATTAATGCTGCAAAAACAGCAAAAACAGTTCCAAAACAGAAATAGATTGAATGGGCTACTGGAGTGGCTGCCGGCTCTCGTGTAAAACGTGTCCTCCTTTGTCCACCTCAGCATCCTACACTGTGAAGTTCTACGATGGTGTGATCCAGACAGTGAAGGGGATACACGTGAAGCCTTTTATTAAAGAGGTAAATGTAATAACTGCGCACAAGCAGCCATGTTATGTGCCATTTGATTGTTTCCTCAACCCCCCCCCCAACCTGTCGTGTCTGCAAATAGAGAGGTGGTGTTGGTGGAGGAGGGAAGCCTCGGTCCTCTGAAAGGACCATGGTCCGGAGGGCCCCGAACCGCAGGGACAGGAGGCCTCAGGAGAACGGGGGTCCCAAGAACAAGCGCGCCAGACGCAGCACGTCCGACCAGGAGGAGGACAGCAACAGCGAGGACGAGGAGCGGGATGAGCGCACGGTCAACGAGAAGAACAAGAAAGCAAACGGTGAGGTGGGGGCCGCACCCACCATCAAGCAGGAAGAGGAAATATCTGTGCAAGCAGAGCCGAACGAGCCCGCGGATGTTGAAAAGGGAGCAGGACTCACAAACGGAGTGAAGGTGGAAGAAGATGGCGACGAGCCTACCGAGGAGAAGTGTCTCCTCAACGGAGAGGTAAAAAAGGAGGAGGTGGAAACGGAACAGAGTGGAACAAAGCCATACACCGCGTCGCCCAAGCCATACACAGAGTTGCCCACTCAGACGCCAGCACAGATGGAGCAGGGGCCCGTCACTATGACAACCGCCGAATCCAATGGGGACGCGGAGCAGAAGCCGAGCGGCCAATCGGAAAGCGCCCAGCCTGCGGCGGATGTGCCGCCCCCCAAGCCTGTGAAACGTGGGTGTTGATGTAGTCGGTTAGCACAGATGTCACCGGTTCTGTAGGAAAATGGGAATTATTTTACGGCCTAAGCGGATAAATTAATTTTTCTTTTGCCCTCTGTAGCGGTCAGGAAACAGGGTTTCCACAACCCCAACAGATTCAGCAGAGAACCACGTGAGTACAACGCCACGCGCGGAGCCCTCGTTCGCATTCTGCGCTGTACGTTTTCTTTACGCACCGCTCCTTGTTTCAGTGTACCGGGTCATCAAAAACCAACCTCCCCCCGTCTTGTCCATCAACCTCGACCACAACCCGTTTAAGTGCAGCGCTCCGGGCTGCACCAAGTCCTTCCGGAAGGCCAAGCTGCTGCACTACCACATGAAATATTACCACGGCGAGGAGCAGCCTGCGGAGGGCGAGCACAGCCCCACCAGGAGCGTCCAGACCAGGGCGTCGGAGAAACAGGCTCCACCCGCCGGCTTGGAAGGCCCCAAGAGAAGGCGCACGATCTCCGCCTCAATGCGTGAGTTCCTCTCACTCAGATCCTGGTGTGAAGTAACGTTTTTATCGGGAATCGGATGCGTGGTACGCTGGTGACCAGCGCGACCAGAAATGCCGATTCATGTGATGAGCATTCTCTTCTTGACCAAGACTGCGTTGTAAATATTGCGCTACATGTAGGTTTCAGGCTTCTTTGACCTCTTATTTGACGTTGTTTTGTTAAATCTTTTCCTCAGAGTCGGTCGTGCCTGGCTCGGCTCCCCGTGGAGAGGTGAAGGCTGCGGGCAGGCGCACGTCGGCCCCGCCTGCAGTCAGCACCCAGGGCCATCAGCAGAGGGCGCTAATGAGGGAGAAGAGCAAGGAGAACCAGCTGGACAGGAACGGGTGCCAGCAGCAGCAGGACAAGGACTCGGAACGGAGCGGCTTTGACGTTGGTGCGTATCGTGCGGTGTGAGTGAGAAGATGACTAAATATTGACGCGGCACGCGGCTTAACTCTCGCTACTTGGCGGGTCCCCAGGGTCCGTAAAAGAAAAGCTGAAAGAGAAACCCAAACAGAAGGACTTCCTCCGCATCAAACTGAAGAAGAAGAAGAAGAATAAAAAGAAGGGCAAGTCTGGTAAGAACGCGCCGCCTGGCTCCAGAACCGCGTCCCGTATCTGCTGCTCTGCATGTGCACCCACTGTGACGTTGTGCAAAGCGTCTATCCTGCAAAGCAAAGAGTCCTCCATCCCCTCCTCTTGGTGCGGTGGCTGAGCCTTGGTGTGTGGGAGAAGTGTTACATCTGTCGCTGGCCTCTTGTCGCACCATCATGCCAAGGCGGGAAGCTTCGTTTCTTTAGCACCATAGCTCCTCCCCCTTGGCCGTGGCAGCCAGATGGCGTCGTGGTACTAATATCATCTAAACCAAACTCCAATCGCACACCGTTCTCTATTTGGCGGTCACATGTACGTGTAGTATATTTGCGCGTTGATTACTTACCTACAATATTAAAATGCCCTTAATGTGGCCCGGCATGGATTTCCAGTTAAGTGTTTTTTTTTGGTGCCACAGTTTGTCGTACCCCACCCATCCCCCCCTCCCCGAAGGGCATTTGTTTAGCATTTTCAAAGTTGACATTTTGTTCTACATCTGCTTCCCCCTCCCTCCCTTCCTCCCCCCCCCTTCCCTGTATTGACAGACTACACAGGTAGTGAGGAGAATAT
Source organism: Gasterosteus aculeatus (assembly GCF_964276395.1). Classification (NCBI taxonomy): domain Eukaryota; kingdom Metazoa; phylum Chordata; class Actinopteri; order Perciformes; family Gasterosteidae; genus Gasterosteus; species Gasterosteus aculeatus. The sequence goes on from NC_135705.1 coordinate 17,305,043, forward strand.
TGACATCTCAGTATTGGGTCTTGAGTCCAAATTGAATTTGCCACTCAAATTCCCCCCCTCACACAATCACAAGCCTGAGGCCCACGCCAGCAGGCCCGGATACAGCTACTCACAGCAGATACATGTGGATGGTGGGTATCTGTGTGTGTGTGTGTACTAGCTTGTTGGTGTGACTGTACTTGGCTTCCTCTCCCCTCCATGTTTCTATTCCCTCTGGATTCAATCCACCACGTTGTTGTAGTTATGTGCATCATACCTGTTCACTTGTAAAAGTAGCTGCTGTTGCAAATGAAACAAATGACTCTTGGTCGATTGAATCCTGAGCTCTTCTCTGCTGTTACGGCTTGCTTCATTGTTTCATCGCCAAATATTCGTTGTAACGTGCATTGTGCTAAAGGTCCTAAGCGGTTGAAGAACCGACGTTGAGCTAAATCCTGGTTATAATTGTGTCGTTTTCCCAATAACCGCGTTTGTTCGCGTAGACGAGGACAGCGTCAGTGACTGGTCCACGGACAGCTGTGGGTGGAGCGACGACGACTTTGGGGTGGATTTGGACGTAACCACGCCCCCCCTGAGTGTGGACTCCGGTGCCGTGGACACAAGTGACCAAGAGATAGTGCGGTGCATCTGTGAGGTGGAGGAGGAGAACGACTTTATGATTCAGGTGATTCACACCACACCACATATCGACCGTTTAATGAAGCGTAGCGAGCGGCTACTTTATTTTTAAGTCTTGTTGCATTTCTATAAAACGTGCGCGTGTCCTTCCCTCAGTGTGAGGACTGTTTGTGCTGGCAGCATGGCACCTGCATGGGCCTGCTGGAAGACAACGTTCCAGACCGGTACACCTGCCACATCTGCAGAGACCCACCAGGTGAGGGAATCATGCATAATTCAAATTTCAGGACATCATAACATCTGTTTGGCTATTCTGGTAGAGAGCACTGCAGGCAGCCGCCATCTAGTGGACAATAAGAAAAAGGACAGGGTTAAGTCGCTTTTTAATCTAAACTTAAATAAGGCTGGTAATTTGTGCAATAAATTCACTGCAACGGTTTGGTTATTTCAAAGCTGCGTCAAACGCTGAGCTCAAGATGACTCTTCAAAGCTTCACATTTAATTGCAACATTAATAACTAGTATTTTAAAAAGAAATTAATTGATTATTGCTCAATATACTGTCATTATTGAGGTAATAAAAGTGTATAAAAATGTAAACTTTCTGAATTCTGCAGAGGCTCTTGTTTACCTGCTGGTGCGTCTTGCGGTTCAACATGTGCTGTCTGTTGGTTATTTCCAGGTCAGAGGCAGAGTCTGCGCTACTGGTACGATCGAGAGTGGCTGAGCAACGGCCACATGTACGGCTTGTCCTTCCTGGAGGAGAACTACTCGCACCAAAACGCCAAGAAGATCACCACCACCCACCAGCTGCTGGGAGACGTGCACCACGTGGTGGAGATTCTCAACGGACTGCAGCTCAAGATGAGCGTCCTGCAGTAAGTGCGACGGGCCTTCTGATATCCACGCTGAGGTCGACGTAAACGGGGATCGGGACCGAAGCGACTGTTTGCACGTCCCGTTTCTACCAAACGTTTCTTACACGTATCTTTTTTCTTGGGCTTTTCTTCCCCCCCCCCCCTCCCAGGAGCAACACGCACCCAGACCTGCAGCTGTGGCGGCAGCCCTGGAAGCACCCGGAGAGGTCGCGGAGCGTCTCGTGTCGGGGCACTGACGCCGCTCCGTCTCCGGCGACTCCGGACGAGGACATGAGCCGCGGCGAGATCTTGATGTCCAACGCGCTGGAGAAGCTGAGCCGGGCGGCCACGGCCGCCGCCGCCGCCTCCTCCTCGTCCGGCTCCACCTTCCCGTCCTTCCAGCACTCGTACATTACCAGCGAACATTGCTACCAGAAGCCGAGGGCATACTACCCGGCGGTGGAGCAGAGGCTGGTAGTGGAGACCCGACAGGGCTCGGAGCTGGAGGACAGCATGAGGAGCACGGAGGAGCTGTTGGAGCGCGAGCAGCGCTACGGAAGCTTGCTGGAGACGGACAAGCCCAAATCCACAGGCACCAACTACAAGGTGAGGGCCGTCCTCGGACAAGGAGGGGAGACGTAAAGGCTGCATGCCGCAGGAACCCAAACCGTCCCACTGGAAGCTCGTCAAAACACATGATTCATGTTCAAATGTAGTGGTGGACGTTATGGCCAAATATTCATATCACGGTATCTTGTATCATTCTGACGGTATCCCAGTATATCACGGTATCTTTTTTATTTATTTTTTCCTCGAGTAAACGCACGTGCATCTCTGGATCTCATTGTTCCTCTTTTCATGTAGCGACAGCTTCTTACCCAGAGCCGGCATTCAGTTCCACAGGGTGATTTTATAAATGTAGAATTATTAGTGTTACAAATTGTTTCTTTCGCAAACTGGGTCTGTGTTTTACGCTGTTAAAGAGCGTTTGTTGAGGGTTATTAATTGTATGTTATAACCATGACTCTATCTCAATAGACCCATTATGACTGTGTGTGAAAAACTCCTACCGTAAGGAAATGTGGTACCGGTATGATGCCCAGCCCTATTTAAATATACGTTGTTTTTTTTTTTTTAATGAAATGTCTCTGTACGAGAATATCAGAATCCCCAGTTGCTATTATTGGGGAGGAAAGCAATAAACCAGAAGCTCTCAGAATTCCAGAGTACTGCATATTTTTAATTATTTTAAGATTCAGTGAATGAAATAATTAAAGCTGCTCAATGTACCTAACAAGATTTATAATCTCAGCTTAACTCCCTCCTGCTGTTACTGGCACAGGAGGCACTTTTGTAGTCTAATTTCTTTTGTGTGCCGTGAGTTGACTTCCCTTTTACATTACTAATTGCAGATTGGGAAACGGGTCATTTTTAATTGGGAAGTCTGAGTGACTCCAGCGACTGGCCGTTTTGATAGTCCTGTCCTGACTGTTTCCCCTGCATGTCTCCAGGCTTCAATCGGCGGCTCTTGGTCCCAGGCTGAGACTAGAGAAGAGGGCGGACGAGGTCCTGGGGAGGCGGCCGATAACAGCCGGCAACATCAACAAAGGCAGATCAACCTCCTGAACCACATAGACTCGGTCCAGGACGAGGTCTCTCACAGGATGGACTTCATTGAGAGGGAGCTGGACGGTAAGACCTGCTCACCGTGTCTCTTTAGCATAATACACCACTTTGAGCTTTGATATGAGACCTGTGGCTTGCATCCGGGCCCACGATGTTTATAAATAGCAGTCAGCTGCTGGAAACGTTCAGTTTCTATGCAACTTCAGCTGTGAGATCTCCACCAGCTGTCACTCTGTATTAGCTAGCAGATATGGCTTAAAGGTGAAGGGGAAGATCATCTGCTCCTACTGAGCAGTAGTGCTGGCAGTGTATCAGAAGTCCTGTCATTTCTTTGCTGAGCATTGCTTTGATGTTTTTAGCTTTGCTGCGGTGGCAGTAAAACTAGGCTGCAAAGCATTTGTCCCTCTTTTTTTATTAGACCTGTGAACTACGGAGCCGTTAAAGGCTTTAACGAGGTTGCTCTTCCTGATTAATTAACTGGAAACGCGGGTCAGGCACACGTGTACAATTTTGAGTAACCACTCCGTGTTGAGCACTCAACATGCACACGTTTGCTTTTCGTGAATCCGTGATATTATTCAACAGGGCTGCGCACGTTGTCCAACTCCGGTGCTCGAGGGGGACTGCGTCAAACCTGTGTTGCACTGAAGAGGCCTGCTGGAACGTTCCCAACGCGGGGGAGTCTTCAACACACCTGTACTCAGGCTAACCTCTGCTCCTTTGCCCCCCCCCCCGCAGTGCTGGAGAGCTGGCTGGACTACACCGGGGAGCTGGAGCCTCCTGACCCGTTGGCCCGTCTGCCTCAGCTCAAGCAACGCATGAAGCGGCTGCTGACACAGCTGGGAAAGGTGCAGCAGATAGCGCTGTACAGCTCCACATGAGGGCGCCGGAGAGCAGCCACGGCGCGCAGGAGCAGAGCGGCGGCGGAAAGCCCGCCGCTGGTGTCCGGCTGCACGAGACAGCCACGTTAATGCGAGTGGAAGACCCAGATTATCCGGCGCAGACTCCCGCAGCCGGTTTCTCCTCTTACGAAACGGTTGTGCGTGGTGTGAGTTCGATGCCACAGCCAGCCGGTGTGATGTGATGTATCAGCAGTTATGTGGACGCGGGAAGAGTCGGCAGCATAAATCAGGATGAAACACAAAAAGTAACCTCGTAAATGCAGGAGAAAATCCTTTTGGACCAGATTAAACTTCTATGGTTCCCATGCAACTCTAAACCTAACGAATGCCTTTAGTCTGAGCTACTGCTTACGGTTGCCCTGTCTCTCTCTCTCTCAGTGCACAGTGCTTTACACGCAGAAGCTTTATATTCAACGATTGCAATTGAGTTCCCGAACCTCTCTGCAATAGTTTTTTGAACATGTTTTCAAAAGGCCTCTTTTTTTTTTTTTTTGCATCAACAATGTCCCAAAGTTCCATTTTAGTTCACCCGCCATGACACGACGCATTTAAACTGAAAAAAAGACATCCAGTATGTAAGCACACTGTTACAAGCAGTCCTCACAGATAATTTGTTCAGTTTTTTTGGATCTACTCAAGCGTTTTGTTTTCTACTGCACTGTGAAGTTATTTCTGTCTGGAATCAAAAGCATCTTATTTTCAGTAACGCGTGTGATTTCTGTTTTTTGTCTGAAGCTGTAACGCTTCTTTTCGAACGGTCCTCTCGTGAGTGTTTGGCTTTTATAAGTTTCTTTGTTTGTTTGTCACCGCATCCTTTTCCTTGGATTTACTGTTCGCATCGTTGTTGCTGTAGCACTTGGCCCATGATTCACTGAGAACTGTAATGTGGTCTCGTCTTTTCTTGAGCTAGGCTCATGTGCTTTGTCAGTGACATACTACTCCGAAGACGTGCAAATGTATGTTCTTTTTCTGTTCCATTTCTTCTGCTTTTACTTCCAGTATTTGGTTCTTTGTAAATATGTTATTCAAAAATGAGCTCTTTGTCGAGAACATTCGCTCCAAATTCATTTATTGTATGCTACTGTACTGTAAGTGTCTGGCTTAGAAGCAGGGAAATGTCAAACAATGCAAACCGATCTGTTGGTACATAAATAAACTATCATTGTTATTAATCACTACAGGCATATTCTTGGCTATTTTCTCAGGAATTTAATGAAAAATGTTCTTTCTCTCTCTCAAAACACCAGCAGGCAGTGAACGCTTGACTCACTGGGAGTTTGATGTAACATGTTTTCTCCACTGCCTTTTTGTGCTCTTACACAATCAGATTGAGGGCAGGAGGCGTCTTGAAAGGCCGGTGCTTGTGACTGAGATTTTTACAAACTAGAGGGAACACTGCTGATGTGTCACTGAGCAAGGCATTCGCCTGCTTGCCGAAAGCAGACCTGGTTGCACTGGGGTGTTGCAGTTTAGGGGATTTAATAAATTGGGACGGACCTATTTGGGGGTAAAGCAAAAAGATTACATGTATATTTTGATGTAATGTTATTACGTAGCCGATTTGGACGGTTACATAATCAGATTGAAAATAGAAACTTAAGCCAGCATAATGTGCTGTTTTATCAAGGCGATGTTTACAGTGTCATCGTTGGATTGTTATCATGAAGTTTGTTGAAAAAGACAACTTTGAAATTAAAAATAAATGCAATTATCTTATCAAAAGTGAGTGTCTACTAATTACAATTTCACCCAAGACAAAAGCAGCTCTTGCCCATTGCTGAAATCAAATTATTATATTCAGCATAACACGTGCATTACGGTTGTTAGTACAGTTTACAGACACTTGTTTGTTTTTTACACACATTTCAGAACAGATTACAGGTATTCTACATTTTGCTTCCCCTCGTTCTTCGAGGTCTCATTTGGGAGCCGAGTGAGACCTCCTGTCACCCGCGCCCGTCTGTGTGACGCCTCTTCTCATTGGCTCCGCGGCGTCTGCGTCGCAGCGTGTAGCTCCGCCCACAGTGATCGAAATACTAGCCGAGGCAGAGGAAGCGGCGGACGAGAGCAGCGTGAACTCTACAGCCAAATACGCGCATTCTACAATACACTCGCAGAGGAATTCGCCGGAAGACAGCGGACGCTTCATATATATATTTGTTTTACCGACGCGGTAAGTCCCAAACCCGCGTCTTCGCGGTGCTATCCCGCCCGCTTACCGACCGGCAGATGTGCCCGATGCTCACAGGAGATTATCTGCGCTCGCTGGATGGCGACCTGTTCACGGCGCTGCTCCGCCACCCGACTCGCTGCTGCCGGAACCTCAACGAGCCGCGGGGTTGTACTTCGTTTAAAAACAAAACACGCGTTTGAAAAACGACGTCGGTACACGAGGGAGCGCGAGCGAATTCGGTTCATTTCGAGGAGAGAAAAAAAAAAAGCTGCAGTTCAATTGAATCGAGTTCATGCGACATGACGATCGTTCCCACCGCGTATCTCTTCATCCCGCCGGTGCGGAGCGCGTCGGTGTTACTCCGTTCTGCGCTGCCTTTTTGTATACCTGCTATATAATACAACTTGTACCGAGACGAGGTCTGTCACGATGCGCTGCACCGAGATTCACCGACTGTTGTCGAATATCTCCGAGCGTGATTGATTTTAAGACCGTGAATGCAGCTCAAACTTCAAGCCTGAAACCCCGTCGGAACAACGTTAGCTAGTGTCCTCAAGTAGCGCTAAGTTAGCAGTTTTAGGTCATAAACTCATTACTATACATGCAAAATATATAAATCATGTTTTCCTTTTTACAGGTTTATTGGAATACATATATTTGGGATTAAATTTAGTCAGGAGTTTGAACCGGAAGCCTGGAAGCTCCGGAGGCCCGTCGCTGTGTGATCGATGTGCGGCTTGTCGCCTCTCATGGAGTCATGTTCTGCCCCCCCCCCCAGATGCCCACCCCCTGCTTGAGTCTAGACACGGCCGCTCCATCGTTATCAATCGGATCAGGCGTGCTGGTGTCGCTGCAGGTGTTCCACCATTCTGACGTCACGTGGGGGGGATGGCAATGTCACTGGTGGCCACGCGAAGGTCACCCAGGTGGGAGGTGTAAGAGCGGGGTCATCGGGGGTCATCTGGGGATATGCTTTGAAAGGAGACATTCTACCAGGAACAACTTTGACCGGTAGAGGTGATCATTATCTGGCATCTATGAAATACCTTCTTTAATTAGAAGGTCATTAAAACGCTTTTATTAAGTACCTCACACACAGAACACCCCCTTTCTATAGGACAGCCTTCCTTCTGGTATATAATAGTCTATAATTGTCTAATTGGGGGGGGGGTTGATTCCAGGTGTTCTGTCTCCCACCAACGATAGTGTCACATGATCCGTGAGGCTTGAGCGGCGCTTACACAACAAGCAACCGCCAGGCTTCTGTTGTCATTGACAACACTGTCGCAAAAAGACCGCTGCGAGCGAGTGTTGATCCGTAAACGAGTCTTTTTTTGTTCGTTGGAGAAGCTGCGGATGGTGGGTGGTCAGCGGTTCGCTGCCATATCGTTGTAAGCCATCTGCCCCTGGTTGATGATTAGGCAGAGTGAAGACCTACTGCCTAACTAAAGGGAGTGTCAGAGGTTGTTAATTAAGCCACCGTCTGAAGTCTCCTGCAAATGTGTTTTAGTAAATCATCTCAAATGGGTTTATGGGATTTACTACAATACTGTTTTAAAGATTTTCTTCACCCACAAGTGCACTGAGAGCTTGTAACAAACTACACTGAGCATTCACAGTGACAACTAAGTCGGCCTAATGCAGCGGCCCCTCCACATCGCATTCATTCACTAAGTGAATGCTGTATGATGTATTTTCTTCATCTCACTGTTGAGGAGCCTTCCAGCTGGTATCACTACTTACACGCACGTCATTACAGGGTTTACAGCGCACATAACAAGCGGGATGCGCTCTTGTGTGGAAGAGGATTCCTTGCAGGAATTAATGTCGGCATGTGAGGGAATGACGCTCCCCGGGGAGACGGCGGCGGTAATTAAAGGCGCCATTGTCACTGGACTCGCCCATGCCAGGTCCAAGTTCAGGTCCGTTTCCCTTCATCCCAGCTGGACCGCAGAGCCGTCTCGTGTTTCAGTATCGCCATCTCATCAGCCTGAGACTGGGGGGGGGGGGGGGTCACTGGTTTGGGCTAGCGTGCAGCAGTTACAGGGTCCAAACATTTTTCAGACCCCTTTTTCTTATCTGCTGGATCAGCGAGGGGAGGGGCGCGGCCCGTCTCCGTTGTCCTTGTCGCCGCGGCGCCGGTAGAATCGGCAGGTGGTGACGGGCAGAGGCGCAGGTGGTCAGCTTGTTGATCCAACGTGCTGGACGCGAGCCAAGCGTTGCTCTCCGCTGAGACGAATCACCGCCGTTGATACAAATACGCTCAAAGGTGTAAGCAGCATGCTGATTTCTTCAGTGTCTCATTGTAGGCGCAAATCATTTCACCCAGGAAACTTTAAATGCTTTTAGTGGGGGGCTTTTGGGGGGGGGTTTGAAGAATTGGCAGATGCAGCATCCCCGGTTATGGAGCCTCAATGAACTTGAGGCTCCAAAACGGCAACCCCCCCTGTTTCTACTCAAGTCACCCAAAAGCGGCAATCATGAAACGCTCAAATATCCCTTGCACAGATCCTGGTGAGTGCGTCTCAATTGGCGATTTACATTTTTTTTCTTTTTAACCCATTTGATGCGTTGGGCTGCGCCGGTGTGGTAAAGCGGCCGGTTGCCGTGATGAAGAGGGACTGGACAAAAGGTCATTTGCTTTCAGAGGCGCCCCCAGCGGAGTCTAGGATGGCGTTGTTTGCGTGCGTGTGGTGGGGGGGGCGGGGTTACCAAGGACACCAGCGACCTCCAGGGCGAGCGTTTGCGGGATAAGGGGACCCGAGGAAGCCACCCGTGTGTTTCTGCGGGAGATCCGTCATTGAGACAGCCGAGCCGAGCGCACGGATAACTGTCAGCAGAGGCGTGTTCCTGCGAGGAAACCGGCCCACCGCCGCCGCTGACTCACACACACACACACACACACACTGAGACACGCGTGTACCGATTCAGGGGCTTGGCGGTTTCAAGAGATCCTTACCAGGGCTCATGTCTGCACGCCGCGTTAATATTTCATGGGAGCGTGTCTTCAGTTTCCCCGCAGCTCGTTGAACAGGCACCTCGAGGTGTGCGCTCGCTAGTGGCCGGCCTACACGGACGTCTCGCTCCACGTTGAACCAGCATGACGGATCCTGCTCGGGCCCTTCAGCAGGACCCCCCCCCCCCCCCCGCTGTGGAAACTGCCCACTCGCATCAGCCAGCTGGGAAACACACTTTGCCATCAGCACAACTAAGCAGGGCGGAGGTTGACGTCCCCACGGGCTGAGCGGCGGTTAGCGTAGCGAGCTACGGCCAGGTACTCCGTTAGCTGCAGGGAGGCCGTCTTTTTTAGCGCCACTTCTGGTTGTAAAGAGTAAACATGGCTCCTGCCAAATGGCCATAAAACAAACGGGTGATGTCACTGTGACTTCATAAACTTCTTACACACAGTTTATGGGTCCAAGCAGCCACAGCAGGTATAAACTGCGTGTGTGTACACTGTTAATCCTCCTGTTTGGTGTTATGTATTGCCAGAGGCTCTCGATACCATATATATATATATATATATATATATATATATATGGTATTCAGCATAAGCTTTGGTTCAAAGTCCTAGTTAACGGTGCTGAGCGGGGGGGGGCAACTCACGTCCAAGCCGCCCACACACACGTACACACACACATCCTGCACAAAATTCATAACATGACCACACGTACTTCCTTGTGTGACACAGGCTTAATGGAAAAATTGAGTTTCCAGTTTGCTGCTCTGGACCACGACTTCACCAGGGAAAACATATTGCGGTTGGTCTCTGCGTCCGTACTGGCGCACTGGAAGACCTGGCAAATAATCCGTCGAAGCCACAGTCTCTCCGTCTCTGCGTCTGTGTGCGTTTTCATGCGAAAGGTGAAGCATGCCGATGATGCCAGTAGACACGTGGTTATAAATCAATTCAGCCTAATGAAACGCTTTAATCTCATAAGACCATTAGCAGATAAAGTGGCCCTTCGAGGAATAAGGTAATTCTGTAAAAGCCCCCGGCGAGTAATGGGTGTGGTCTTGCACTCTGTTGCGTTGCAGGATTAGACATGTGTCTACGTGCATGTACAGTATGTGTTACCGTGGGACACAGTAAATAAAAAGTAGCCTTAGCCAACACGACGTCACCCAATTACCTGCCGTCATGGAGCCTCAAGTTCATTTTGGCCATTGACCTCTTGGGGCTTTTTTTTCCAACCAGAAGTGGAAGGAAACGGTGAGCTAAGTGCAACCGAACGTGGAGTCATGAACTGAAAGACACTGAAAGGGTCGAAGATGAAAAGTCTTACAAAACTCTTTTTCAAAACATGCGTTAAAGACTTGAAACCAGGGATCAAGACCATTCATGTTCATCCTGGTCATCAATCAAGTAGTACGTGTAGAGTTCTTTTCTGATGCATGCTAAGTTTGACAGGGCACGCATGAAGACACAAAGGCGTGTGCACCGAGTAAATCTAACAACGCCGGCATGAGGTTCTCCTCCCACGGACGGATGCTGTCGGACTTGTGTGTCTGTTGTGTTGGGAAGATGTTCCATGTCCCATCGAAGTACACCCTCTTGATTTTCATCACTTTCAGTTGTGGCCGGCTGAGAGTATTAAATGTGGCTCGCCTTCAGATATGGTCTCCAAAAAAAGTTAATTATAGTAATGCGGTATTTAATATTTAATAGATCTTTTTTTAATCTCTGTAGGATCAAAGACGGAGGCCGCTGTCCCGAGGATGATTTGTTTCCTCTTATTTATTGTCTTAAATATGCAGAGTGAGTTGTTCGTCTTCCTTTCTTTTGCTCTTATTTAGTGATCATCCTCGTGTATTCCAGCGTTATGTGAACCTACACCTGAGTGGGATCATGTCCTGAAGCTACCTAACTTGGCTTGTAGATACTAAAAGACTATTCTTATATTCCCGACTGAAGAAGACATCAGAGAGTCGTTTTTTTGTTACATTTTGAAAAGAGGGGGGGAAGAAATGAAGAAACCCGTCAGCTTGTGTCAAGAGAATCGTATGAGCCGCGAGGAGGATGATGGAGCCTCTGGAGCGCGAGCTGTCATTTAATTAAGTAGACGTGGAGCTCTGGGAGCAGCGTGCGAGTGCCTGGCAGTGTGCGCGTTGAGCTGTGTTTGTGCGTTTGTGGAAAGGAGGCGGTCGGCTTTGCCGTGACGGACAACAAAAGGTTCAAGAGCTCCCGATCACAGGCCGCCCCTCGGTTGTCATTCGCCCGACTGTTTGCTAAACCGATTTCCTCTTCTAATTCGCTTACAAAAAAGCCCAAAATCCTGCAGTGAGACTTGTCGCGGCCCGTTAGCTTTGCTGCCTCGGCAGACTGAACCGTAAGCAAAGGTTTCGGCCAAAGTTGGGCGCGGTGGGACCTTTCCGCTGACTTTCCCCTGGGATGGAAAAGTCTGAGGCGTCACCACGCCAGTGACTCGTCTGTTGCCCTGACAACAAACACACATAGGAGGCCGTCCCTCTGATGGCAGGCGGGGAGCGCCGTTGGAATTTGTGCCGGCCCTATTTCCCGCTGTGATGTGAAGCCCGGGGAAGTGTCCCATTAGTGACCGGAGGACAGACGTGCGTTTGTTAGAATAATTTGGCTCCCGGGGAAAAGACGACGGGCGGACGACACCACCACTTCCTCCTGCTGGAATTCAATCGTCAATTAGCCGCGCCCCGAAACCAAGGGGCGGATGTTTCGATTAACGCGGCCAATTAAGGTGAGTCCTTTGCAGGCTTCGTATCCCCAACTGCTCTAAGGGAGACTAAGACCTAGAGTGCGCCGTCTTATACGTCCCGTCGGTCTGTTAGGACGTCTTCAGTCTGGAAATGCTGTGACCTCTCAGCAGTGTTCTCTCTGTACGGGGCATTAAGTGGTATCCATGTAGCATTACCTCTTAGGGGAAAGTCTATTCTTTTATGAATTCGAGGTCAAAGGTCCTGTTAGGAAGTTGTATCACAATTTATCTAAAGCTGCAGTGATGGTTTGTTCTGACACGAAACCCAAACGTTGGTCCGTCCGCCTGTCCCGTTTCAGTTTGCCTTCAGGTTTAAACACACTAGAAGTGACACAGATCTTTTCCCACATGGAAATCAAGCATTTGATACATTTGATCACACTTTCACAATATTGTTAAGTGGCAGACGGAGTTGAATATTAATGTTTGCTGATCACCTCTCCACACTGCAGAGGGTGAGGACGTGTAGACACATGGATTTCCGCTTTAAATCACCATGGCAATACGCCCTGGCGGCGGCGGCGGCTCCATAGAGACCCTAAGGAGCGCGAATATGAGGTCACCGTGGTGACATTCACCTCGGTTCAACATGGAGCCGAAAGGAGGTCACGCAGACAAAGCGCCGCCATGATGCAAACGGCAATGGCCCGCGAGTTAAATCGGTAGTCCGTCGCCATGGCGACCGAGAGCAACTAATTGAAGGTGCTAAAAGTAAGGTCGGCGTCACAGCCAGCTTCTCGGCCATCCATCATGCAGCGCGCTCGGATCGCCCCGAGGGTGAGGCGGCTGGACGGGGGGGAAAAAGAGCGAGGAAGCGGGAAACTGACACGGCAGCTGCAGGACTCCTTTGTGTTGGCAAAGCATCTACGGACGGCGTTTTGGCGCGTCCACCTGCGTCCACTCGGACGCACTCTGGCGCCATGCAGCTTAGCATGAAGCTAACGGCACGTCCTCTCTCCTCGGGACCACAGAGACTGGTTGCCGGGTAGATGCGCATTGCTCGCCAATTAGAGCCGGAGGAGGGGGCGGCGCTAATTAAGTTATCCGTTTATTAAGTTGACATATTTCAACATGTCTTTGCTATGAGTAATTTGTGTAACTCTTCAGTCTCCCCGAGGCCGCGCCGACACTAAGCAGTGGTGAAGGTTGACCGTAGCTGCGAAGAAAAGCGGCCTTGTGGGCTTTTTCCCTCCGACACGGTTTGCGTCCTCGGCCGATTGCTCGCCCCCTCGTCCCTCGCTGCGTGGCATTAGCCGGCGCTGAGACGAGGCGGTTGAACCTCCGCCTGCAGGGAAATGGAACCTGACAACAGATGAGTGAAATCATGGGCGAGAGCTCTCGCCAACTGGCGCGTTACTCATTTCGCGGGCGGGGGGGGTGGGGACAGCGGAGTAAAGCGCGTTCGGATGTCGGGGGGGAACCCCACAACAGACGGTTCCGCATGGTCGAGGCCGGAGGGACCTGTCCTCCATCATCGCCCCCCCTCCCTCCCCCGTCCTCGTTCACCAGTGGCTCGGTGGGAATACGGGACAAAGCTCGCTGCACAGATCGCTAAAAGGGAATTTGCCTCCGGCCGCGTGGGGCTACTTCTCCCACATCTTCTGTTCCACTTGCGCAGCGCTTTGCATGTGAGCCGTGCGTAGACGATCCGCACGGCTCACATGATGCCAGTCAGAGGTGACTCGTTGCCTTGCGCGTGTCCCTCGGGGCTAGCCCGGCTCAGAATAAACATCGGCAACCAGCTTCGTCTCTATGGCAACAGCTGCGCATGCTGAACGGTAGAGCGGGCGTGGAGTAGGCAGGAAAGGGCGCTGGTGATGGTGCATGTTGCTAAATGCGATCCGCCCCAAAGGGAGAAGCCCAAAAGATGGTGTTTAGTTCCCCAGGTAACAGGGTGTTGAGGGGTCAGTGGGGCCGGGCTGTGAAACGCCACCCGTCAGGCCAACGGACCCCCGTCTCCCACCTCAATTACCTGGCTCGGCTGTTTACAATTTAAAGCCGCTTTCGCCTCCATCCCACTCTGTGACTGCCGAGGAAATACGCCACGGCCAATACGCACAATCCGCTCAAGCATGCAGAGTATTTGTTTTTCTCCCCCCCGTCTTGTTCGCTTGTCTAAATATTATTTACTTCCACCATTGAGCCGGATTTGTCACCGGGGATTGTGCCGGGCGTGTTTTCTCTCCTCATACTGCCGGTTGATGTTTTTTTCAGCATTTTCTCTCCCTGGCTGTTTTGTGTTATTTGAGTACGGTGCTCCGTTGTGCCCATCTGCCTCCCCGGTTGTTTCCATGCGATTCATGCGTCAACAGCCAGCTGTCTGGGCCGACCTTTTTTTTTTTTTTGGCAACACGCAGGTTACAGTTGCTTGGGGCTTCGTCGTCATTGCTGCTACCTCTCCGCTGTTATCTCGCTGGGGAATGACCACTAACCAACCTTGAAGGTTATCCAATACCGGCATCTCAAGGTCGCTTCCAGGGGGGTTGGCGCTGACTCGGGGAGGGATTATAACCGTCCCTCCCGACTGGCTACGCCTCTGCTCAATCTGCCCGTACTTCTTTCTCTGTCTCAAGGAGTGTGTGTGTGTGTGTGTGTGTGTGTGTGTGTGTGTGTGTGCGTGTGCGTGTGCGTGTGCGTGTGCGTGCATCTGCTCTGGTAAAAGCGATCGTTTTGGTATGGAGGCCGTCTGTGATGCGCCGCAGGCCGGTTTGGCTTCTTCTTCCAGTTGGTAAGAGAATGAGCAACATGAGCCTCCCTTCCTGGGCAAGCGCGGGTAATTCAACACCGCTCCCTGTCCTCAGCTCCAGCCTACGGTAGAGGCCGAAGTGGTGCCATTTGAGGGGAAGTGGGGGAGGGGCACACGTCTGGCTTCCAGTGAGAGCGCTTCTTCTTCGTAAGCCAGAACGGATCCATCTTTGCGTGTGTGTGTGTGTGTGCGCGCAAAGCAGGTTTTCACACTACCTGCGCGGACTGGAAGTGTCACTTTGTCCGGTGGAACTGATAAAAAAGAAGAAAAGCCTCATGTACGTATCCCACTGTGCCAATTTGGAATCTAAATGACCAGATTTCTGAGAGAAACCCTGTCAGTGTTTCAGTGTTGACTTGCTGCCGCCTCCTTCAATCCCACACAAATCAGCAAGTAGGTTGTTTCGGCGTGAAATGCACACTGAATGGATTAGTTCACCAATTGTTTCAGTCATTTCCTAGTTCCTCTTTTCTTACATTTTAGTTTTATACCATTGGTTTTGAATATGACATCCTGGACTTTGAGAACTGGTGACTCATTTTCCTCTAAGCCAAAGGTTCACATTGCTTTTCATAAGCCTTTCAAAACCCTAGAAAAACATCCCCACATTGTGCATGTTTTACTTTTCTAACTGCATATGCTTGTTATCAGCATTCAATATGTGTTTTCTGTTTCTACAGTGACGTGACAGAAAGATGGATGAGCTGCAGGACGTACAGCTGACGGAGATCAAGCCGCTGCTGACCAACAAGGTGACTTGGGGGGGGGGGGTCGGGGGGTCGGGGGTCTGGACGGTTTCAAGCTGCACGAATCCTGCACCTGAACCAACACGCAAGAACGACACATCCAAACCAAACGGACACGTGGCGCAGGTTTAAAGTGAACGAGCGCTCCGTACGTACAAACGCATGCGCTAATGTAAAGCACACGGAGACTCGACTGCAGGCCTGATCATCAAAGTGAATTATTCATATCTGCTTGACTGTCGGGCGGGGAAAGAAAAGAGGGGGGGGGGCGGCAGTCAGAAGGAAAAAAAAAGAAGAAACGGTTGTAGACTGAACGAGGCAATAGGGTGGAAGAAAAGCAGCGCATAGAACACGAGAGCAAGAATGCAGAGACATCAAAGGAGGAAACTCTGTTTTTTAGGGCAGATCAAGGCTCCTCCATCTTCTTCCAGCCTCCTCGTCTTCCTCTTCTGCTCCACGTCAACAGCTGATTAGCTGATGAGAGACGCTTCTGTTCTCTCCTCAGGCTACTGTCACAGTCGGGGGGGGTTTGGCGCCTCACAGGAGGGGTGAGTGGCGAAACATCGGGTCTGAGGGGGATGGCGGAGGAGCAGGCGGCCATCCCCACCCCCCATCTCGGCTACATGCCGCGTGTCTTGCACGCCTTGTGTGATGAGACGGCGCAGGGGAATATACATCTTAATGAAGGACGCTGATGCTGACCTCTCACACCACCTAGTGGCCAGCTTTTAAAGAGACGGGCCGGGGGGTGTAGGGGGGGGTGTATGGGAGATGGAAAAGGATTCCCATTTTCTCTCTGGTCCTTTTTGTAGAAGTGATGAGAGCACATTATGACACAGTCGTGACCTGGTGCACGCAGGAACTGAGTGCTGCCTGCGGCGGCAAAGTAGCCATAGCGACATGAGCAACATGACAAGTGTAATGGCCTCCTGACGAGGTTACCAATGCATGTGATTGCAGTCGCTTTAACGTAGAACATGCAGGAGAGCGAGCACCGGCCGGCAGCGACGCTCCGGCATTGTGGCTTCAGCGAGCGAGGGAATATTCACCGAACTCCCTGGAAGGACTTTCTTCTGCCTCTAAAGGTCTTGCTACGGCGTTCTTAAGCTTGTTGTTTGCGCAACACAGCAGGGGAGTATTTTATTCAGTTTCTAACATGCGCAGCCATCGCTGCATTAAAGCCACTGACATGTAACCTTTACTGTCGCGGCTCCGTAGCCTGCTGCCGTCTGCGTGAAGACAAAGCGGCAAATGAGACAATATTCTCCTGAAAAAAATGCTTCGCCGTACTCCGCGTAAAGAGTGCAGTCGTTATGATATTTAAAACGAATCGCGGGAGCGATGCTGATTTAGGATGCGTACGGGGAGAATTGTTTCTCAGAAGCAGGAGGTCAAACCCGCCGTGGTCAGAGAATGGCACAGCTGTGCATCTCAACCAGACTAATCGATTGGAGCGATGGATCAGTACGTCGCTCCTGATCACTGGATTCACAAAGGGCAGCCCGTCTCAAATAAGGTCAAATCAAACTGACTGGACAGGATTATTGTCTGAATGCCAGTGACCAAATGTTGGGCTCCAATTGTCACAAATTATATTTTCAACCATAATTCATAGAGACCTTGTCAAAAGTGGGACCAATGTGCTCTATTGGTCCCGACATGGATACTGGGAGCATTATGTGTGAAATCCCATCACGCGACAACTGCACAGCCAACCATCGTCTTTGAATGCATGAAGTGTCACAATGACTGTGTGTGTGACAGCGAGATTTTAAACTCTCCTCTTTTGCTCTGTCTGCAGAATACACGCAACTTCCAAGATTTCGACTGCCAGGTGAGTGCTGCTCTGAGGGTTGTCGTTATGCCGTTGAGTGAGTGGGAGGGAGCATATGGGCCCCCCACCCGTACCCCCCCCCCCACCTGACCCCATTTGTCTGTTTGCCCTACATCTGATCCTCAAAGGCGAAAACAGGATTTCACCACACACCACATGATCTCCTGGTCAACCCTTTCCACCTGGGGGGTGAAAGCATTTGTCGAACACCGTTGTCTCCCACCCGCCGTCCTTTTCCTGCTCATTGGGTAAAACGGGTTCCTTCCTGCTCGGACACCCGTTACCGATGCTCCGGTGCATCTGTGTCGCCACTGCGTCCCGGCTGGTGAGCGAGAAAGCCCAAGGTGGAGAGGGTTAGTCACCCGTGAGCTGGTTGTTGCTGGTTATTTCCATGGCTCCTTTGTTTGACACAGACGTGTACAGAACCTGACTGAAGTGACTGTGTGGTTTCAGTGGAATGTGGATCATGTTGGACTGATGGAAGCCAACATACAATCCTCCCGTTTCTGGCCTATTTGTTTTCCTTCTTCTGTATTGCCTAGAAGTGGATCGATTACGGACGTCTTTAACACGTGTACAGTCCTCCGCAGTAAGAGGGTGTTTGTGTGACAGAATCTTTGCTTCACAGTAAGACTTTTTTAATGTGATATTTTAAGAATCAT
This sequence comes from Gasterosteus aculeatus, assembly GCF_964276395.1. Taxonomy (NCBI): domain Eukaryota; kingdom Metazoa; phylum Chordata; class Actinopteri; order Perciformes; family Gasterosteidae; genus Gasterosteus; species Gasterosteus aculeatus. Next base: position 17,322,938 of record NC_135705.1, read on the forward strand.
TATCAACTGGCCTTGAGTGGGTTCTACGCCGGATGCCTTTCTTTGATGTCTGCTGTTTTTTCTATGGGGATTGCCGGCCCCAACAGCACTCTGCTGTGTTCCACCAGCGTCGGGGCTGCGAAGGGTTAAGGCTTCCACCCCTCTCTCCCTCTCTGCAGTCATGGCCGCTTCCAGCATCCCATCAGAGCTAAATATAGCTGCTGCATGCAGAGGAGGAGAGGGAAGCGCGTTAGCAGCGCCACATGCTCCAGTCCGGTCTGCTTTGTCACTGAAACATGAGCACACAGAAAATGGTGCACTCCCTCCCGTGTTCCAATTCAATGAATTTCGGTGTGTCGCGTACATTTCCGCTCCTCCTCTCTGGATTCGGTTCTGCGGTGTCACTCGCAGTGGACCAGGACTTTACTCTGTGGTGTTGAGGGTCTGGTGTATTTGACCTTTTCCCCCCCATGGAAGCCATTTTGACCTCACACGGGCAAAGTCTTGAAGAAATCATGAGGACTTGTCCCTAAACGGCTGATTCTTGAACGTGTGTTTGTCAAATTCGCATTTAAATAATAATCCACACTTCAAGTGATGACTTAATAAATGCTACATATATTGATACAATTCCATTTAACTGCTGAACGTCCATGTTTTACTTATTGATATCAGCCGAAATAAGGTCAGTCATTTTTACCGGCCACCACTGCCGCACATTCTAATAATACAGGACCGGCCGGTCAGCGCTTTAGCAGCAGACGTCCGGTGAGTACGTAGTGCGTGTGAGGCTGTCCTTTTTACCGCTACACCGTCTCCCCGAGCAACGGTCTGACATTCCAGCAGCTGGAGGACAAATCCAGCTGCGTCTCCTCTTGTCTGGTGCCAAAGCGCCGTCCACTGGCGGTTCATGGCCACTGCAGCGGCGCCCGGAGAGGGTAAGGTGGGGTCGGGGAGGAGAAACCACAGGGTGTGGTGCTGCAGTCCGGCGTGTCTCAAGACGTCCCGCTTGGCCCGCTGCCGCGCGACGGACGGGGGAGGACGGTGCGAGTCCGCCTCATCCACCCATGAACACCGGCAACTTCTTTAGGCTGATGGTGTTTGCTGTGGGGAACAGAATATCATATTGTGAGCTAATGAAGATCGTATATTGTAGCGATAATAACCCGTATGATACCTCTTGTCTCATTGAGACCAGCAGAGGGCGCCACAGCTCCGTCCACCGTGCAGGCGCGATGTCAGACCTCATAATTCCGGCTGTGTAAATGTGAAGCCCCGCATGGATCACGGCTGTGCGGCCCTCCTCACACTGCAGTGCGCTGCCGAGACACAAAACCTGCCCTGACGGGAAACGTGTCGATGTGAGAAAATGCATTTCAGCTCATAGTCTGACACAACGTCTCGTGCGGTTAATCACGTTCTCGCTACAATCAGCCTTTCATATCTGAAAATGGGAGTAAATAAAGTGTAACGTTTTCTGGCTAACTTTGCACCGTGGAACGCAAATGTACGAATGCTGCTTTCTTGTGGTCAAGTGTGTAATTTTCTCACAATGTACATGGACGACGTGCCTCGTCAGTGTCACTCTCTCTGTGTGTTTTATGTCAGGAAACATTTGGAGGAGAAAGGTCAGCGTACAACCAGACGTGCTGCGACAAAGGCCGACCAATGGGGAGACCCCTGCGGTCGTGGTCCCGCCCACTCAGTGCTGTTTGCACGTGTGCCGTTGGCCACGCGGAGCAGAGGAGGCTGAAAATAAGGAGAGATCAATAAACTATGAGGATCAAATGATTCTGAGGCAGCTTTGGGAAGAAGTGGATCCGCTCATGGTTGTCAGTGGGGATGAAAATAGTAGTTCATTGTAGGGTTTGTTCTGTGGTGAGCTGATGACTGGAGTCATCTTTTGGAAGTCAACACACGGAGACAACATTTGCTGCAAAGCTATTTTTGGTCTTTGTCAGACTGCTGCATTTTAACGCCTTTCCTGCTGAGAAGCTCCCCTTTCGAGTCATTTTCAGCGTGTGGTTATGCACGTTCTTGGGTCAGGTGTTTTCTAACGGTGACGCGGAGGTCGCTCTGCCTCCTCCCTCAGCAAGGTGACGCCAAATTGAATCTAGAGGCGATTTGTTGTAAATCTCCGTGATCAGCAGCCATTTTGCTGATGCGGAGCCGTCAAACCGGCCTCCTCCTCCTCCTCCTCTTCTTCCTCCTCCTCATCCTCCTCCTCACTTTACCAGTATCGCCGTGTGACGTCAGCCGCCCGGCCGCTCTCCAGGACTGCCTCAGCATCGCGAGCGCCCCCCGCCTCCCCTCCATCTCCCTTTCTCTCCTCTAAGCACCACCCCTCTCCCTCCACCCACCTGACCCTCCCTCCCCCCTCCCACAATCCAATTGGACGCACCGGTCGCTGGATGTACGTACGCACGCGCTGCGACTACCAAAGCACAAACTGCAGTCTCACTCTCCTCCTCCCCCCCTCCGCCGTTTCTCCCTGCTGTCGTTCCCCACCTCCCGTGTCCCTCTCTCATTCGCTCTCTCTGCATCCGATCCAACTCCCCCCTCCTCCCCCAACACCACCACCACCCCCCTCTCTCTCTCTCTCTCTCTCTCTCATTCAGATTATTTACCCATCTCCTCCTCGCTCCGCTGTGTCTTTCTCCTCCCTCTCTTCCTTGTAGCTGCTGCTCTAGCCTCCTCGCCCTTCCTCCCTCCCTTCCTACCAGCGCTGCTTCCTCCTCCTCCTCTCCTCCTCCTGCTGCTGCTTCAGGAGATCTTCAACGCCGCCCGTCACACACTTTGCACATAGCACAACACACTCCTCTCCTGCGTGGGAAAAACATGTCAGCTATTCTGGACCTGGACCAGATTGCATGCTCTGGGAATGGAGTGGTGAGTGACTAATGCGTCTTGGTCCTTGCGGCGGGGGCTTCTGCTTCGGGTTCGGGGCTGTTTTTCCCCCCAAAGGAGCTGACGGCAGCTGGCTGGAGGACGGGAAAACGCTGCTGGCGGGGTTCTTTTCAGGCTTTGCCTGTCAGCAGAAGGGACTTTGGGGCTTTTTCTTTCTGGGCAGCTGCTCGTGTGGGGTGAACATTTGTTCAGTGTGTGTGTGTGTGTGTGTGTGTGTCACACAGTGACCATGTGTGCAGTCTGCTCAGCCTAAACGTGCTGAGGGTGCAGCCGCAAATTTTAATGTGGTGATTTAAAGATGCATGCGCGTGGCGCTCCGTTGTCTCCAAACGACGCGTCGGTGCGTGTGCGTGCTTCGCTGTCAGGTCAGCGGTGTCGTTGGGATTTGTGTGTGTGTGTCTCTGAACATCTCACGTGTGTACTTTATGTGTTCATCCACGGCTGCAGGAATGCGTTTGCCCCCGCCAATGACTGCGGGTGGTGCATTTCGCCAGCGTTGTTTCTGTTTCTAACTGAGAACAGGCCAGACGGTCACACATGTCTCCCCCCCCCACCCGCCTCCCAGCCCTCCCCCTAAACATCATAGCGACAACACACCGGAGCCACTGTAGCTTCTCCTTCCCTCCCCCTGCAGAGACTTTGAGTTTGTAGTTGTACCAACCCACCGCTCTGATGACACACACACACACTGTATGCGGTGCAGGTGGTATGGGCTGTGTTTGTGTCAAAGGGGGTGTGTGTGTGTGTGTGTGTGTGTGAGTGTAAATGAATTTGCTGGGTGTCTCTTGCCCTGTAACGCTGCTCTCTCGGGTGATTGATGTCATTCCTGACAGGGCGTGGATAAGAGGAGGGGGGGGAGCGGGGGGGCGGCGGCAAGATTGCGGGAAGAGGAACAGCGTGACATACTACTCCTTCTTTTTCCTCCCTCGCCCCAAACCCACCCGACTGCTCACTGCTTACTGTTGCCCCCGGTCGACCTCAGCGGAGCCCCTACTCAGTATTCCGCTCTCATCTGCAAGCGCACACACGCTTTGTGTGTCCAACTACTCTCCACCGTGAACGTATTCAAGAGGAAAAGGTGGCTGCTGCCATTGCAGTGCTTCTCCCCTCTTGTTTTTTTTTCTTCAACTCTATTTGTCCGGGCCGGCCGCCACACCCCACGTATGTTTTTCTCGAGCTGCTGCTGCTGCTGCTGCCGTGTGTGCATACATACGTGACTTACGTGTCTGTGGAAGAGGCAGCACTCCCTGATCAATACGGCTTTTAAACTATGCAGAGAGCTGCACACCGAGAGACGGAAAGTCCTCTCCCTTTTCCACGGCGCTTCTCTCCCACGATTCTCCACCCTTGTTTGTGCCAGGACCTGGCTGGGGCAATGAAAAGCCCCCGTTATGAGGCACATACCTCTGTTAGTCATACAGGACTCCCCCCCCTCCCACTCCACACTATATATTCGTACTTGAATTAGACCCCCGCCGTCATTGCTGCACGTACACACAGACAACAAAAGGCAGCCATTCGCACAAATGTTTCTCTTTCTAGACTCTCGTTGAGTGTCCTTGACTCTGTCCTTGTCTAATAATAATAATAATAATAATAAATAAGATCGGCAACAAACCATGACGAGATTCCGTTAAGTCTAGAACAGGTTGTTGCCCCCCCCATCAATAAACACCCTCGCACTAGGCCGAGGTTGCAGAACCATTTCAGGTTCTTCTGGGTTTATTCCATTTCAGGTTGGGGGGGGGGTGATGTCACGGCGTCTCTAGACCACAGCGGAGTGACCGTTGCTCTGTGTTTCTAGTTTCTGTGCACCCACACAAATGAAAACATCGACTTGTTGCTGAATAGCGGAGTTATTTCATTCCTTCCTCCGTGACCGACGTGTCCTTGAAGGCACCTTTGTCTCCTCTGACGAGGTTGTGACACACATCACACCAGTCAGAGTCCCGCTCCCTCCGTGTCTCTCGGCCTCACCCCCCCGTCTCTCGTCCGCTCCAGGCTGGCTCTCTTTTATTATTGATGACCTCTGGGCCTTGAGCCCAGTCAGGCGCTCGGGCCCCTCCCAGGCGCTGCTGCCCGGCGGCACGCACACTGCTACGCCACGCACACCCGTGTGTGTAGCACCAAGTCAGGTTGACCTTGGCCTGTGTGTGTGTGTGTGTGTGTGTGTGTGTGTGTGTGTGTGTGTGTGTGTGTGTGTGTGTGTGTGTGTGTGTGTGTGTGTGTGATGCTACGAGTCCTTGAATTGGCTTTACTTCCTGTCCATTTGATTTCCCCCCTTAATTCTGTACCGTCCTTCACGCTTTACTCTTTAACCCTCAAACACCATCAGGAGCCTCTGATCATTTCTGCAGTGTCATCGTTCCCTCGATTTATCCTCCTCACGGTTCATTGTCTTCAAGTCAAATCGAAGTACGATTTGACTTGAGCCTAAAGCCATTCTTTAGTGCAAGCACTGTGAAATACTGACGCGGGCCGTCCTTGCGCTTCACAAAGAATCATACTCAAAAGAAAGCGACGGAGGGAATGAAGCTGGGATGACTGCTTTGAATTTTAGTGGCTCTTCCTACGAAGATTGTCATTTTTGCAGAGTCATGCCCAAGAGAGCGCCGTGCGTCTCCGACCCTCGGATTGAAAAGATTCTCACATTCTGTGCTTTGTTGCTCCGGTGGTGCACGCAATGTGTGGGTTATGGTTGCATCCTCATTCGGATGTAGAAACCCTAAATGTCATGTTGTGGTCATCGGATGTCCCCTGTGTCGGATGGTCGCGTCCAAGCTTTGTTCAGGCATTTCAAATATTGAATTGTTTCTTTATTTTTTAATGCTATTTCTTTCATTGGCAAACTGCTTTGTGCTCGGCTGAGATAATCTGAATCTAGAGTAGAAAAAGCCCACACAAAATATAATTAATATTCCTTTTTTCATGAATTCATGCTACTTATACCGGTATCTGTGTTGCCACAGACCAATGTACTGATCTCTCAGGGCCAAACAACACCATTGCTGTCTCATGAATAGTTTAAAACACTTAGTATCTCGTAATAATGTGAATCTGTGTAGGTCAGACACTACTGAGCATGCTCAAGAATGTAGTCACCGGTTTGTGCTGCTTTGAAAGGTTGACTAGTTAAAAACAAATACGCTGCATTCGTCGGGTTAATATGTCAGCCAAATAGATCGTTCACATGTTTTTAATCATTTTTTTGTTGTTTCTGGGGCAAATTTATATTAATCTTGAGCCACAAAAACCAACTGCTGCTTTTGTTTCATGCATTAACGCCACAACTATCCTTTTAAAAGTGATCAGATTGTCTTTCCGTTAAAACACACCATGTATTTTTGTCTCTTAACACTTGTCTTCTTCCTCCTCTTCTCGGTGGCTGCAGGAGCATGATATTGAGACTCCCCATGGCGTTCTCCACGTGACAATGAGAGGCGTTCCAAAGGGCAACCGACCCGTCATCCTCACCTACCACGACATCGGCCTCAACCGTGAGTCAGACAAAAATAGAAGATATAATATCGATCCGCCGCGTCCCCGAATGTGGTGAACCGGGACTTTGTTTGCTATGCTGTAGTCACACACACACACACACACACGGGTCGTCCAGAGTATAAACTCCTGCAAATGTTTGCACCTTTTCCAGACAAGTCGTGCTTCAACACCCTGTTCAACTATGAGGACATGCAGGAGATCACGCAGCACTTTGCGGTGGTCCACGTGGACGCGCCCGGCCAGCAGGAGGGTGCACCTCCCTTCCCCAGCGGGTGAGTGTCGGGCTGGTTTTTACATGCTGATTGATCTGTGCTGATGCCGTGATCCATTTATTTAGTTGTAATGACAAATGAGCTGCTAGTTCATTTCCCAATGGAAGCACAGTCTTTGTCTTTGAGCTTTGAACTGAGTTAATCAGTTCATGATTAAGTACACCGATGGACTCGCGTGTTTCATCTTTTTCCAGTTACCGCTACCCGACCATGGAAGAGATGGCGGAAATGCTGCCTTCTGTGATGACTCAACTCAAGTGAGTGGCAGCTGATCAGTGCTCACATGCACGATTTAACTATTCACCTCCAGTCCCACGGTAACCAGAGGTTTCTCTGCAGGGTGAACAGTGTGATCGGAATCGGCGTGGGAGCGGGAGCGTACATCCTCAGCCTCTTCGCAGTGAGTCCATCTGGAACAAATGTACACTTTTTAACCCCATTGCTTTGGTGATTTCATTCCACAACCTTCGCCTGTAATAATCGGAGGTTTTCCAGCCCCGCAGCCTGTTGTACTGAGAATGAAAGCCTGCCACCAAGCCCACAAAGTGCGTCAGGTTTCTCCAGTCCGCTTTTAAATCTGCCATCCCCCCAGATGGTGAATCACCTTGGTGATTCTCTCCTTTTCAGTTACTTAACTCTTGTTTCCGCACTCAACTCAGTGGGGCTAAAATAGGCACGATGTGTGCACAACGGAGCAGAAAGAGCTAGACGTGACAGAGAGGAGCCAGAGAGCACTGAGCTATAAATAATAGAAGGGCAGGGTGGTGGCCAGGGGTAAACAGGGAAGGTGTATAAGTTTGTATTCTTATTCCCAGCCACTCTATGCAGAGTCGGCTCTGTTTGAAACTAACAAAGACAATTGATTCTGAGATGCATTTTCTCTAACCAGCTTGTAGAAAAGCGGGTTACCCTTCATGGATTTATAGCAGCTGTTGCTGCATCGCATTTGCGTCACATCAGCAGTATTCCCGCAACATTGGACAAGATGGACCTTAGATTTCCCCCGACATCCTCAGTCCGTCTTGGCTCTTCCAAAATTGCATCCCTTAATTTAAAAGCCTGGGATTCCACATAGTTTTATGTGTTGATTTAAACAAGTGACATGCTTAACTTTTTACCTCTTCAGAAAAAACACCGCAGTGGTTTCATCCTCAATCTGCATTGTTGATGGAACACACAAATTCCTGAGCAAAAAAACCTTTTGACATTGGGAAGACGTAGCTATTGACGAGCATAATTCCTTTAGTACCCCAGACCCGACTGAACAATACAGCAGGTTTGCACAGGTTAAAAATGTCCAACAACTGCCCATATGAAGCTGGAACTGACCGTGTTCTTCTCCTACAGCTGAACAACCCGACCCTGGTGGAGGGGCTGGTTCTGATCAACGTCGACCCGTGTGCTGAAGGCTGGATCGACTGGGCAGCTTCGAAGGTCATTGTAACCGCTGCAGCACAAACCTAGAAAGTCCTCTGCACACTCTGCAGCATACGTGAAGCCATTGCTTGAATAATTATACAACCATTTTATTTTGTATATGACATTATATACGACGTCCTCTGTCCCGAAACCCGGCACAGGAAAAACTAAGTAATTAAGTGAGGGAGTCACGATGGCCAACAATAAGTTGTTCAGGCCAAAAATATTTCAATAAACATCTGTTTCTTTATAATGTTTTGATTATAGAATACTGTTTTTAAAAAAACATGACGATGCTACACCTGAGATTTGTGGATAAAGGGAGCAAGTGAGGACAATATTATGTAGTATGTATTCTGTAGCACTTTTCAGACAAGTCAAAGTGCTTAACAAAATGTGAATTACATAATTACCACTAAGTGACCCTACGAGGTCAAAGGTCTCTTAAACGTCTCTCCCTCCAAAGTTAATCAAGCCAAGCTTCATTCACGTACTGCGGCACTGCGGGTGTTTATTCATTTGGATCATTGGGGTAAAAGTGCAGGGCGCAGTACTGTCGCGTCCCACTGTACTTGAATACTGTGAACTTTACGTTCTGTGTACTGTACAAGGTGGAACGTTCTGAGTAATGGAACCACGCTATGACCTTTGACGCATAGAGTTTAAAATACCCACTCTCCATCTGTTCTCTTATTATTTGGCTCATACAACTCGAGTGTAAACTATTTTACAACAACCATAAGGTCACCGGGACGTCCTCCATGACCTCTAAAAAACTTAAACGTGGCAGTGTAAATCACAGTGATTTAAACAGTCACCGTGTACACCACAAGTAAACACAGGCATGGTTATAAAGCCACAACCGTGAGGACGCTGCATAAACAGAAATATGTCCGTTCTAGTCCTCGTCTTAACCGGATCTGTCTTCCTCTCGTGTGCAGCTGTCTGGATGGACCAGTAATTTGGTAGATATCATCATGGCTCACCACTTCAGCACGGTGAGTTTCTCCTGCGCTTCATTCCTCCCCATGTGCTATTTTCTGTTCCTGCTAATCAGTGATAGTGACCTTTTTTTCTATTGACAATGTGGGACACAAACCGAAGCTCTGGGAGCTTTTCTTGATTTCCCCCCGGTAACATTTACCTAATAACAAGCATTGAATAATTACTCTATTTCTGTCTCCTCCGTGCACTGTGGTACGGAGATGACAAACTCTTTGTTAATAACTACACTGCAGAAGCCGAGCATACCTTGTTGGGTCTACCTCTTATTCTGTTTCCCTCACCAGGATGAGTTGACCGATAACCAGGAGCTGATCCAGACCTACCGCCTCCACATCGCCCAAGACATCAACCAGGACAACCTGGCCCTCTTCTGTGGCTCCTACCAATAGTAAGACGACCAAATTGCACTGCATGAAAAGCCGCATTTCCCCTCAGTTGGTCACCGTGGAGGCATGTCCATTAGTCTTGCAGTATCAGAATGTGTAGGAATCCAGATCCGAGTATAGACGGAGGCGGCGTATCAAACCCTATAGGGGAAAAAGGGTGTGATGATAAATCCCGAGGTGCACAGAAAATCCACATTCCTGCCAAGTCACCTCACGTTTGAGCCCCGTCACATTGTTCCTGCTCCGCTAACTAAATCCCAAATGTCTCCATGCCCCAGCCGCCGCGACCTGGAGATCGAGAGGCCAATCGTAGGTCTGAACGAGGCCACAGTCAACACATTAACGTAGGTTCTAACGTAGAACGTAGAGCAAGAAGACACCGGTGAACATTTGTCTCTTGAGGACGTGTTTTTGGGGAATATTCAAGCCTCTTCTCTTTCCCCCATGCAGCTGCCCTGCGTTGTTAGTGGTTGGGGACACGTCCCCTGCTGTGGAGGCTGTGGTGAGTTGCAATCCGTCATCTCAGCAGCTTAGGAGTTTTGGGGGAAGCATCTGCAGTTATTTGTCTTATTTTATTTTTTACCGCAGTGGTCACTGTTGTTGTTGTTGTTTCAGGTGGAGTGCAATTCCAGGTTAAATCCCACCAAGACCACACTGCTGAAGGTGAACCTTTCCTCACTTGTTCAGTCAATATGAATTAAACGTTTTATTCATCAACAATGTTACTAATGATCATTTTCTTCAGATGGCTGATTGTGGAGGATTGCCGCAAGTCGTGCAGGTTTGTTTTTGTCATCTTTACGTTTGGTCATTCATCAATTTTCTTTCTTGTCCGAGTTCTCTTCTAACTTTGAACCCTTTTTATGTTTTTCACAGCCAGGGAAACTTGCCGAGGCCTTCAAGTACTTTCTTCAGGGAATGGGCTACAGTACGTAAACATGTGTTTTGCTACTTGTGGCTTGTCAGAAAAAAAAACCATCCACACAAACAAATGATTCCAGTTCAAACTAGCCGCCTCTGGGTTGTATGTCCAAAAATTGTTTACAGGCAAAAAGCTTTTTGGCGTGACGCGTTTGTGGTTGGAGGTTGGTCTTGTGTTTTTCACTGAATTTCCTGTTGACGTGAGTGCAATGACAACGGCACCTTCAGTGAGGATTGTTTTCAGCGCAGCAAACAAGGAGCTGTTGCTTCACGCCCCTGCTAACGGGGTTTGGACTGTGGCCAGCGGTGCGTGAAAAGACGCAGCTCTTTGTCAGCCAGGTCACGGAGAGGGAGGGAGGGAGAGAGAGAGACGGCGCGAGCGGCTCAGAGGACGCTAACGCCATTTCCTCTCTTTGCAGTGTGCGGTCCCCACAAGCCTCAGTAGGTGAGGTTTGAGTGCCTTGAAATGACAGTGGCCCTCAAGATGTGCTGAACAGCAGTTCGCTTCCTGTTCGGTTTGAAGTGGGCGTAAAAAAAAAGAAATACCCTTTGTTGTTTTTGCCTCGTGTGATTTTTCTTTTCTACCCAAAACTGCGATGCTTTTCCTGAGAGACGCATTTCTGTCAGACCGCACTGACTTTCAGAGCCTCTTCGGATGGATCTGTAGGTCTGCTTGCTCTGGCCATACAGATGAAGCCTGTCCATCTGTCTATCTGGGTGTGTGTGTGTTTGGGAGAGGGGGGGGGGGGGGGGGGTTCTGTATTTCTGTATAGCTAATTCTCTTTTGCACTCTCCCGTTCCCAAACCCATCACCGTGGGAGACCCCCCCCCTGGGTGCAGCCAGTACTTCGGGGCCTCAGTGTTGCTTCAAAGGCCACCGAGTCCTCCTGTTGAGCAAATGCCACTGCAGGATTAAAAGTGATTAAAAAGTGCTTTCACGCAGGGGAAAGTGTGGAAAATAAATCTCCACACCTCCGCATGTTTCTGCAAGCTGCTTTTTCCCTCATTAACACATTGTCACAGGGTGAAACGCAAAGGAGAAGCGGCCAGTGTGTGCGACATGCAGATTTTAGTTGGCATACGTGCTATGATTTCGTAGAGCTTTCCTGTGTGTCCTCAATGACTACAAACCGTGGCAGATTATTTGAGTTTGGATCCGAAATACACCGCGGTGGAATATGTCAACATTTCTCTTTCTTCCTTCTCTAATCATTGCTTACAGTTCCCTACGTTCTCCTCAGTCACCTGAGCAACGATTCAGGTATCTGTTTTGTTTTTTTTGAGCCGCAGCCTGTGAATCCACTGGCCTTCTTACTCCACAGTGGATCAATGTCAATGTATGCAGAAATTTTCCAGAGCGCACCGGTTTCAGTTTGATATTCAACAGCAGGTCCGTGTGATGGATACAGTCAGGCTATTAAAACACAGCAGGATCTTTCTGCATACATTCGTCCCCCAGTAGGAGTTGAGTTTGTCCCGTTTAGCATGGATTCTGTCCTCAGTGTCCTATTTTGTTGCATGACATGCCGGCTTCCTCGGCCTCTTCTGTTGGATTGTCGTGTTCTGCTGCTGTTGTGTTATTTATTCATTTATTTTTTAACAGTTCACACACGTGCAATTTTTCTTTTTTTTTCTTTTTTTATCGGCCTCAGTTTTTGAGAATCGTTTTGCATGGGACCCACCTCTGTTGTTGATGTGCATGTTTGCGCGCTGCACTCCCGAGTCCGAAACATTAACGCGTGTCTCCCCCCCCCTTTTTTTAGTGCCTACAGTAGGAATGACTCGTCTGGCTCGCTCCCGCACCGCCTCCTCTTCCAGCATCACCTCCATGGACAGCAGCCGCAGCCGCAACAACCTCAACAGCTTGCTGGAGGGCGGCGTCCCCGGGGCCTTGGACAACCAGGCCAGACCCCAGACCATGGAGGTCTCCTGCTAAGCTCCGCCCCTTGCACATTCCCATAGTAACTGATGTGCCCTCCCTTTCCTCCCCCCCTTCTCTCTCTCTCTCTGATATCCTGCTCCTAAGCAACTCAACGCCGGGAGGATCTGTAACAAAGTTATGTGATTAGAAAAGAAGATGTAATAAATATATTAACAGATGCATATTATTGAATATTTAATACAGTGTCGGTCACATTCGTACCAGAAACCATTACTACGGTCAAATGTGTTAGTATTCAAATGGTTAAACCATTAATATTATTGAGTGTTCGACCCCAACCCCTTTTATTTATTTTTTTTCACGTCGTCTTTGATTTAAATGTCTTCACACACTATATAAATGCTCCATGTGTACAAAATAGCAATCCCTGCAAGGTACAACACTTTTGCTATTTCAACTGGTGTCTCCTCTCGTAACCTTTAAGCGTGTAGGCTGTATAGAATTAAAAACACTATTTCATTGTTTAATCCCAATCGTTCAACGCGAGGCTGAATCGGTCACAAAGTATACTTCGTGCATAGAGCTGCTTCTGAACACTGAACCAACCTTCCTGTCAACTGCTTCCCTTCACAAACATGTCTTTATTTTGTATTTTTGTTTCCGAGCTCGCCGCCTTTTTCTTTCTGCTTTGCGTTGATGTTTTTGTTCAGTTCGAATAGATTATTCAGTGATGTTTTAACGACCCGCAACAAGTGGGTTCTGATGTGAAAAGTAGGAGTCCTTTCACCGGGAGGCCCAGTGGTGCTTCTCACTGTCTGCTGATTCAACCCATGTATATTACTACTGAATAAAACCACAACATGACAACTTGTCTGCCGTTTTCCTTTTCCCCGAATTCTCCCACTAAATGCACATAAATAACACACGTTTGTACTGTATGCCTCCGCACAGCGAGTGCTTGTACTTTTCCTCTCCTGTTCGTGGAAAGGTGAGGTGAGAGCGGTGAGGTAGTTTCCAACCACAGAGTAACAACTTCTGTTGTCACGGATCGGGTCGTCTATATTTAGCAAACGTTCGTGTAGCTGAAGATCAGATGCGCCGCAAATGAAATGAGAAGATTGACTTCAAACTGAAGGATGTAGTAGCATGGCACTAAATGTTATGTTCCGATGTATTACCCACTTCTGGTACCTGATATCATGGCGTTCTGCTCGTGCAACACTGCTATTTTCCTTAATTGATTGCAAAGAGGAATCCACAGCGGAGTAAAGACGATAATATAAGTGCAGTATGATGCAAGAACCGGGAGTTCTGTCAGTTCATTTAGCCATCACGCTTCTTCTGTCCAACCAAACATCTTAGAATGATACTACTGTATTTAACTGTAATCCGATGTTACTACACAGGAATGTGGAGTGAGAGAAGTTGGAAAACCATTTGAAAAATATATCTTACCTAAAATGTTTTTTGAAATATCCAAATGGAATCATCATGTTTCTTTATCAAACGTTCTTTCCATTCCCACTAACCTGGGGTTCTCAGTGATTTCTGCACACTGGCCTCTCCTGGTCAAGATTGTTTTAGTTTTTTCATCCACTGTCGTTCCTTTGACTTTAAAGAAACTCTCAGTCCGTCTGATCAAAGAGGGTTAGAGGAGATCAGAACGTTTCTGCTGCTTTAGGTGATCTCTCAGCAGAGACTCGGATCCAAGCTAATCTCTTGTTCGCTGTCACTGAACAAATCATTTACAAAATTGCATTTTGGATTTCCATTGACAACCTAAATTATAAGTATAAAAGTATTACAGTACGAAATATGACTGCAGAAGCTTCACAACCTCTGATGACTCCGGGCAGGAGAAGGCTGGCGTGGGACCCGTGGTCATGCTTCTGCTGAAGTTTGACTCTTATCTGATCTTTATGACCGTAACTGAGTGTAATGGGAGCGCTGGACTCGCTGCTTTCCAGCAGACGTTGCAGTTCAGCTGTAACATCTGAAGGCAGATCATCAGTGCAATGACGTCACTGCTGCAAGCCATTATGTCGCACCACAGGGGGCATGTACGCGTGCTTGCATAGACATAGAGATAATTCCATAAACAAGTGATGCGCTTTGAGCACCCACTTAAGAAAACACTTTCTCCGAGATAGAGCGACGTGAGCTGTCTGACACCTTGAGTCAGGATGTCACGGCCTCGAGCGTCACAGGAAGCTGCAGCAGGGTGACATACATCATGGTCGCGCGCGGGAGGCCCCGTCCCTTCAGCCCTGCCCCCTATCCAACAGCCGAGGACGCGCAGCCGTCTTCGTGGGCTCAGAGGAGGGAACGCAGCCACTGATCGATCAGCAGTGAGAACCTGAGCTCAAGATTACAGCGATCCGTGTGTGCTGAAGGCAGAAGACCATCAACAATATTTGGAAATTATTAGTTGATCTGTCACTGCGTGTGTGGAATATAGTTCCCGGGCGAAAACCTTTAATACAGAAATCAAAGGAGGTATGTTATTTACTCTAAGGTATTTTGCCTAAAAGTAATTATTATTTCTTTATTGATTTGTTCATCAGTGACTTTCACCTCAAGAATATTATGAAACAAATTACCTGATTACTTGTGTTACTTTAAATACGTTTAAATTCAAATAAACAGTATTAAGATTATATTTGCAATGTTTTTTGTAAATGCATACTTTGTAAGAATCATGCAAATAAAATCTAATCAGTTTACTTCTGTTAATCTGTTGCTCTCGTGTTAATAGATTTCAAACATGCAGCAGGTTCATCTCTCTCAGGAAGTCAATCTCTGTTGTTGTGGTTGGCCACTTTCCTGTAACATCTACATTTAGTTTCCAGGGTACAAACAGTGCAGTACCTGTAAGCCATTGTGGCCCGCGTGATGTTATAACTAAACTCATATAACTATATATATGTATATATATATAACTAATCTCAACCCGTGTGCCTTTTCAAGACAGCAAGAAGCCACAGATCATGGGGACCTGCCCCATCAGATGCCGATCCAAGCGGACTATTCTAGAAAATCCATCTGAAACAGATTCACAATGTGGGTTATACTGCCAAAACAGTGACAAAAGAAATTAAATGAAATAAAACATAAAAAATGTAAATATTTTGTGCATCGTCTTCTCTCTCTGCAGCCTCTCAAGACAGCGTGCTCGTGTCGCTCTGCAACTACTCGCCCTTTGAGCACACAGAGATCACCATGTGCATTGGAGAACGACTCGACATCACATCAGAGTACGTGGTTGGGGCAATTTTGTGTTTCACCCTCGTCTCCGTGCCCGCAGATGCAGTTAGTCAGTACGGCTGCCTATTTTCTTTCAACAGCGACGGGGATTTTATGATGGTGAGATCAGCGACCACGGGCGTCGAGAGCTACATCCCCACCGACTACACAGCCCGGCTAACCCACAGGTAGCTCGCAAGGATGTGTGAAAACGTGTGCTGAGACGTCTGTGTCACTTCTCTGTGACCCATAGTCTCTGTGTAGGTGACCTTTTCCTCAGGGGAGGAACCACACTGCTGTACTCACCGGTGACATGACATCATCCTCTGCCTCCTGCAGTTTCAGTCCTCCTCCACGGGCTCTGAAACTGCTACAGTGGATTTTCCAATCTTGAAAACAACGGCAAAATACTTTTTTGTCTCCCTGACAACGCTTGAACAGATGCGTCTCCTCTCTGTCCAGGTGGCTGTTCACAGGCCTCAGCAGGATCAAAGCAGTGGAGCTGCTCATGCAACCTAACAACCAAAGTGGCGCCTTCTTGATCCGGGAGTCAGAGACAAACAAAGGTTAGAGGGGGTTGATTCCACAATGTGTCACCAGTCAGTAACAACAGCAGTTATTGTTTAAGAAAGGATAAGGAATACAAACAGAGCTGGAATAAATGCCTGCAAATTAAGGACCATGAACCCCTTGGTTTCATCCGCTTCATCTGCGCTCTATTGCTGTGTTCAGATGGTTACTCGCTATCCGTCCTGAAGAGGAGCAACTCCTCATACCTGGACTGTGTCAAGCACTACCGCATCTTTCAGCTCCACAACGGCTGGATCTACATATCTCCGGGGGTCACCTTCCCCACCGTGCGTCACCTGGTGGAACACTATTCAGGTTCGCACCAAGGATGATAATGCTGTTTTTTTTTCAGCCTGAACAACTGAGATTGCCCTAGAAGATTGAATTTCAAACGTTGCCTCCTCTCACAGAGTCTGTAGGCGGATTGTGCTGCCGGCTGACGGAGCCTTGCTTCATCCACGGTGTAGATGCTCCCAGAGAGCCCAGGCCCGTACCTTCAGCTATCAGGAGGCCTACTATCAACTGGAAGGACATTAGCAGGTGTGCCAGACTCCCTTTAGCTTCTAGTGATGACTGCCACAACATGTCCCTCTATTACAGTACCGAAGCACCTGCTGGCGCACTGGTTGGAGAGCAATCAATAAAATCGCTGTGCAGCTTGTTATTTTTGGGTTAGTTGTTGTCATTGTGTCGGCAGTCATTTATGATTAATTGCTGAGTAAACTGACTTAGAAGATGTTTGCCAGGTTTGATTATGTAATGTAATGTGTGCAGAGCAAGACGTTGCTTGAAATATAAATGACATATAATAGGTATATAAAGGCTACCAAAATAGATAATTATTATTTGATAAAGTACAACACACCGGTTGAAAATAGTCCATCCGTGTTTGGGACACAAAAGTAGCATAGGTAAAATTGCATCTTTTTGTATTTTATGTTTGACAACATGTACCTTCATCACGATACTGATCCACGTCTTTGAAATGACTTTATCCGTCTCCTGCAGGTCAGTGATCTTCAGGAAGGTGAGAACAGAGTCGGACCACTCTTTCGTGAGCGAGGGACTGAGGGAAGCCATCTCCTCCTACCTGCAAATGACAGAGGGCAACGATGACAGCTGGGACACTTGAGGAGAGACAGAGGAGCCGCCTGAGAGTGAAGAAGTCTGATGGAAATAGTCCAGACGCCGTCCTTTCTCATCTGCAGTTTGAAAAGCCCTTGGAAGATGTCATCTGTACGACCAAGTGTAGACTTTGGAGACCCTGGATTAGCAGGAGGGCTGACACACTACAATGTCTGAACTTGTGACATGTGCATCTGCAAGAAGATGTTTTTCATGGCGACGAGGATGTTGAGAGCTGAAAATGTCAAATCAAAGAGATATTTGTTCTCATTTAGTTTCAAAAGTGTGAAAGTTTAAGTTATATATTAATATATGTACACGATATTTGAATGAAATATAACATGTGTTTATTATTTTGTAATATGATCTTGGTTGTTGGATTACAAGTTATTGGATTACAATAAAATATGTTACGCGTTAAATGAGCAGCGCTTAAATATACATAATAACCTAAACGCAAGCGTCTCGGCCGTATTTTCTTGGTATAATAAAGCATTTGTATATATAGCTATATATAAATATGCCACTTGCTGGTTGCAGGATGGGCTTCTCTGCCAGCAGATGCCGCTTAATTGCCTCGAACAAGTCATCAAAGCTTCCACTTCCTGCCCGAACAGTTCAGTTCAGGAAGAAGAAATAATGGCGACGCTTCTGGGGTCCGAGTCCTCCTGCACTGGAGGAAAACGACGAGTTTGCAACGGCAGCATCGTCACGAAGTTCACGGCTAGTAAAATTACTGGTCAGGGTTTCAGTCGAGGGACGGAGGTAAGAGAAACGATGCACGTTTCCGCCAGTAAAGACAGCCGAAAGTTGGTGGGCTGAGACCGCGGACTCGCGCTGCGAATCCAGCCTGGAAAGGACCGTGTTGTCCGGGAGGCTCGACTGGAGAGCTGGTCGCTCCCCCTCCTCGCAGCCTCGGCTTTGCAGCTAGCTGCAGCAGTGCCGGGCGATTTTAGAAAAGCAGACCTTGATCCTCGACTCAAATTAAGTTGTGTGTATTAATATGTTCTCGCCGACCAGGCAAATGAGGTTAACGTTACAACGGAGTGCACGGAGCGAGCTCCGCTTCGAGTGGGTCTTTTGTTGTTAGCTTTAGCTTAGCACTGTGTGCCACGTTAACTGACGTTACGATACGGGAACGCTTTGTGAACGGGGGGTTTTAATAGTTGTTGTGTTTTCAGCAGGCATCAGGGGGGGTTGAACGCTGCTAGACAACCGGAAGTTGAATTTGGGATTCGCTTAAATCACGTAACGTTAATCAACGGCGGCGGCTTGCTAACGTTAGCAAACGGGGCGAGCTAACGTTAGCTCGCTAGCTAAGCCAGCTGAACAGATCAGGTGATTACGTAACGACGCACAAACCACGATAACTGTCGTTTCCACAAATGGATCGGCAACAACAGCTGTTTGGATAAATTAACATACGTAGAAATTGAAAGAGACGCACGTATTTGAAAATGACATTTGTAGCTTTGTGGAGCACCTCTTGGTTTGGCTAATGTCGACATGCTGCTAACATTATTTTATGTTAAATTAAACCGATATGAAGTGTGTTCATGCATGTAAAGGTCTCCGCTGTCCTGGGATGTAAATGTAAAACTGTGTCATATTTTTCCTCACACACTCGTGACTCAAGCCCATATTTTGCAGAACTAACGCTTTTTTTCCTGAGCAGAGCAGTCAGTGCCTTTTAACTTCCTTGTTGACTTTTAGTTATCAATGTCTGAAAGACTGTGATCGACGTGAAAATGTGGGATTGGTTAAAGTTTTCGACTGCTCGGTGTGTTTACACAGCTGTCCCAGTTTGATCACGAAGCAAAATACACTTTTAATGTTCAAGTTACTTGAAATGCTGACCATTTGTGACGCAACACATCCATTAATTACATTTGTAATGCAGATGTGCATTATAACCTTGATAAACGCTTACAACAAATATTCTAAGTAGCTTCAACTGTAAAAAATGAATGAATTGTCACTTTGGGGTTTGTTATTTGGAACGAAATGTTTCCGATACCGAGAAAACCAGTTGCTTAATTCCAAGCCATAGACAAACATGAGCTGCTCCCTTTTTTGGTTAAAGCCTGAAACCAACTTATCTCTCTCCGACTTGTCACCCGGTGTTAATGAATGGGAGACTGATTGTGTGGATACGAAGAATGTTTTTCTTCTTGTACCTGTGTCTACAGGTGTGAATCCTATAACTTTCGCCGTTGGATTCATGTTTATTAAACCATAGGACGAGAATGCAATACTTTGACTAAATGTTTCACCATGTGAAGCAATATCCCGAGTTTCTTTATGTCTGCGTCCTCTCGTGTTGAACTGAGAGCAGACTGGCCATACTGGGACAAGTGCTATCTCAAGAAATAATGTAACTGGCACATCGCTGTTTCTTCTTCACGTTCCTTTGACAATCTTTAGACCAAAGTTCTATCCAGGCCAGGGTCTATACAAAAGGTGCTGAACCCTGTTGTGTTGAATAGTAAGCGTAGGATCGGGCATGCTTGCTTTCATCACACTGAGCGCCCATAGAGGAAATCGGGCTGATAGTACTGATAGATAGATTGCGGCAGTATCGGGAGTGAATTTGAAGTTGAGAGATCCGTTTGTTTTAACATTCTGATCCTGAGCCACGCAGGCTCAGGAATCATTGTCTAATATTCCATGCGTATCACTAAAGTCACGCTGTCGTCAGTGCCTTCTGTTCTTGAAAGGGTCTCAACAGTGAGGATTACAGTCACAGCAGCACATTAAATGTGTACATGATTTTGTTACATGTAAAGTTATTTTCTCTGGGGAAATATTATTTAAAACACCCTCTTCTGTGACCGTCTTTGAGCCCTTTCAAAATTTCCCCACATGGGGTTATTCTAGATAACACAGCACGCCTATGCTTACGTCCTGTATTTGGGCAGAATTTTCTGTAGGGTGACATCATCTGTAAGATTCAGCTGCACATGGTGGCCTTGCTCCACAATACACTCTCCCCACGGACTATGAGCCAGGCCAGGATTCTTACTGGTATAAAATAAAAATCTGCTTTTAATTTGTTTTCCTTGTTGCAGTTTTACTCAAGGTTATTCTCTGTGACCTTTTTTTGGTCTCGACAACTTAACGTGTTTTCCACGGGGGAAGATTAAGTGACATTTTTCTTATTTTATATATTCAATTTGACTTTGTATTAAATGGATTGTGTACAGACTGCATATTCTAGTTTAACTCTAAATCACACTTGCATACAAATAATAAACAACCATACATCCATTCGTTTAAGTAAAAAAAAAAAAACACATTTAAAAACATATCTTGGTTCTAACTCAAACATGCACGGATACTTTTGAATGTTTATAGTTTCCTCTGTTTGCGTGTCCCAGCTCCCAGGCGGGCTGCTCCAGGAGAGAGATAAACGGGCCAAGTGGTACGGCATCCCTACTCTGCTGCAGAGGCTCTACGAGAGCAGCCATCCCAACAGCGACCTCTCCAATGCCCACAGCTTTCTCAAGGTGACCATCCAACACTGATGCTGTGGAATAACTGGTTTTCTCCTTGCTGAGTGTTTTGTGATGTAAAGACACACTGACAATGTTTTTTCTTTTTGTCAGGTATTATCATCCCAGCTCTCCGTGGAGGCCATGTCTTTTGTCACGGAGGACAGGAAGACTGCTCAGGAATCTACCTTCCCCAACACGTACACCTTTGACCTCTTTGGTGGAGTGCATGTAAGTTCAACATCCCCAGTGCTTGATGCTCTATGTGTGGTACAACCCGTACAGAGACACTGTATTCTGAATACCAAATGTTCTCTTTCCCTGAAGCTGCTTGTGGAGATCTTGATGAGACCCACATTAACTGTGCAGAAGAAAAACAACAATAGTAAGTTATGACGTCACAGGTGTCATTTTTTCTGCTTTTATTTGGAAATCACTTGCATGTTGCATGATCATAATTAATTGATTTGACCATTTCTTCTGTTTGTGTTACAGCAGTGAACGATGACTTGGTCAAGGACTGCCTTAGTGTTCTCTACAACTGTTGTATATGTGTAAGTATCCTATTACGTCTCGTACCAACCAGAGAAATGTCATCGGTGCATCGTGTCTTTAATTAGCACCTGTGTATTAGCAACTAGAAGTGTTCTCCTTGCAGTTGGTCTGTGCTGTTTTATTGTCTCCAAACATGTTTAGATACAGCACTGTGCATGTTTAATTCATGTCCTTTACTTCAAATTCATAGACGGAGGGGGTCACAAAAAGCCTGGCAGCGAGGGATGACTTTGTGCTCTTTCTCTTCACCCTGATGACTAACAAGAAGACCTTCCTACAGACCGCTACCCTAATTGAAGATATTCTTGGTGTCAAAAAGGTCAGAGTTATACCTCTGGTATGAGTGTGTGTGTGTGTGTGTGTGTGTGTGTGTGTGTGAAAACACCCACAGTGGCCCTTCCAGGTGCCTACGAAGTCACTCTTTGATTCACGCTGCAGCACATTTGGCACCTTTCTTAAAAGTCAAGTCAAATTTTTTTCTTCTTAGTATTGTTATATACCGCTGGGCAGTATACGGTCCAAACGTTATAAGATTTCCATACGGTATAAATTTCTCAACTGACGTTGCTCTTCGGCAGGCGGCAGAATTTATTTTTAAACGTCGCGGAGGAGCGCCGAGCGGAGTCATGTTTATAACTTTATACAGACAATGAATAACTCGCAACAAGCACTCGTTAACAGGGTAAAACACCACGACACATCAGCTGGTGACACCTAAACCATTTGTAACACTAATACTTTAAAATTTATAAAAAATACCCCGGCCAACTGCATGCTGGGTACAGCTCACAACAAGAAGTAACTACTACTTCATGAAAACACAGCAAAGAGCGCTACAGTTACAACAACAACAACAACAACGAGAGACCAGAGATGTGCCAACACAACTTGTGCCCAAGAGAGGAGCTGTGTCTGTGTGGAGGGTTTGGGTTTTGGAAAATCACACCTAAGTTACGTTCGATCAGAAAACGATTTCTTGCACTAGCAGCCACGGCAAGCTAACGTGCTAATGTGCTAACGAGCCGGCCAGTTGCGAGCACGATGGCCAGCGAGTGGCAAACAGCTGTTCGAGTAGCCGGCGGTCCTTTTCAGGGTCAATTAATTAATGTGTTTACTTGAAAAAGCAATGCCGTCACATACCGGGATACTGTCAGAATCTCTCTAAATACGGTGATATGGATTTTTGGCCGTGATACCGCACAGCCCTATGCTGTCAATGTAAAGACACATCTGTTTTAGCTGTTACACATTAACCTTTATTCATGAAATATGGAAAAGAAAGTAGCCTATTCAGACTCAACATCTTAAGTGTGTGTGAAATGCTAAACTGCTACTCTGTTAATAGTTTTATGATTGCATGTATGCAGGAGATGATCCATTTGGAGGGAATCCCCAACCTGTCGGGCCTGGTCCAAAGCTTTGACCAACAGCAGCTCGCCAACTTCTGCCGCATCCTATCCGTCACCATCTCGGAGCCTGATGTGGGAAACGACGACAAGCACACCCTATTGGCCAAGAACGCGCAGCAGAAACGCAACGCTAGCCCGTCTCGGGCGGAGGTCAACCAGGGTAGGGTTTCTCCTGACTGCAGAGTAGTTTCTCCGTGCTGTAAGGAACTGTGTCATGGAGGAATACATCAGTAAATTCTGATATATTAATAATTGTTTTGCCGTTTCCCCAACAGTAACCCTGCTGAACATCCCCGGCTTCATCGAGCGGTTGTGTAAGCTGGCCACTAGGAAGGTGTCTGAGGCCACGGGAGCAAACTTTCTGCAGGAGCTGGAGGAATGGTACACGTGGCTGGACAATGCCCTGGTGCTGGACGCCCTCATGCAGATGGCCACCGAGGAGGCTGATCAAAGCAGCACGGGTAGGACGAGGTTCAGCTGTGCTGCGGAGTTTTCACATTGCTTCCTCCTGCGGACTCCGATTGACGTTGAAGTACTTTTTAAATCTCGCCTCCAGAGTCATCCGATGAGAGCTCCCTGGCCACCGGCCCTCTGAGACACCGACTGCCCCAGTCCATGAAGATCGTCCATGAGATCATGTATAAGGTGGAGGTGCTCTATGTGCTGTGTGTCCTTCTTATGGGCCGACAGAGGAACCAGGTACTTGACAGCAGACGTCTCTTCACTCTTCGGGATTTTAAGATAAACTCTTCTTCATCTAAGAAGAGTTGAACTGTAAATTTCACTGAGCTCTGTATTGCGTGTCTGCACAGGTCCACAAGATGCTGGCTGAGTTCCGTCTCATCCCGGGACTCAACAATCTCTTTGACAAGCTGATCTGGAGGAAATACACCACCTCAAATCATGTGGTCCATGACCAGAATGAGAACTGCGACTGTAGTCCGGTATGAGCCTTCAATTCTGTGCCAACGACTGTCTCTCGGCAGTTAAATGCTTTTTAAACACAGCCTCTCACACGGTTTCTTCTCATTGGTGCAGGAAATATCCTTCAAAATCCAGTTCCTGCGGCTTCTTCAGAGTTTCAGCGATCACCACGAGTGAGTGACCTTTGATTGAACGTCCTCGGGGTCGGACCCTTTTCCGAACAAGTTATTTCCGTTGTTAAAATCTTTTTAATCTGTTTCAGGAACAAATACCTCTTACTGAATAGCCAGGAGTTGAACGAACTGAGCGCCATATCCATGAAGGCTAACATCCCGGAGGTGGAAGCACTAGTCAACACAGACAGAAGCCTAGTTTGTGACGGAAAGAAAGGCCTCCTCACGCGCCTCCTCACCGTCATGAAGAGGGAGCCTCCGGACTCGTCGTTCAGGTCAGCATCGCGTAGGCCAAGGAATGAGATGCGCGAGATAAATATGCCGATAATTTAAGTGGTCCGCCTTCTCTAAAGAGTTCCTCTTCTGGGGCACCAGGCTCTTGTATTTTCCAGATTTCTCAAGATTTGTCTCTAGTTCTGCTTTTTATATCTTAGCTGGAGCTTTCTGTTGTGTACGTAGGTTCTGGCAGGCAAGGGCAGTGGAAAGTTTTCTCCGAGGAGCCACCTCCTATGCAGACCAAATGTTCCTCCTGAAGAGGGGACTGCTGGAGGTAAAACCGCACCTGACTCGCCATCCATGCAGACTGTCCGCATGGCACAGATCCTCTCCTGAGAGACTGGCTGCTCACTTTCTGCTTGCGTCCCTCGACAGCACATCCTGTTTTGCATCATAGACAGTGGCTGTACGTCAAGAGATGTCCTACAGAGCTACTTTGATCTGCTGGGGGAGCTTATGAAGTTCAACATTGATGCCTTCAAAAGATTCAACAAATATGTCAACACCCCCAAGAAGGTATTAATGCACAGAAATAGATATTGTAATAGATACTAGAGAATAAGTATGACTTCTTTACACTAGCAGCTAATAAAACATAAGTAAGATAAATATTTTACCTCATTTCTTTCTTCTTTATGGCTGCACCACTAAACGTTTCTCACTTGGACAGTTTCAGACCTTCCTGACGCAGATCAACAGTTCTCTGGTGGACTCCAACATGCTGGTGCGCTGCATCGTCCTTTCGTTGGACCGCTTTGAAAATCTGACTGAAGACGTCAAAGGTAATCTGGGATGGAAAGTTGACAAATGTAGATTATAGAGAACATTTAAAGGCAAAATTACTGGACTATTTTAAAGTATTGGATCAATTGAATGTGGATCTTTGACTAGTTTGATTCAGCCGTTTGGGTACGTATTCCTATTCTGTTAAGAGTACTATTTGATCAAATATAGCTAAAGTTTAGATATATATACAGTTTGATTCTTGAGGTAAAGCAGATAGATAGTTTGCCATGTGACTTGTGTAAATGTAAAAACAAGGTGAGGTTTAGTATATTGTCAAAGGAAAACTCCTTTTACTCGCCTGTTAAATACAGAGGTGCTTCTCCTATGATGTCCTTGTAATTACATTTGTGTCCGTTGTGTGTCGTTCACAGTGGTGGAGGTGCTGTCTGAATGCTGCCTGCTGTCCTACATGGCCAAAGTTGAGAACAGGCTGTCCTTCCTCTTCCGACTCATCAACATCATTAACGTGCAGACGCTCACACAGGTCTTGCTTCTAATATTCTTTTACTCACAGATTTAACAAAACAACATGTGGACCATTTGAACTTCAATAACAATCAATCAAAATGCTAAATGTAGCTGAAGGTACTTTGTTAGGAGTGTCTCTGTATTTATATCTAAAATGGTGCATCGCATAAATCTTGTTCCCTCCTGCATCCGTCTTGTTTCTCCTGCAGGAGAACGTGAGCTGTTTAAACACCAGTTTGGTGGTCCTGATGCTGGCCAGAAGGAAGGCTAAACTGCCCTTCTACCTCAACGCCCTGCGCGACAAGGAGTACGCTGACAAGTACCCGGGCTTCCTGCTCAACAACTTCCACAACTTACTGCGCTTCTGGCAGCGGCATTACCTCAACAAGGACAAAGACAGCACCTGTCTGGAGAACGTGAGTGGCGCTCGCTCTCGCCTGTGCATGATTATAGCGTCGTTAAATGATTAAATGGCGCCAAAGTCAGCAGCACGATGTCAGTCTGCTCTCAGCGTCTCCTGTTAACGTTCAGGCTCTTTTCTGTCACATGTTCCGAACATTGCAACAGGGACCTTTTTCATGTACGCATGCTTGCAGCCACAGACACCCTCGTGCGTGTTACTGGAACTGAAGTGTGAACAACTGGTTTAGACATCCGTTTTGGTTCAAACTGAAGAGAAAGTTGTGTTCTGTGTGTATATAAAACGTGTTCCTGCATGACTGGAGAGGTTGGGGCTTTTAAACGTACTTTCCACTGCAGGAAATGATTCAAGAACACAAGATTATACCCCATTTTTCACTAAAGGAACACTTTGGCTACGTGGCCCTCTTTCATTTCTGAGTTGATTTTTATTCTAAAATAAAATCCCTCTGCCAATTTATAAACATTGCTTAATAGTCAACAAAGTCATCACAGGTTTCTTCTGAAAGGTCAATTCTTTAATACAGTGTTCAGGAGGAGGATGAGAATGCAAAATATTGTTTCTCCCAATTCCCCATGTCCTCTTACATCTTGAAGTGAGGGAGACTTGAAAGACAAATGCAACACTTTTGAATGTGAATGTAGTCGTATTCAGTACCAAGTATTGGCCGATGTTGTGAATTTATGTTCAATAAATCTGATTCGGGCGGGTTGAGCAAAGTATTCTGTAACAGAATCAAATCAAACATTGAGAAGTATCCTCTCAACTTAAGCTTCCATGTTGTTTCTGCTATAGAATCATCTTTCTGTGTCTCTTGTTTCACCAACCCGATGGTACCTGTCTGGAGGACCTGGACCCCCAGTGGACTGATTAGGAACAGCAGCTACTTTTATGTCTCTGTAATTCTCACACTAGCAAAGCCCTCCGGCAGGCTGTGGTGCTGGTCCACGTGTCCAGGTGGAGAGGGGCTTGTGCTTGGTCTTTGCAATAAAGCTGTATTTAGGCTGCGTTAATCAGGATTTTTTTTTTTTTTACGTAAGCAAATGGTTAAATTGGCTAATCTTCAATGTGGAAGGGTTCACGTCACAAACTCAAACTGCCCCTCACACAGTGTGAGATCTGTACAATACAGGCCCAGCAACAACCGGCAGACAGATCAAGTGTAGACAAGATTAGCTAAACTTTAGCGTCCTTGCGGGGACATTACTAGACTTAATCCTGCAGTAGCGCCCACGATAAAAACACACTGCTATGGCTCTCAGTGACTCTTCTACTAGAGGCTGAATGTGAGTGTGATCTTTCAATGTCGGATATTAGCCTGCTCGTAGATTGTTTGGATGATCAAGTATTTTTAAACCCCCCATAAGCTGATCATTTTATTGCAGTCTATTTTAGAACCCCTGATTTAACTCTACAAGCAAGTTACTTCACCGTTATGTTCATACCACATCTTGGGATACTCGCTCTAAGACTGCAGGGGGTAAATATTAACACAAAGTTCTGCTCAACTCCATGGCCACCAAGTCTGCTTAAGAACTAAATGGTCTGTGGCGGTTTACAACAGAGACCTTCGTGAGTGAACTAATTGGAGCACTAAGCGACTGTAGAGCACATCGTTTTGGGTCCGATCAAAACCATCTCCAGGTGGAGAGTAGCGCTTAAGTAATGCTTGTGTATCTCCTAACTGCTGGAACCATGATACGGTGACGTCAGTGTTTTGTGTTTGCTCGTTCCACTGCCCCCAAGTGGCTAAACAATCAATTACAGCTGCTTAAACATGAATAATGTTTCCCAGGGTTATACACCCCCCAAAAGAGGTAGATGTTGTACACCAGGGGTGTCAAACATACAGCATCTGGCCCGCCGGGGGGGTCCAGTGCGACTTTGCTAAGTGTACCTAGTGACCGTACCATCCGCGCACCCCCCCTGCCCCCTACCTAAAATGAGTTTGACACACCTGTTGTATGCACATGCTTTGGATCCCTTTTGAATTCTTTTCATTGATCAAGTCGTCAGCTAACTATAGCACAACTAATGGCCGGGTTAGCTGGCTAATTCAGAGGCCGTCCATATCTGATGGGCCGATGTGCTCACGCTTTCCGTCGTTCTGAATGCGCTCTGCTTTCCCTCCCCAGAGCTCCTGCATCCCCTTCAGCTACTGGAAGGAGACTGTGTCGGTGCTGCTGGGCTCAGATAGGACTTCTCTGTGTGCCATAGCCAGCTACATTGACGAGCCCTTCATGGATCTTGACAGAGACCTGCTGGAAGATTGACCTCCTGTGTGCGCGGTGTGAGTGCATGGGAGGTCGGGGGTCGGGGGGGGGGTGGTTGGGACTGGGCAGACGGCCAGAGGGAGCATGGACACCTAAAGCTGGTGAAGAATCCCGCTGAGCCGCCCGGGCGCTACGTGACTGCGTTGTGGATGCAAAGACTGTTTCCCGTCCGTACCGTCCCGTTTGAGGCCGCACTCGCCGGGCTGTCCTCTCCTCGCTAAGTACCAAACTCTTCTTCATAGGAAGAGATGGAAACCAGCACTCCCTCCCCCAGACCGCCGTCACCGCTTGACACACGCTTAAGGGTGATGACGCCTGCGTTGGTTGTTTGCTTTAGGTGAAATTCAAATAGAGCCTTTTTTATATAACCTATATAAAATTCTATGAAAAAAAAAAAAAAGTATGATTCAGAGTATATGTCAGTATATGGGAAAAAAAATACAATTCTCCTTTTGCGCAGGCTTTGTTTGAGAACGGCCGGAGCCGCTGTGCGGACACGCAGGTCTCACGGCCCCCCCTCCTCCCCACACACTGCTGACTCCATGCCACTCCAGCGGGAGCGGGGGAGGAGCGGGGTAGTTTTCTCAATGAACAGTTTTCATTTAACCCGTCTGGGTCTATTTTATTAGGTGGCTCTCGTTGAGCGGAGCTGTCCGGCTCCACTCGGCCCATTTTTAGGAACCCCGCGCGGCTCCTCTCACCTTAAACCCTCCACGTCGTTGTGGCTTCACCCAGGGACTCGTTTCTTCACCCCGTTTGGTTTTGATTTACTTTTGTGTTGTTGAAAACAATGGATTTTAGCTCATGGATGAACTGTAGAATAAAACATTGCACAGATTATTGTTTTATGTTTTACCATATTTTGTTCATTAAAAACATTTTCATTTTGTAACCGAACTTGTATCCATGTTGTGGGAGATGCTTTGGGAGGAGAATAAACTATGCAGGCGCTAGTGTTTAACAAACCGCTCTAATTGTTCCAGTGCAAACGCTCGAGCTTCACCCCGTCAGCTTTGGATTGAGCTTCTAGCGCCGTCGCTGGTCTCGCTCAATGAGATGCGATGGCTCTGTTTGCGTCGGCCCACTTGGTCTTTGGTTTCGATAAAGATGAAGCTTTGGGGCCTGAATGTGCAGCTGTTTTTATCGAAGTAGAAGATGCAGGGCTGATCCAGTGTCTCGAATTAAAGCGACCCGATAGAACAGATGGATGAGCTACCTCATATTCTGTCCCGACGCGTACGGATTAAACCACTAACGTCAAGTGTACAGTTTTACTCCCTGCATGTCATGACTCGTAACTGTTCATGTGAATGTATAAGGGCATTTCTACAGGTCACCCGGTGCCGCCTTGGGATACAGACACAAAACGTCCTGTACACTTTGAAAGCCTTTCATTTGCTTTAAAGCTAATTAACCAGAAATGTTTCTCTAGCCCAAATTCAGCATGTCTTAAATCTCTTGATGGGTGTGCACATATTTTGAATTAGGTCATCTTTTGTGCTTTGCAGTGGAGTAAAGTACACTTTACAAGTGCTTCTCTTAGAAATTGTGTTTTCTCGATGCCTGAGATGGTTGCCATGGTTTCATGATGACGCGATGAGACACAGGGTACTTCTGCAGTGTTTATATTCCTAGTATGTTTAACATTGATGCAAACCTCCTAATCACCCCAGTCTTCTACCTTGGGAGTCAATGACGCAGTCGGTAGAAAAACATGAATGTTGTGAGCGCTCTTCTGGAGCAACTATATAAACAATCTGAACCTTGACTTCTGTAGCTTTGCGATCCCTCTGTATGATGCACACGGGAAATGGTTCCTAACCCTTATGCTGTATGTGGTGTGATGCTCCTAGTAGGCCTTAGATTTCATCCATGCGTTTGTACAGGAAATGGTGACATGTTATCCCCTCGGCCCAGAACACGCTGCAGTGTTGAGCAAATCACTTATTTTTAGATCCCTGAAGCTTTGACTTTATTTACTGGAGATTCATGTGATGTTTGGCATGAAGACTGTTTTGAACTCACTAAACTGACCATATGGTGCTTTATTTTTTTGGATCAAATAAGATTGTCACCTCACCATGAACGATGGCCGCCGTCGTTTGTTGAAGGGAACGACCTTTAATAGATGCGAGCAGCGGATACTGTTGATGGTGTACTCGTAATTATTCAATTTTAGGTAAGAACCCATGTTTGCATTGAATAATGCATAAATCCCACATGGTTATTTCAAAGGTTCACCTCTGCACACATCTATTTTGACCTTTTTCTTGACCATTGATTGACTGGTTAATGACAAACGGGGAAGATTAATGTTTTAGGTTTCACATTCTACTATAGCTACTTCTGTAACCATGTTCCTCTAATGCTGGTATATTTAACTTTTCCTTATTTAACAGCTGTTTGTCAAATTAATGATATAATAAATTCCTCTTTAGACCGTCACTGTGGGATTGCTATCTTTATCGCACACTGGTAAAAGAAAACGCCCAGTAAGGTACATTTCTGAAGTCTTTATTTGGGCCGTGTTGTCACAGTGGAGCACAGCTGTTGCAGCTGGCTTGCTGTGACATGTTTGTCCGTAGCTCTCCGCCTCCCGTCACTCAGCATGCTGAAATACACAAGACAGGGCTGTTTATTAGCAACCGCATACACAGTGTCGCCCAGTTACTCCCGGCTGCGCCATAGATCACATGATGGGAGTTCATCCTCAACGGAGGATTACGTCCGGTCTCGCCTGAGATTAGTTCTCGTTATGCAGCCCGCTGGCTACGTTGAACAAATACTTCTAAAAAGGTCACACAATTTGGCGGCATACTGTAGTGTGACATGCATTCAGTTTACTCTTTCTCTCTTTCTCATGAGCTGAAGGCGGACTGGTTCCTAACCTTTTAGAGTGCATAAGGGCATCTCATATAAAGACATGTTCTTATGTGACACTACAGCATGTATTTCTATGCGACCACCCTGCTGCTGTACCTGGTAGGAGAGCTCCCTGATTCTCCTCATACTCCAGTTTTTACCTTTCAGACCAGAAAACTGAAGAAGCCATTTCAAGTTACAAACTAATACGAGGAATATTCATGCGTGACAGAGACTATAAACAATTCATTCAACTCCAACTTCTGGACCTTCTTTCTGCCGCCCTACAGGGCGATCTGCTCCGCTTTGTCCACTCATCGGCCTTACCTTTGTTCTTCTTCTTCATCCTCTCCAGATGGGCACTAATGTCCTGCTCCTTCTTCAGCTCCTTTGCCATCATCACTGCCTACAAGATTAGAAGATCAGGGTTGGATGAACATTTGAATAAGTGATCTTACTGAACAGAACATGTTGAAGGCTGGAAATTCCAGATTACTGTTAAACCCCCTGCAGATCAATTTTCATGATGTGAATCACTATCTATTCCAGATCTTACGTCAGTGATTGCTGGTTTCTGCTAGCCGGGACCATGTTGTCCTGACCATTTACAGAAAACATCTACGTTTAAGGACTAGCTGGGAAAATTAAAAACACCCTCTTTGCTTCAGATCTACAGAAATAAGGGACCATTGTTTGATAAGCTGATGGTTTTAACTTCTTCGTCCTACCTGAGAGCAACAGGTTGAGTCTGTGGCCTCAAGCAGCTCAGCTCGCTTGCACGCACGGTCGTTCTGCCTCAGCAGAGCGCTTCGCTCCTCCCCCTCAGCAGTCTGATAGATTGGTGCGCCACTCAGTCGTTGGCACCTGCACCTTCAGCTCGTCTCATCCACCTTGGCTTCATAGAGGGCCTAAATTCTCTGGATGGCATCAGTTTCATACTTAGTCCTCCAATGAGGAACCCCAGCGTTGGCGTGGAACGTCTCTCCATCTCAGCTGAGGCTTCCTGCTCCTTCAGGAGACGACATTTATATCGAGGTGATTGCAGTGTGTGTGCCAGGACTTTTTTGGCCTTAGGAGACCAATCAGGAGGATGGACATCTTCTCTAAAGTGGTCTGCAGACAGAAGATACAAATTTAAGATTTGAGGGATTTGATTGTTTGGTTCGTTGCTACTTTGTGTGTGCATCTTATTGTTCTGTGTACCTTGCCTGGAGTTGACCTCGCTGGATGTCGCTCTGACACTGTCAGCGTGTAGCCGTAGCGGCCTCGTGGTGGACCCGTTTCCTGCTGGTCTCGCAGCAGCTTCAGTAGATCTGCTTCTCTCTTGTCTGAGCCAAAGTGGGCTCAGTGCTTCCAGCTCACGTGCCACATCACATCGCTGCTTCTCCACTTAGCTTGGCTAGCTCATCTCCTATTCTGGAGCTGATTGCATTCATTTCAGGCCTTCCTGGTAGAGAACAGTCATTGTTAATCGCTACTACTTAGTAGCAAGATTATAATTGTTGTGAACATATCAAAGCTCACTTTTTCAGCTTCTTATCAAGTCCATAACCAGTGTTTCAGATCTGTGAGTTGTGGATTCCTAGCGCCCTCTAAAGGCAACTTGTTCCACTTCCAATTTCCATACCTTGTTCTCAGTGGCACGTTTATCCAGTGTGATCTCCACCTCATCAATGTCTCTTCAGCTCAGCACCGTTGTCCTCCAGCTTTAGCTTCTTGGTCATCGTCTCCTCGTCCTTCTAGCCACGATCTCTTTCCCCTTGGCCTCCGTGGCAACCTTCGTTTGGATGAGTAGCTTACAGCGATCCTCAGCATCCGCAAGATTGTCCTGCTCCTGAAAGCGCTTCATCCAGGGCGCGTCGGCTCGACGGCGTTAATCATCAGAGCCTCACTGCAAGCATGATGAAACAAAAGGATCGGTTGGGAGGGGGAGGGTTTTATATCACTTCAGGTGTACTTCCACCCCAGGGGTTACTTATACTTAACTAGAGCTTATGTGGCGATATTGTGAAGCGTCATTTTATTTATATATACACCTGTTTGAATCAGCGGAAAAGCAGTTAACAAGCAAGAGGACAGGTTTAACAATTAAAACAAGGCGATGGAAAAATGGTTAAAATACATTTTTTTTTAAACAAACTGCTCAACTAGCTAAAAGAACTGCATAACAGATAGTTATGCAGGCAAATTAATTGATAAAAGGTTTCAATAGTTGGCTAGAGATAAAACGTTTGAATAAATAGTATTTAAAATTACACAATAATAAATGTAAAACGTGTTTAAACCAAATAACGGTGACTGAATTCACGGAGGACTCTTAACCTTAACAGAAGAAGGTCCTAAAGCTTCAACCTGGAGGTCCCCGTTTGTTTACTTAGTTACTTTTATTGGCTCTATTGCTGCTGCTACCCACTCTTGTATCTAATCATACACGGACTGATGCGGGATGAAATCATACACCTGATGCTGCTTTTGATGTTTCGTGACTGTGACCAAACAGGGTTAGCGGATTGATTTAGTCTCCGTCGAATGGCGTCGCTCACGGCCCTAAATATGGAGCCAGAGGAGACTGGTCAAGGACTCGCTGTCAGTGTTTAGAGGGTGTTTGAGTGAGCGCGCACACGTCGGGGTGGGGGAGCTGATTGCATTTTCCACATGACTCTCAAAGGTGAGCGTCTGTGTTTATTTAGAAACTAAAGCCTAGTGTCCGACGGCCGACTTTAATCCTCCGTCACATATCCCGTCAGTGCAGGCGCCGCAGACAAAAGGGGCCAGGGGCCATCGGGCATCCAGAGAAGGGGGCCGGGGGGGTTGTATTTTTAGGGGAGGGCCCGAGCAGCTGCCACTTGACACATGTCGCCCCCTGGCTCTGAGGACACCGTCAGCATTGTTTCACTTAGAGAGGCTGGTTGGAGAGAATGGACGGAGACCTGCGAGAGGTGTGTGCGTGTGTGTGTGTGTGTGTGTGTGTGTACGTGGGATGGGGCTCTTATTAACAGTGAGGCCACACACATGCCTGGTAACCACACAAGGGCAAGCGCACGCCGCACACACGCCGATAACGCTGCCCTTGCATGCCGCGCATAGTAGAGCGAGGGAGTGAACACTAAGGTGTAGTATATCACAAGCTGAAAGGCTCGCGGTGCATTGTGTTGCTATTGAACCTGTTCAGAAGAGCAACTGTTGGAGGACGTCTCATGCTTTCATTTTCCTGTGAAGAATCCAGCTCAAAAAGTTTTGTTTGCTTGTGAAGACGACGGATGTAGTCAGTAAGAGGAAAAAGTTATCTTATGCCATTTGTGAGAATTTATTCAGCTCTTTCCTCATTAATCTGCCACAAGCATTTTTAATTAAAGATTACTGCAGTCCAGCTTATACTTCCCACCTTTTTGTGAGTCCAGACTCATGCTGGCTGTGGTCGGTCCCCACAAGGACCGCAGCTTCTGCACAGCTTTCCTGCTGTCCAAAAACCATCAGGACGCGATAGCTGAAAGGTAAAATAAGAGCGTTTTATGACAGATTACTGAGAGTCGAAGCCATGATCTCCACAAGTGATCTCAACGAGGTTCATACCACTTGGATTCGCCATGGCGGATCTCATCACGGATGACGCAGCGAACAGAGTGAGGCCGGGAGCTGCGTAGGTCGGTCATCAGCTCGCTCAGGTTTTCCTGTTGGAAATCAAAGACACCACAAATCAAGTTACACGAATCTGTAATCCTATTCCAACTAAAATATCAGCATATAAAATGTTCAATTCTGCAGGACTGAGTTCCTCACACGGGATACGCTTGATGCAAAGGAGAGAGGAGCCAGCACAGACTTAGAGTGATGTTCATGTGATCATTGCCCTAAACATCACTGCAAGTCTTAACTGCCTCCGTCTCAGCTGTCCAACGATGCCTGTGATTTCCTTCCGACTTCCGAACCATCCACGACTTCCTCAGTCGTGGATGATTCAGCCCAGTGGGGTCAGTCTCACCTCGTGAAGCTGGGACGCGGCCTGGAGAGCGGCTGCCGTCTTCTCCTCCTCGCCGCCGATCTTGTGCTGGGAAACTGCGAGGTAATTAGCAGGGGGATTAATTTGACATCCATGAAGCCCAGCGGCTGGAGACAGGCAGGAGTGTCACATGCCTCTCTGTGAAATTGCTTTATGTTGTTTACCTTTACAATGAGATAAATGTAGGCTTGAGAGTCCAGCCCGAAGTCGATGACAGTCCATTCGCTGTCCTTCCTCTGGTACTTCTGCTCCACGATGAACATGTGGTGGAAGTTGATGCACAGCTGCTCAGAGCTGTTGAGCTGCAGTGAACGGTGTTCATTAGAAGGGAAAATGCACTACTAATTCATCAGGATGAGGCACAAAGAAGCTCCTGATCAACCGAGGTTTAATCGGCAGTCTGTCATCAGCGTACCACATCCAATCAGAACGAAGGGAAAATTAACCTGCGGAATGTTCTCTACCGTGTGGCGTACATTTCATTCTGCACTTCGGTTTATTGTTTGTGCCTCATTTTACACTTCACCACTGACATAACATCATTCATTGTCTTTGAGATTTTCTAATTAATGAAAACACAGATTGCCGACATTGCACCACCTCACCTGTTAGACGTTGTGTCCCTTCAGCACATTCAGCACACACCATCAGGTATGAGGCCTTGACTGCGCATGCCGACAGTTCTTCTCGTCCACCGGGGTGCCGAGGATGAGCCTGTAAAAGGGAGCAAAGATGTCTGATAACTCAACTCCACACATCTCTAGGTGGACATGAAGCCCTGTGAGCAGGAGTACGGGTCGGAGGACGCCAGCCGCAGGTCTGGAAGTTTACAGGCTGGCGTCCCCGTCCTGCGGTAGTACGTCGTGGTCAAGCAGATCGAATGATTAAGCGCTGTGGTAGTAGATGTGGTAGCTCGGCTCACCGGGCTGCTGAAATATCAAAGATAAGATCAAAAATTGAGCAACAAATTATCAAACTAAATTGAACGTGCATATGTAGGTGAAAAGCAACAATGGCTGCCTTGTTTTATGTGATGAGTACAGCTCATCAGGAGTAAATTAACACAAAAGTAAAAAGCAACGGGAAAGATAATGGGAAAAACTTGAGCCCTTAAAAAGTTACATGGAGAGGGAAAAATAAAGTAGTTAAAATATCAGCGAGAAAGAGTTGTGTGTGGAAAGAGCTTCCACACACAGAAAATAAAAACACACCAAAAAGAAGCCTCCCTTTTTAGCAGCTGGTTCCCCATTAGCTGCCACAATGGCAGCATTCTGAATGACACGTTTCAGGGTTCACAGTTTTGCCAGCACCGGATGCTCCGCATACGTGTGTGAAAAAATAACAGTGTACACATAACCGGTACAAACTGTTAAAGGTGGTTTAAATAAAAAAATGTTTCAAATGGATCTCACAAAACAAAAGAAAAACCGAGAGATTCCAGCAAACGCCAAAAACATTAAAGAAAATAGAATCTGTAAAATGGTTGCATGGACGTCTCCATGTAATACACCTGCTTTTACGGGCTGTTTATTCCTCTAATTTGTGACTGAACTGATTCATCTATTGTGGCAGAGACTGGGAGCGGCGCTTGCCTCCGATAGGCAGCAGCCTCAGGGGCCGAGGAGCCATTTGTGTGGATTCGGCGACACAGAGGAGCCCGCAGTGGGTCTAATGACACAGGACATGGCCCAACATTCACCCACCACCATGCGTCCCCTTAAGCCAAAATGGCCAACACTGTCATCGCTTAAGCTTGCAGATGAAATGTAATCTGGATAATGACGCGTCTTAAGGGAACATCACTGGCCCATAATGGGATACTCACATAAATCAACCAGGCGGAGCAGCAGGTTGCGCAGCATGAAGCCTCGTTCTTCGATCACGTTGTACTCCTTCACTGACGGAGCCTAAAGGGATGGAGGCAGGCAGAGATGATGGGGGGGGGGGATCGTACCGTAGTGTTTTCATTCGTTACTGCATAAAGAGCGGGTGGTCGCTCACCCTCTCATCTTTGAACGTGTCCCCGGTGAGCTCGATGGATGCTTCATCGGGGCCCCAGGCTTTAACATCACAGCAGACAGTGGAGGATGTTGGAAAGCATACAAATAAATACCCCAAATCAGAGTGTGTTATTGTACAAAAATGTGTTAAATCAACTTTCACAAAAAATAATTTACAATTAAAACAGTAAAGAATTGCAACTTTTTGCCGTGGATAAAAAAATGAAATGGCCATGTGATCAGTTTTTAAAAACAGGGCAACACATGTAACTCCAAAAGCAAACTGCAATGTTTTTCCTTCCATTTAAAACCAGATATGAATTCGACTGAATTAAAAAAAAAACTGGATTAATTTCTGATATGAATATTTATTGATGTGATTTCTCCCTACAAGACTGGGCCTACCGTCAAAAGCCGCATTGCGTGACGTCCTCGGCTCCGGGTCCGACTTGGGTAAGAACGATGCAGCCTCCCCGCATTCCATCACGTCAAAGCGCGACGCGGCGGCCGCTCCTCTCCGGCGCAACAACCCGACGCGCCAGCGAGACAGACGAGGCGAGGGAACTGTGCGTAAAGAGCGCAAACCAACAAGTGAGAACAAACACAGAAACCTGTTGCGCTTATTGTTGCCAGCAAAAGGCAAACCGTGTCCCGCTCTGCGGACACTTGTCCTCTACGAAACCCGTTCAACTGCTCCCAACCCGCGCGTAATGTGCGAACCGTTTAACCTACCGAACAAAAAAAAAAAGTTGTCCGCTGACTTCAGGACGACCGTAACGGAACAACACCTCGGTGAGATGTGGCCTGCTTTATACTGTGGTCCTCAAGGTCACGGTCAGTGGACATTTGTCCGTCATTAGCATATGCCGCCTCCTCCGACGCCGATTGGTGCGGAGCGCTGCTGACAATTGACACAAAAGGAAAGCTACGTTTTTGTCATTGCGCAAAACCCAAGCCGGCTATTTTTGTATCCCAGTTATTTTATGCACTGTACACAGTGCGAGGGAGTGGGAGAGAGTCGCATGTGCAGCATCCCCGTAGGGGGGGGTTACATCGCAGGTTTTGAAGGGCAGTGCGCGTGTGCCGACACACCAAAACGCAATCTGTAAATGAAAACGAATATTTGAAAGAAAACAGCCAAATTAGGTGCATAGAATATTAAGACACTAAGTTAGTAGTTTTAGAAATGCACCTTAGCTTTTATGTATTTTTACTCCACCTCCTGATAAACACTGTTCCCACTTCAGGTGATGCTTATGCGCTCATGTTGGCCTCTAAGTAACAGCCCGGTGGGGATGTTTGCTATTGTGTTTGGCCACAGAGGATGCAACCTTAGAAGAGATTATTTCTGGAGCTGTGTGGCATTAAACATGCCACTATAAATAAACAACATTATATTAATAGTGAGAAACTTGGGGACGTGGCTCTGATGCAATAAGGACTCTTCGACCATTTCAAAGCAATAAACATGAGCGACGATTTGTTCAACGTGTGCGATGAAAGATCTTCAACTTCATTTCAATTTTTCAGATTGCTAATGCGAAGCTGCTGCCAGCGACACGCGGAGCTTCAACACCTTTGGCCTCTGATGGAAACCGTGAGTATCATGGAAACTATCCAACTGTCCCGTCCAGTTGCTGTCATTTTGTGTATGAATATATTATTAAATCAAATCGTATTTAAATAGAACACGTCAAATGCAACTCCAATTGAACACAAACAAAAACAGAGTCAAATTAAAATGTGAGTAAAAAACAAATGTGATAGAACTAATAACTACGTAGAAGGCCGGCTGGGGAGGCGCGTTTTGCGTTCTCTTTTTCACCAGATCTGACCTTCAGAGCAAGGGGAGAGGTGGGTGCCTGGTATGAGAGCGGGGTGACAGTGCAGCGAGGGGGGAGGGAAGCGGGACCACAGTTTCTCAGAATAGACAAAGCCAGAGTCCAGCATTCCTGATAGGGAGATTGACTGTTAACGGTTGGCCGCGTTGATCGGACTCTGCAGGACGCCGGCGCGATAAGCCGGAGACGGCCGCCTGCTGCCGACGGAGGCGATTTAACTTTTACCAAACCCCCCGAAAACCCGTGGACTCGCTTTGAACGCGGCGGTTCCATTTCCCCGCGTGAAACGAGAAAACAAACAATCTCCTAAATGGACGTCTGGACTTGGCGGCCATCTTTGTTGATGCCGTTATCTGTTGCCGTGGCAGGCTGAGAGGTGTTCCTGTGATGGCTGAAACTTTCTTGGGCATCAGTTAGATAGAGCAGGCCTGGCTATTCTGGGAATAGGGGCTCTTCAGAAAGGCAGAGGCTGGTTTATGTACTATGTCACTCGCTGCACCATTTGAAAAACCGGCCTGCTGATAACACATGGGGAGATGAAACCCCAAAGTCCCAAGAGTTTCTGGCTTTAAATAAGCGCACACATTCACACGGCACAAACACATAGTGAAGTGCGCGGTCGCCCAGCACATCTCTCTGCACTGCTGCACCGCAACAGCTGACTCCTCAGAACAACCTCTCTCCTTACGTCCCAAGTGTTCCTCAAAATCATTTAGAGGTTTTTATTGTTACACGTTTGTGACCAGACTGGTGCCCAGCCGCCGTTTCAAGCCCAAGATGCTGTCTACGAAGTCCCCAGTGCACTCGGGTGGATTGGTTTGCCAACAATTTGAGGGGAGAGGTTTTAGGTCGTAAAGATTTGATCTGGAGGTCAGTCATAGTTGTTTTAGAGTCATGGTGCACAGAATGCCAGCAGGCTCAGGCGGCGGGTGGAGAGATTGGGAATTATGACTGTTTAATCATCACAGACACGCCTCTCATCCATCCATCTACCACCCATCTACCCATTCATATATCCATCCATCTATTTACTCTTCCATCATTCTGTCCTGTCTATTAATTATTGCCAGCTAATAATGTGATGTATATATTAATATTGGCATGACATTTCCATGAAAAAAATGTTTCCAAAGAATCCAAATAAAAAAGTACAAAATGTCCTTAATGTGAATACACATATTGGGCAGCACGATATGCATTTTCTCCTGCTCCTAGACGTGCATTTCATTTTGAGAGGTCATTATTATAACCACACAAGTTTAATTACGGGATTTACGTTAATTTTAATTTGTCCAAGAAAATGTGCTGTATAATTTTGCATGTTGACCGGTATAAATATCAAGCTCCCCGTTTTACTCTCCAGCAGTAACCTAAAAATGGGCGCTGGAGCAGTGTTTCATTTTGGATCAAAGCATTCACTGCGGGTGGATATTTCTGTAATCGCCTCGTGCCTGCCCACAATACCTTGCAGCAACTGTGTGGGCTCAGGTCTTAGCCATCGCTTCATCACAGTGGAGACGGGCTGACGCGTGGCACAAACTCTCTAAAGCCCCAATTACTTTTCCACACCCACTCCACCCCCATGACATCCAAACACACACGCTCTCACACACACACACACACACACACACAAACACACCCATATGCACGCATGCACACACATATACACAATAATAAAAGGCAAAGTTAGTTTTCTTTCAGCAAGCGGTTTGGGGGTTTGATACTCCAGCGATTAGCCTCTGGCTCCAGACTGCGTCCAATACTGCGTCTCATTGTCCTACGCTGTGGTCCGTGTCGGTGGGCCCGGCCTGCCTGACCAGCCCTGCCCTCAGTATGCACGGCAGCCCTCAGCTGTCTTTCTATTTCAAGAGCATGGAGGCATACCATGACCCAGCTGGGGCATCACAGACAATGGGCATGCTGCCTTATCCAAACACAGGCCCGCAGACAATCTGACGCACTCCAGGATCCCAGTGAGCGCCCCGCTGCAGCCCCCCCCCACCCCACCACCACCACCCGCCTAATAAAGCTGCAGTAAAGGGTTAACAAGGCTGCATAGACAGCGACACACATCACTCAGGAGCCACACACTGCGACGATCAATCCATTGAGAGGGCAGATTGTTGCTTTATGTGTGATAACAGGGAGGAATGTAGGGAAGAGTAAGATGCCTTTTATTTGTAGGGTACAGTTCAACAGGTGGATGCAGGTTCTGGTGACGGGAATTGTGTGCTTGGATCTTTGTAGAGGAAGTTAACTCATTTAATTCACTACAACATTATCTTTATTTTGCTGAATGGAAATAAACCCAATT
This sequence comes from Gasterosteus aculeatus, assembly GCF_964276395.1. Lineage (NCBI taxonomy): Eukaryota > Metazoa > Chordata > Actinopteri > Perciformes > Gasterosteidae > Gasterosteus > Gasterosteus aculeatus. Next base: position 17,363,941 of record NC_135705.1, read on the forward strand.
GATGTGTTGCGTTTACCCATTTGCCCTCGCAATCACCGAAACTAGTGTATTTTACTGCGGGTTTATACTTGTAACTATTTGTTGTACTTGCTACACCGATAAGTTCGGCTCACTCAAAGACGTGTCTTTTTTTTAATCTCTCGCATTTAGGTTCCAGTGAAATCGGCGTTTCTAAACAGCGGGCCTTGACTTCAGTTGCTCTGCTCGGCTTTAAATAGACTTGGAAGGGAAACCTGTTGAGCTGCTCGGAAAGACCTTCAGTTAGTGACCTACAGAATCCCACTGGCTTCACTTAATTCACCGCCGGCGCCCGTTGGAGCTCCGTTAAAGGCGACCAGCGGTGCAGGTGGCAGGGCTCGCCCTCTGATCACGATTGCCGTTTAGACAGAGCTGCTGTCACAACGAGAGGCATTTCAGCGAGCTGCAGGGCGGCTCTTTCACAGCTTACACAGGCTCCAGGCCTCCTATACTTCCTTTATACACACACACACACACACACACACAGTAAATGCAAGCACACAAACACTATAACCACCTCTCGTCACCTGTCGCCGGTGGCAACTGCTAAGACCCACAGAACAAAGCAGCAGACTGGCAGCACATGTGTTACAACCATCAGAATATGAGTACAGTGAATTCACGCGGTTGCCACGCGAGCAGACGTACTCACATTATTGACAATTGACATTATTAAAGTAAGATAAACTTGAATAGTTCTATTTGTACTACTACCATTTTAAGACTAAACTGGACAAGCAGTTGGACATTTTATTTATAAGTCATACCCTGCCGTACAGTGGACAATATTCAGATGTTGATTTGAATTGACAATGCAATGTAAACAGTACATCTTCCATTCATGCAATGTTCAAGGAAAATGAGTTAGTTTCTAGTAATCTCACATTGAAAGACGTTTGAGTTTTAAGAGACTTATGCTTTATTCATAATTCCGCAGCTTGGGACTCATGCATTCCATGCGGGCCCCTCCTGCACATGGCAGGCATACTGGATTAATGAAGGTTTTGTAGGAGGTGTGTGGCAATTTTAATAATAATTTGAAAATGAAGTCATCGTGGAAGGTCTGTAGTCGTGACTCACTTACTCTCTGAATGGCCGACAACAGCGGGACAATTCAACCTCAAGTCGCCCATGTCCGGAAGCGGGGGAGTCAGGACCCAGAGTTTTCAAAAACAAAAAGACTTTAATAGTCAAGACTTCAAAATCAAAAAGTCAATGGGGGCAAAAAGCACAGACTCCAAATCCAAAAAAAAGGGCCAAGGGGCAAAAAAAAAAAAAAAAAAAACGCAGCCGGGAACCAGGAACACTCAGGCTTCAACATCCAGAACCTTCAACAATGATGCAACAAGAGACACACATGGCTTAAATACATTGGGAAGGTGCAGGTGATTGGACACAGGTGGAAACAATCATGACACGGCAGACAATCACAGGGGACGGCAGGAGAAGGCAGGAAGTGATGTAACCCGGGAGCACCAGAGGCATGAAACTACAAAATAAAACAATACGTGAACCCAAACCGTGACAGCCCAGCCTGGAGGGTTTTGTATTTGGCTTTATATCTTTGTTATTCATCCAGGTGTTTAGTCTGGACTTCACACATCAGCAAGTTGATTACAGTAGAGCTGTTGTGGGTATTCTATTCAAATTCATAGAAACACACTGAGGCATTACGAGTGAATCCTAGCTAAAGTTGGGTCTGTGTAAATCAGATCAGCACGCTCACAATTCTACTTAGCTTGTAAATGACCTCTGTTATATGTTAGCTGGAAATAGTTTACTGCTGGTTGCTCAATAACAACGCTTGCAAGATGCGTCATTTCTGAGCCAAAATGTCTGTCCCCTACCAGCTGGACTTTCCTATACTCAACATAGTTCAGCCCTTCGTCCCCGTTTCAGGCATCACAAAGACAAAAGTGGGACATATTCACCATGTTGCATTTTTTTTGTTCACCACGTTAAAACGTTAACAAGTTCCATCAAGGAATCCCACATCAATTAAAAACAAGATATCGGTGTTCTATTCATGCACCACAATCATTTTGCTGTAGTATAAAACCACAGCTCGGATATTTGTTTCTTGGATATGGCAAAGAACTCCTTTGTCCTTAATAGCTAATGCTATTAGTCACTGATACTTTAATTATGATAATAAGTTTGAGATGTTTCAAGTGACCCATGAACCTGGGCCAAAACATTGTACCACTCAGCTTCCCATAAACCATATGACGTATGACAACATGTCTCCATCCTGCATGAAGGGAGTTGGCGTAAATGTGTATGTATATATACACATTTCATTTTTTTAGATTTTTTGGTTTTGTCTTCTCAGTGTCAGATTTAATGGAGTCACCCTTGACGTTGTTCAAAGTGGGTGTGATGGACCGTAATGCTCTTCTTCTTAAAGTTAACTAAACTTGGCAAAGTAAACCAAAATTGGGACGTGAATGTGCCTAAAAAAAGTGGAAATGTTTGGCAATCCTGGTTTAAGGCGCCAACAGCTGACAGCTGACGGAGGCGTCCTGTGTTTGACTTCAGCCCGGAGCGGCTCCCATGTGTCATCCTCTGTCTTTTCCTCCCATCTTTAAGGAATTCTCCTTTTTACCTTCAGCGAATGAGCAAGTCTGGTTCTGGATTCATTCCAGTTGCTGTTCCAGCAGCCAGGTGTCAGCCTCAGCCTCACCCATAGCTTCCACCACAGGCCTCCCACAGATCCTGCCAACATTTAACAGCTAGTCGGAGTTATCCGGGGGCCCCAGGATGTTGAGCTCTGAGAGGCTGGAGCCGGAGCAGGTGAAGAGAGTCCTGAGGGAAGGCCTTGTGCTCCTTCTTGCCTCTCCGAGATGAAACCGAAGGACCAGCTCGGCATTCGGAGAAGTGCTACTTCCCGGCAGCAGGCCAGCCACTTGGGACAGCTGGCACCGCGTCCCGATAAGCGTCTTCTCTCCCACCGCATTTAGCGCACAATACGACAGTGTGTTAGCAGTCTGCGGTCATTTCCTAATTGGCAGTATCTGAATAGTGCGAACATCAGAGGTTGGAGTCTCACGAGGAGTCTTCTTACCGCTGGCTGACCGAGCAGAGGTGAAAGCGAATCTCAAAGTGCAAAAAAACAAATGGCAGGATTTCGTCGATGGGTAAACGCGTCATTTTGAGTCACCGAATGTGAAGCAAATCTGCCATTTTAGTGAAAATGCTGACGATGCTACCCTCTGCTGCCACGTGGCACTAATCACACTCCACAAGTTCTCTCTGTTGTGAATACCGCTTTGCCTCTACGATGACATTTGTCTTGAGTTGCATCAGATTTAATGTCTATTTATTTTAAAGATCTTTTTTTCGAGAAAGGGGAGAAAGTTATGGATAAGTGCTACTTACTCTGGAAGAGGAGCTATTTGTTTAAATGGTTACCAAGGCCAACGCACAAGTACGTGTTGATCTACAGCCCCACAGCGGAGGCACATGACGCTGAGGCAGCACATATTTTAGAACGCTATGTTTAAAGGAAAGGTAAATAGATCTTCTGATGACGTTTGTGTGAGATTAAATGATGATGATGGTTTGGGCCTTCAATGTCCTGAAAGTCTTGATTTTCTCATGTTCTCAAGTGGTTTAACGAAGGACAACTGCTTATCTGCTCTATAGTGTCCATTGTGTCTGTTAGATTTCCATGATCTAAATACCAAAACTTGCGAGATGAAGATGAACTAAATCATCTACACCTCTGTTGAATGAGATGTTTGCACTTAATCTCATAGATGGTTTAAAAATCCTCCAGTAACGCTTTACCACGGGCCTGTGGAGCTGAAGATAATTGCAATTATTATGAAATCTTTCTAGCTTGCACGTGTCAACTTGTTATCATTCCATTAACAAAATTATAAAAATGTGGATGTAAGGTGATCTTGTAGTTGCATTAGTCAGATTCCTGCCTCATCCACACTTCTTTCTCTCCACACTTCTTTCTCTTTGCTGCTGCGTCAATGAATGAGCCTTATGAAACGTGAAAAATAACAACTAAAAGGATGCATAATTCATTATAGATATTCAATAACATAATAGAATTCCTACACATTATGTCTTTGAAGTGTGGACATTGAAATGTCACTACGTTGATGAACTTGAAGCTAAAATCGTGGTGCATGGCGTATGAATGGAAGACTCAATGGTCCCACGCCCAATGCCAACTGGGTTGGCTCAAGCCCACCTGGAAGCCCCTATGAGGACAATCGGTATAGAAGACGACCGACTAAATGTTACCACAAACCCACCAGCAGCACTCTCCACGGTGACATTTTGTATCGGTACACCGTTCCAACGAGTCCGTGGCTGCAGTGGCGCCTGTGCGCCAGCAGACGGGGCCGCGTGCCTGCACGAGAGCGAAAACCTCTGCTTCGAATCTGTCCACATGAGGTCATTTCGGTCTGAGACGAAGCACAAAAGGAACCTTGTAAGTCAGCGGCACCTTGCAAGCAGCTGCTTGTGGCTTCAACTGGAACAAAAGAGTTACTTTTTCTGCTACATGAAATGTACAGTGTAATAGATTTTATTGTATAAGGCGATGCTTGGCTCACACACGCCCTGAAACGTTTGCCCTGTATCAGTAATCAGTATTCCACCTGGCAGTCATTAAGCCAGTATTTCTCTGTGTTTCTCAATGACAGGAAGGGGCTATCTCATAGGAAGTGGAAGTAGGAGCGTCCCTCTCTCTCTCTCTCTCTCTCTCTCTCTCTCTCTCACACACACCCCCGCCGTCGTCCACTCGCCTTCCCATCCTGTAGCTGAAAGCGATGTGAGCCAGGAACACCCCCTCTCTGCTGGGCTGGCTGCCTGCTAGTATTTTGGTAATCGTCATCCTCCCTGACCTGCTGGCCCGATCCTGGCGCCAGAAGTCTCCACGCCTCCCCTCCACCTCGCAGAGCCGACTACCCCCGACCCCACGGATAATTCAGACCAGCTGTTGCAAGGTGCCTTGCCTGCTCCCACCCACTACACTCACACTTGGCTCTTCTAAAGTTTAGAGTTTGTCCCGGCGAAAGAAAGGGGAGAAAAAGAAGGAGCCTGGCTGTGGGCTTTTTTCTTGGAGGCCTCTCAGTCTTTGCATGGGGTTTCACTGTTGCGTGAACTAAATCCAAGTCAATCACAGGCCTGGCTCCCGCTCTGCGACTGGTCAGCGCGGTGTCTAGATTGGATGTTGCAATATGGAAACACACTCCACGGGAGGTCAAACGCCGATGTTTGCGTTCCCGGGTCCTTCAAATTCATCACTGACCGGAATTTTATTCTCATTGCTCTAACCGCTGCGTCTTAATGAAGCGGAATTCGTGTCACTGTGAAACGGCAGTCACGGGCAGAATTGAGTTTTGCTGCGATACGCCTCAACAGAGCCATCTCCTCATTGGAGTCACATGGAGAGCATGTGCGTCCTCCGTGATCAAGTGATGCTGTGTGGGGATTGAGAGTTATTGCCAAGGAATGTTTGACGCGAAAGAAAATGGACTTGATTCGCCACGGATCATTTTCTTCCTGTGTTGAATTTGTGTAGCAGGGGAAAAAGAAGCACATGTGCGCTTTTGTATACTTGAGTGTTTCTGGCATCCGAGGGCTCTGCGTGAAGCGAGGTGCCTCTCTGTCTACGGCCTAACCACGGCGGGACTTTGGACTCAGATGGAGGGGAACCCCAAGCTTTTGATCCCCACTCAACAACCCCAGCGCTGCTGAGTAATAGCCCACGAGTGAACTGAAGACACGTGTGTGTGTGTGTGTGTGTGTGTGTGTGCGCCCGACAGAGGTTTGGATTGTTTTTTCACGGTGGTGGCCGTGGTGGTGGTGGTGGCGCGGTTGCCTTGTAGAACTAGAGCTGGATGGTTGTGAGAGACAGAGGCCTGAGAGAGGGGGATGGGGCAGTGGTACAAAGAGCTGTTCTGGTGGAACTGTGGAGGAAAATAGTTCATGCTGCACTGGGATTTCCTGCCTTTGCCCCGGCTGCCCCCCCACCCCCCATATCCCCCCCCCCATCCCTCCCGCCCGCCCGCTATGTTCCTGACGCCCTTCAGCAGTGTGGAAACTGCTCGGACAATATTTCAGCAGGAGACGGGTGAAGCAATTGATTTAATAAGAATTTCTGCAGGGATTATCGCGTGGATGAAAGATTCATGGTTGATGCAGACTTTTGCAATCAGTTTTCCATAATTCCGCCCCCTCCGTTTATCTGCCCGCCTATACAGTAGTTTTTGACAGTGCACAATGTCTCATTCATGGCTCTCACATTGACATGCGATTTGTCTCAACTGTGTTATCCGATCGCTTCTCATGCACAGCTGGAATACACATCGGCCCTGTGAGTGGAAGCACGGGACAGCCACACCGCCGCCGCTTGCGTTAAATGTGGGAAGGGCAGGTGCGTCTCCATTTGGCCGCCTTCGGACGTATCGCGTGGGTGTCAAGGAGGAGGTGGACGGGGACGGGGCGTCCGTCTTTAACGCTTGAACCGGTCCCCTTCTCTTCCAGGGCTTTGATCCTAGGTGTCGGTGGCGGAGCTGGGGGCCATGTGTCCCTCATTAGCAGTGTGGTGAGAGTGTGCTGGCTCGCAGCTTTTCCTCGCGTGGAGCAAAGTGGAGAGGATGCTGTGAAAATGGCTCCTCGCGGGGTGTGTTCCTGCTAATAAACCCCGAGGGTGGCGTCGGAGATTTGGGGGTGGGGAGCAGATAAAAAAAAAGAAAAGAAAAGAAAAGAAGAAAACCCCCTGAAGGAAAGCAGTGCAGTTCACTTTAATAACCGCCTATGTGCATTGCTTTACTCTGCACACACTTATGCTAAACTGATAGCACAGGAAGTCGAATAGACGATTTCATTGAAAGGCCCCGCTGCCAGCACTCACTGTCCTGAGAGGGGAGGGAAATGGAAACCAGATGTCTGAGATCCACCGTGAATATGTCAAATCTCTCAGACTATGTCAGTTCCTCCATGTCCGATTGGTGGACTGAAGCTTTTCTGCAGCGTCATCAGTAATGTCCATAACTCTTCCTCCCTGCGGACATCTCAAACGGTCTTGGCTGCAGCGACGACCTGGAGACTCCGGGAAAGAAGCTCCACTCTTCCACAGTTTTTTCTTTTTTATTTTTTCTTCCTCTGTTCCTTAGGTTTCAGACCTCACCGCATTCCTCAGATTTCAGGGTAACTTCCCACATCCCAAGGCTCAGCCGGGTGGCAAATCTCTCAGCACTCCTTTGTGGATGGATTGCTTTCTCTTGCTTGAGAAAATAACAAGCTATAGAGTAATGACTTAACAAGCAACAGGATAATGGCTTCAGCATGTGCAGCGCCGTGCGCATGCGTCCGTGTGCGTGCACAGGTTTGGGTGCACTGCGCTGGCGCTTTCCTCCCTCCCTCGCCTGCGTGTGTGTGTGTCTATTGTTTACGAACCAACTGTGCAGGATCAAGTGGTTCTGTGTCCTGCGAGTTGTTTGAAAGCCGGGCCGCTGACGAATAGTCCGGTCTGGAGCCACGCAGCCCCCCCACCCCGGTGCGTCACAATGACAGGGGACGGTCTGTAGGGGTGTCGGGTGTTTCCCATCATAAACAGCTGCTTAGGCCTTCCACAGAAGAGAGCTCCTCGGTGTATATACGTCTGTGCGTTTGAATGTGTGACCGTGTGACAGCATGTGTAGTGATCTGTGGCAACGTGGCAGCTGCTGGGATATATGCGCCGCGCGTGTGCGTCGACACAAGGCAGATTGTTGGTGTTTACTAATGTCTGGATGTGTTTGGATGTCTTGCATCTGTTCCCGGTGCGCATTACCTCCAGTCTCAACCGTCTTTGATCTCCATCGGAGCAAATGGGAAGCAGCCGACACCTCCGTCTATCGTCCTGGTGTGGCCTGAGAAACTCGCGAGGCTGTTCGCGGGGGAAATGACGCTGCCGTGAGTCAATTAGCAACCCTCTTCCTGTCGGCGACACATTTTGTTACGGCGTGTTGCGGCTTGGCCGAGTTGTTGCTTCTCCTCTTCTCACACACAACCAATCACAAAGCTTGAAAAACGAAATGAAACCTAATGGGGAGGCGATACGTTTCCCAACACAAGGCCTGACGCTGTTTACCCAGTGTTGCACCGGGACATGCCCTGACAGGTGGGCACAAATCTACATCACGTCTTTCGTTATACTCTCTCAGGGCCTCGGGGCAACAGCTCAACGTTCCTTTTGCACCTTGTCTGGGAAAATATGCTCAGGTGCGTTCAAGGCAAACAGGTGGTATTTTCTTCCGCTGTCAGGTGTAGAGGAGCCTTACGTGTGGGTTTAACAGGTGCGGGTGACTTTCTCCCCTTTCAGACGTGCCCTCGGCAGGGACAGCGATGTCGGCCCGTTGTCTGTTTGGTCCAGCCTCAAACATCTCAGCACTCATTGGAGGGATTGCCATTCAATTTTCGTTTGTGTGTCCAGATGTCGAATCCTACTGACTCCTGGTGACCCCCCTTACGTTTGTCCTGAGTGAGACGGTGAAGATGTCAAACGTTTCACATCTCACATCTACAACATCGGCATGTTAGCGTTGAAAAAAAACACAGTGCCTGCTGTTAGTGAAGCGTCACAGAGCCGCGAGCGTTGCCGGGGTTTATCTTGTTTGGTTAGGAGGAGTCACATGATGAATTTTTTCATTCTGTTAGGGTCAGAAGGATATCTGTTTTGGTTGCTTTTGTTTTTTTACAGCAGACCGACTGCTCCCCTACTTGCTGAGATGCCACTCAAGAATTTGGGAGTAACAACAGTTAAGAAAGCCGGGTCAGGATACTCTCTGAGAATCTCTTGTTTCCTGTCCCGGGGTAGAAGTAGGATTTATTTTCTCCTTCCTCCTTCCCCTCTCCGATTGCACCAGCCCCAATGTGAGGCCATGCCAACAAGGACACAGAGGAAAAGCAGAGAGCTCTGGCGCCATCCATCCTTCTGCCCCCCACCCCTCCCTTCTCCTCTCGCTCGCTATGCTTCTCACTGGCATCGAGTCCGCTGCAACACATGTCTCTGATCAAGTCCAGCCTGCGTCATCAGTTAGTAAACTCCAGGCTCCAGGAAAACCAACAGAGAGCACATTCATAGCCGGCGACCCTGTGACTGAGTGTGTGATTCATTACTCTTTAATATGCAACCGCTACCCCCATCCCCGAACGTACCCGACCACTTCTCCAATCCAGCCATGGGGGGAAACGCCACAGCCTGATCAAATCCATCGTTTGGCCTACTTGTGGCGTAACCGCCGTTGGCCCTCTTATTTACCAGATGCTGCGTTTGTGTCGCGGGGCGTGTTTGCAGCTCAGTGGAGAGGAAACATCTCCGCATCCTCACAGTCACATCAGTATTCTGCAACTCCATTGTGTGTCAAGAGCGAGACGGGGAAGGTTCTTGACACCAAAACGCTAGAGAGTAATGAAGTGCTCTTGAGCAAGGTGACAGACATGGAGAAGCGCTAATCTTGGTGGGGGAGGCCAAGCAACACAGGAGGTGAGAGGTGCTGTGGGAGTATAGCTGAGGATAGAACGATAGCTTCGATGCAATCAAAATGCTATTCTTACGCCCTGAGCATGAGGACGGATCTGCTTCCATGCCAGAAAGCCCTCGGCCTCGTCCCGTCGATCCCACCGTCGAGGTTACATTTTACACATTGCTATTCCCAAGTAGCATGGCGATGCGATCACACTTTATTTCTATGCGTTGTTGCTGATTATCAGCGTATTATCAAGGGGCTGTAACGTGTCAGCGGCGTGACTCTCAGGTGACAGTCACAAGAGTGGAAAACAGTCCACGCGTATTTAGCTCGGGACTCATCTTGACCAGGTCACCGACGAGCACAAGACTGAACACCACGGTCTGGGTTTAAAGGATTTTTCTTGGGAGAATTCTCTCTCCAGGTCTTGTGTGTCACGGGTGCAGGATGAGTCCTGTTTACGGGATGCTGACAGCTCCTTCCTGCCTCCCAGGCCGTGAGGCCTAACTGCTGCTGACACCGAAGGCCACTCCGTAGTTCCTGGCCACCCAACTCCACCCCTAAAACTTGGAGAAAGAGAGCAGGCGTGGGTGGGACAGCTGACGGGGGGATGGGACGCGGCGCTGGTCGTGGCAAAGTGCAAAAGCGGCAGCAGCAGAAACAGCTCTGCAGCTCCTCCACCCAGGCGGCTTTTTTTGGTAAAGTAGGCCAATGTAAACTCCCACTTCCTGTCGGCCTTGTCTCAGAGGGGGAGAGACGATCCTTCTGTGAAGAGGGAAAAGGGCTGCGGCTCTGTAGGGACCGTTTCCACTCGCTACACACACACACACACACACACGCACACGTACACAAACAGAAATACAGTCGAGGAGGCCGGCAAGCGAGTGAGTGGGAGCGAGCGAGCGAGCGAGGAATACGCAAACACAGTGGGGTTCAGGAATGTTAAACACATGCTTTATGGCATAAATAGCAGCCACTTTTGGTAAATTACAGTGAGTGCTCTGGCACTGTAAAGCACACAGCAGGAAAACGCTCTCAGATTTCAAATCCAGGCTCTCCACTCTCCCCGAGGAACAAGCAGGGGAGCCTGCTGTGTTTTCCTTTCTCTATAAAAAGGCAGAATTAAGTGCAGTAACTTGTGATGCAGCAAAGATTTGAAATGTTGTTACTGCCCAAATGAGGCTGAGCCAAACGAGGCTGTGACACTTCCGAGGAAAGACACACAGTGCCGAAATGTATGCGAAGCAAATGGAAAACCTCTGTAGCTTTTAAAGAAATCCTGAGAGAAACTTCACGGATGAAAATCGTCCGAAAATGTCCTCACCAAGCCAACTTGAGAATAAAGTTTTAACGCAGGACTTGTTTAGACCCCCACCACATCATCGAAATAGTCCTTAGTCCTAACCTCCAGCAGGTGAGACTTCAATATCCCTTTCATTCAACAGCATTTGACCTGGTTGGTATTTGGGAACAGACATACGAGTGGTTTAGATTGAAGTGCTAAGCGTGTGAGGTGAGTCAGTGCTACATGCTGCAAATGATGGTCCTGGCTGGGAGCTGGGAGCGTATTCCCCTGACTCAGTGGGAAACAAGGAGCCGTGCCGTGGAAGATCTCGCCTCGCTCTGTACTGGCCCACGCACACCGACTCACTGATAAACTATGGCGGCCTGACTTATGGAGTGAAAGCAGAGGAGCCATGAGAACTTACCAGCTCTGGATTGTGCAGACTGTGACTCACTGTCTAGGCGAGAAGGTTATACTCTCCCTTTGGAAAAAAATGATATACACACACACACACACACACACACACACACACACACACACTCGATATGGCCCACTAGAGTTCCACCTTTAGGACATTTAAAGAGCCATAGTTAGCACCTGTAAGCTCATATTAAACAAACAGATGAAAACAGAAGTTGACTTTCATGCAAGTTCTCTTTTAACGGCACACGCTAACACACGTTCTCATATCGAGCCGTGTTTGCACAGTGCGAAGTAGATGGCAGGTGCAAACTGGGAGCAGGTGCAGCCAGTTGTCCCCGTCCATCACACAGTGTGCTCACCTGCACCTCTGAAATTCAGTTTCACAACAATGGTGAGTTCATTCTCCACACCTAATATCCAGACGTCAGTCAGAAACCTCCCGGTTAATGATCAAACAGACCTTTTATAACCAACGGTGCCCTTTTCCACATTATATGAAAGAGATTAATCTGAACAAGGTTGGATTTTTTATGATAAAGTATATGAGAGCAGGTTTTAATAAACATAAATTACTTTATTGAATGAAAATGTATCAGTTACAACATAAGAAATAGGAGTGAAGAAACAAGCATAGTACAAAATAACACATTATCTGCACATTGCACTATAAACACTGCCATAAAATGCTTAGGTTAAGTTAAAAATGCATCTTTGTGCTGTCCATTGACAGGTTTCTGATCTCATATTAGTCGACCATGTCTCCATGGTGTAAACCTTACAAATCTTTGGTCCCAGCCTTCTTGCAATTCAAATTGTTTGGCGCTATTTTCTACTAATACTGCATTCAACGTTTATTTCAAACCCACAAATACTGAGGTAAAAAAGGCACATTTTTGGTTTCAAAAGTAATAAAATTCAAGGCACAAATTCATTATGGTCACAAAATATGGCTTTGGCTGGTATTATTAACACTGTGGTAACTTCGAGTGCATGGCTTGCGTTAAAACCCACGATGCACAGTGCTGCAAAGTGGAAAATAACAGACAGCATGGCTTTTCCTATCTCTGACAATCATCAGATTAAAGACATGGCGTGGATGTAGACAAAATAGAGGCTTAAAATGAACCTCACTGGGGAATAAAGACTAACTGCCATTCTTTCGCGATGACACGCATCCTCTTTTGTTCCTCAAGCAAACCAAGGGCAGTGGAAGTCACCTGCTATCAGCCAGCAAGGTCATGGCTGTAGCACCTGTTAGCACCTCGTCTATCTACACCACAGTACCAGGGACAGCTGTGTGTGCATTTGCTTTTGTGTGTTTTGTGTGTGTGTGTGTGCGTGTGTGTGTGTTTTGAGGCACGCTGAGAGATTTATTCCACCCACGCACCCCTACCTCTCAGCAGCTGTGTCTAGTCTATGATCTTGAGCTGGCCGGAACCGGGACGGAGACAGGAAAGAGCACCTCGTACCCCAATGAGGTCTCTACATATTTGGTCTTTGCAATGGGCACAATGGCAACAAAGGGTGCAGATATCAAGAGAGTCTTGGCATTACTCAGTTCAGAATTGGTCTGGCCTCAAGACCAATAGATTGGGGAGAAGGAAAAAAAAAAAAAGAGCTCCGTGGATGTTTTTTTTTTTTTTTAACAGAGCAGAAAAGCTAAACGCCTGGTAAAGTCAGATCCATAATGTGGCTCCAGTCCCTCCGGCGCTCTTAAAGAAGGCCACGTCATGCTCTTAGCGGCCCAACAAGTCGTCAACAGGCCAGCTGGGCTTGGGTCGCCCCACTCTCGGCGGCCACTAGCTCCTCCCTGAGCTCTGACCAGGGTACCCTATGTCTCTCTCTCTCTCTCTCTCTCTCTCTTTCCCTCTCTCTCTCGCTCTGCTGGGTTTCACACTGCGGAGGAGCAGCACCCGGAGGAGCTGTGTTTCTGCAGCAGCGACATGCGACTGAAGGTGCGAGAGCAGACGCCACACTGGTACTTCTTCACCTCGGCGTGGGTCTGCAGATGAGCTCGCAGGTTTGAGCGGTCGGCAAAGGCCCTGTTGCAGTGGGGGCAGGAGAACGGCCGCTCACCTGGACAAAGAAGGGGTGAAAAGCACACGTCATATAACTCGACTAGCACAACAATCGGCATGTCTGAGTTCACAAGAGCCGCCCCCACCCACCACCCCCCGCCGCCCCATCAACACCTCACGCACAAACACACAAAAACATTCTGAGGATAATGAAGAAGCACATGGTGGGCCGGACGGGTCAGAGCCTGACTGCATTAGCATGATTCAATCAGAGCCAAAATGAGATTAGCACGCTAACAAGTTGCTGCAGGTACAAAGTGCTCTGTGATAGCGGAGAGCCTTCGGGCATTCTTTAAACCCTTTGTCACCCAATCGGCTGCCTTCCCCAGCAGCCGTGATAAGAGAATTAGCTGACGAGCCATTGTTGCTGGGACATTAAAGACAATGGGGGAATCAATGAGTGCAGGGTCTACCGAGGGCTTCCCTGTGAGATAATGTGTCTGCTGATCAAGTGTTGAGCTCATCAACCTGATTGTCATGGATATCATTCTCCCTCACATCACAGCCCAACTGATGAAGACAATGTCAACCCCTCCAATGGAGATTTACAGCTTTACGGCAACACCTAGATTGATTTCTTTGCCTGAGAATGAGCAATAAAGTGGAAATTAAGCCGATGGGGGCAGTGAGGGGGGTTGTTACGTTGCAGAGAAATGTCTTACCTGTGTGTGTGCGGATGTGGCCGCGCAGCAGCCACGGCCTGGAGAAAGCCTTCCCGCACGTGGTGCACACGCAGGGCAGGGTGTGTGAGCGGATGTGCATCTTCAGGGCCCCGAGGCTGGTGTACTCTTTGGGGCAGTGTTTGCAGAGGAAGGCTGGCCGGGCCGCTGTGACGGGGGCCTCCCTCTCCTCCTCTTCCTCCTCCTCCTCCTCCTCCTCGGGGGGACTGATGTGAGGCATGACGCCGGTGCATTTCATCCGCTGACGAGGGCCGTACGTGTGTACGGGTTCGGGGCTGGGGGGGTCCGACGTGCGTCCCTCGTCCTCCTCTCCACAGCTGCTGGCGCTGCTGCTGAGGCTGGAGGGGGAGCTGAGGTCCAGGGGGCCCGGGGCCACGCAGGGCTCCGTTTGGGAGGTGGGCAGGTAGAGGGTGGGCAGGACGCTCAGGTTCCACACCAGACCTGTTGTGAAGCAGGTGGCAGTAGAGGTGTTGACCCCTGATGAGAGCTCAGCCAGAGAATACCTCTCCAGTGACATGTCTGAGGGAGAGAGAAGGGTGAGGATGGTTCAAGCCTCCAGCCGGTACACAACAGGTTCAATGGTATTTAATGGAGTGGCAGAGAAACAGAGCAGATCAGTTCAGCGTGTGAATTGGGTCCAACTTTGCGGTCGGTCCTGGTTGAAATTATTCATTTGTGTTTTTCTCAGCATTTACTGAGTGTAAAGTTGGAGCCATGGGGAGGCCATTTCCTCCCACGTATTCACAAGAGCTTGTAACATGAATGGAGCTCTGTCTGGTTGCAGAACGGGGGGGGAGTGCGTCTAACGGGCCCCGACATGCCGCCGAACCAGGCGCAAAAAGCTGAACAGGTTTCATTTCAAGGTGTACATTAAACTAAACTTGCAACTACTCTACGGAGACAACATGCGATCTGGGTACCAGTATTAATAATTGAGCTTTCATAATTCACACCAAAAGAAAACACAAAAAAGGAATATTCACAACTCACCATTCTGACATTCCAGTTCACTGTAGTTCGGCTTTTGTTTCGCGAAGTACTGTTTGACCAAGAAAGATCGAGGCATTGTCCGTGTGAGGGTTAAATAACTGTGCGTAAAAGTATCCTGTGGTCACGACGCACGGTTTCTGCAAGAAAAAAAAAAGTCAAATCTTGGTCCTCGGATCCAAAGGAAACAGAAAAATATCTTCCTATAGTCCACAAGTTAGAGAAGACTTGCGCAGACAAGTGTGTGTGTGTGCGTGCGTGTGTGTGTGTGCAGCTTTCATGCAGTGACTAAATACTGGCCTCTGTTCTGAAATACTCTGACACAGGCGGTAGGGGTGTGCTCACCCCGAGGGCCCCTCCCCACTCCCCCCACAGCCTCCACCCTCCGCATCAAGTGCGCCCGGTGGAGTCTATGCCCCCGCGCGCTCAACAACCACAACAACAACAACAACAAAAACACGAGCCCGTCGCGTTCACCGGACCAGCAGCGACTTATATTTACGCAGAGCAAACGACCGCTTGTGCAGATGTTTAGGGAACAGCGCACGTCGTTGCGCACTTGCGTGGATTAAGCGCTGCAGCACCCATAAGGGCACAGACGCGCGCCTGGAACCCAATCTAACAGTGCGCTGCACCAGAGTGCACAGAGAAACACGGACCCCTGCAGTCCCGGAGAGTAGATAGTACCCAAGTCCTGTTCGCCTGCAGCGTGCACGACCGTGTAACTTCGGTGGCAGCGCCACTGTTTCCTGCATTAGGGGAATTTCGACGCGCGGTCCAAACGTTGTTACGTAATGAATGTGCGCACAACTTGCACAAGTGTAGTTTTCATTCACATAGTTGTGGTGGCAATAAGAATCAATATTAAGATCGAGGTAGTCAGCAGACCTGCCGCGTGTTATCTAATAAAATACGTTAAAGAAAAGCTACACGTTCATACATCATCAGTAGAGTAACTGCACCACCTTCTGGAAGAAACGGAGGGATGCCACAACCTGGCCAAGGCGAATGGACATCGAAATGTCTGCAACTCAACTGCAATGTGCTGTGGGAGTTAAATAATTATCATAGTCAGATGAGATATTTCATAAAGATTAAATATCATCAACATTGAAATCATGTTGTAGAGGATGCAACTGTACACGGGACTGAGTCATTGTATTAACCTGTTTTCGAATGTGTCTACCAGGAATATGAGAAATCCTTAGCAGTGTGCATGCTAAGAGCTAAAATAGCAGTATACACTTTTAATTTGTAATTTGTCAGAGCATCAAAATGATGGAAGACAACATTCGGCACACATCATCACATCCATCCATATTAAACAGACACCCTGAAATGGATCCTGCTAGGGTTCCTAAGGAGATCCCCCATAAAGACCGAACCCACAGTTTTCTATATCAGGTCAGAAAAAGGCCGCTCTGTGATATTTACTATGGCTGCAATGCTAAAACCAAAAAGGTGTATCTTTCTCCTGTTGCTTTTCTTGTGTCTCCATACTTAAGTTTTGCCCACCAGCCCAAAGACACAAAGTTTATCTCTCATTCTCTCTCCAAACGACAAATATGCAGAAACCAATTAAAAGTGGTTCACACAGACTTCTTTCTTTGCGGTGTCTTTTGTTGGGGTGTTGAATTTGAGTGTCAGGCCGTGGCAACGTTATAAGACTCTCCCGCAGAGCGTTAGTAATACAAACTGAAGTGCAAAGAGTTAGATGTAACTCAAGCTCTCACAGGAGGCCTGCGTTGCATTGATTAATAACAGAGGAGCTTTCCATCGTTGAGGTTGATCAAGCCACTAGAGGGAGACAACGAGTCACCGCTGTAACTTTATCGTGCTGCCCCGTGGATGCAGGGCAATAGAACACGTGCACGCCCAATGCATATTCAAACATCTGATGTTTCTTCAACTGAGGTGGTTAATGGGTCGGGAGGAGCAATGTCAGTGCCTGCGTTGCAGCTTCTCTTCAAACAGTTGGGTTACGTTTAAATGTCGGACTGATGCGCATGCGCGACGCATCGTGGTGTCTGATTGGTGGGTCGCTCGTAGGAGGAGGAGGAGGCGGGTCACGGGGCGGGTCTCCTGGTGTTGACGATCGGTCGCTGATTTGAAATAATAGGACAACGGTCTTCTTGTTCGGCAAAGACAATTAACGTTAAACTTGGCAAATCGAAACGATGCTTTGCGTCTGAATCTGAGGAACACTGACGGCAGGTAAGCGCACGCTACAATCCATTCACACAGACCCCCACGCACTGCGTCAGACAATACAATATAACATCGGTGCCCCGCAAAAACGTTTCATAATAGAGACACATTGTGTTGCGTTATTCCAACACGAGATGTCCCGTTTGGTGCAGCCGCTCATCGGGTGTCTCGGGTTCGTTTGGTTGCAGCCATCGAAGGCGCACGGCGTCATTTCACTGCTAACGACAGAGGACTCGGTCACCCGAAGACATGAAGTCTAAAAAACAACAACAACATTTCTGCCGAATTGCGTGAATGAGACACGTTTGATGCATCGGAGACTTCATCTCTGTGGCTTCAGAAGTATTTGTAATCTTATTATTTATCCCATTTCTGTCTGCGACGTGTACCTCATCGGGTAAAAGGGAGTGGCAGCACACAGTATAAGCATAACACCATTGCAGTTAATGTGCACTGTGAATTATGAATTAAGTTGAGTGGCTCAACGTGGACCCCCCCCCCCCCCCCCCCCTCGGCCAATGAAAGGTGCAGACTCGGCTTTGCACTTACAAGATGCTTGAGAAAAGCAGCCCCTCCCCCATGTATCTGTGGACAGATGGACCCTAACAATGATATTCTTGGGGAGTGGGCATCATTATTCAAATCACTGTATCAAAATCAATTGTGATTGGATATCTCAGTCAGCTGACCCGGATTGTTTGAATTTTGAAAAAGGATAATGGAGGAAAGTACTCTTTGCTTCACTCACCAAACAGTCAAAGGGGGGGGGGGTGAACATGCACATGTCTCTATGAGCAGCATTTCGCTTGTCTTTAGCAGAGAACGACGTTCTGCTGGAAAAAGACGTGGAGGAGTTCAGATCAAAGCTTGAAGGGAGGACGGAGAGAAAAGAGCAATGTTGAAAACGATCACCCGTCTGCTTTTTGGCGGACAAGAGGAGGCCCCCGAAGATGTAAAGTCTGGTGAAGCGGTGGAAGAAGGCTGGCTTGTTGTGAGTCATCCAGGTCAGTCATTATGCCGCGTGTCATTTTCACATTTTAAACTATATCCTTGAATCATGAGCTGATTTTATGCATAATCATTTCACATGAACCTATTGCTGTGCACCAAACTACATGGTACCGTCAAATGCACTGTAATGTTAGACAATGGGGACCATTTTTAAGCTAAAAACGCCAAACATTTTCTTAACATTAATATGTAATGTTGTAAAATGCATTTCTTTTTTCCCTTCAATATTTCACGTGTTATTTGTTTTTGTGTTGTGGTTTCCACAGAGGCAGGTTCAGCTGAGAACCAGTGTGCAAAGCTGACGCCTGAAACACAGTCATCAAACACTGCTGCTCAAGGAGCCACGGTTGCAAACATGGAAAGTGACATCAGGTGAGGGAGCATGAGGTATTAAAAGACTACATTAGCGCGGGATATTGGATTGCCATTCTTTCTTTTGTTTCCCTCCAGCGTCTTGGATCCAGAGCACACAGTGGAAACCAGCAGCAGCAGCAGCATCATCACAGGCTCTGTTTCCCAGCCTAAAGCTGTGTTAGAAGTGACCCAGTTAACCAGCATGCAGAAGGCTAAAACCTGGGCAGACCCACACCACATGTCTCGTAACGCCATTCAGCGCCAGAACCGCGTTCGCCAAGGAGTCCAACATCAATCCTTCCACCTCCAACAGCCGGGACAGCGCAACCTCAGCCACTGAGGCTCCGGTTGTAAAACTGCAACTGTTCTAGATGTAACCAATCACCACAACGTAACAGCAGGCAGCTATATAATATATAGATATACACTTGTACTGTATAAGAATGTTGAAATGAAAATCACTACGTTTTCATGTTTGCGTGCATGTGGATGAGTGCTGCCTCTGTAAAATGCATCTTTGAGCGTTTTGGATAAAATATTATCCATTATTTAGCTTTATGTGTGTAGTTTCAAACTGTTTTTATACTACAATAAAAATATGTACTTTTCAGTTTGCTTTACTTTATTTTTTGTATTATTCTAATGACCAAATGCCAGTGAATGGCTCACCCTTTGACAGGTGCAAAGGTTGACATCTCATTGGTTGGGAGGTAATTGCACCTGCTGTGTTCGATTACATAGTTGGCTCAAAGAGGAGCTCAGTTTACAGACTTCTACAATCAGTAGACACTCAAACAACTGTTCGTGAGCTGATTTAATCTGTGCTTGTGTGGACAATGAGGATGGCAAGTTCTCCTGACACAAAACTTAACAAGCAGTTAACGTGCAGTTACAACAGTTTTTCTGGTTCCTCTCATTTGGCTGACGGCTCAATAGACGTCACCTGTGATGAGAATCAAAAACGTGGTGAGAGGACACATGCAGCAGAAATATTTGACATTCCTACCTCTCCGCTCAAAATATTCTGCTGGCTCGGTCCCTTGATCTATACATGACACGTTGCTAATTTGCAACACTGCGTGTAAATCATCTGTTTAGAGGTCAAAGGAGAAAACGGGCTCCCAGGGTTGTCTGCAATTATTAAATGCAAACAAAAAAACATTTCTTCTGTAGTGAAGGTTTGAATATTGTTTTGTTGCCGCTGACACAGACCTCAGCCATCTTCCAAGGGACGTCCCTCTGAAACAGCTGGCCTCTGGTAGCCCAAATTTGTTTGACCGTAGCCTGTCGGACCTCAAAGAGACGGACAAGGACTCCTCCAGTCGGGACACTGTCCTCCCCCTCTGTGCTGCATCTATCACCTTTGCCATTGGAGTCACCGTTGCTTTGATCCTGCATGTCTTCCTGGGTGTAAGTTGGTGTTTTGTCATATAGAACGCACAACTTTTCCTCATCCTCACGGCAGTTATTCCTCAGGTGTTCGTAGAAGGTGTGGTGGTTTCTGATCACGTGCGCTGCACTTCCCTCGGCCAGACGGTCCTCAATGACGGTGGATCCAGTGTGGACGCGGCCGTCACGGCCGCCCTGTGTTTGGGTGTTGTGCATCCACATGTGTCGGGTGTTGGTGGGTACGTGACCGACTTATTGCTGACACGCGTGTTGGGAAATGTACGCAAACGTGTCCGGTTGCAAATTCCTCCTTTGCTCGTCCTCTGTCTGTAGAGGTGGGGTGATGCTGGTACACGACCTCCACAGGAAGGAAACCAGGGTGATTGATTTTCAGGGAACTGCACCTAAGGCACTTAAGGAGGTGATGCTGCAAAATGTCTCTGGACTAAAGGTAATGTAAAGATGGGGGGGGTTGACCACCATGTAATCACTTTATTTTATATTGTGTATACTTTTACTTCACCCTTTTAGGCAGGACTGCGAGTGGGGGTGCCAGGTCTCCTCAGAGGGTTACACCATGCTCACAGCTTGTATGGGAGGTAAACGAGTTTCTCATCTTCATGTTTTGGTCCCTGTATTCATGTCCCTCAATCGGATATCTTACCACAAAATCACTGCAGTCTATTATGGGAGGATGTGGTCACCAGAGCCGCCGCTGTCGCCGAAGAAGGTTTCAATGTGTCTTTCAGTCTTGGTGAGTCAAACCGTCCCTCTTATTTTCTCAACTAACCACATTACTCTCAATATAACACGGTGGCGTGTCCGGGGTAACGACAAAAGCGGCATGTGACTCATTTGTGTATCTAAAACAGCTGAGGCCATATCAAAGGTACAGGGCGAGCACCTGTCCCAACGTTTCAGGGACACGTTCCTTCCAGGTGGCCGACCTCTTCTTCCTGGGTCCTTTCTGAGGATGTCCAGTCTGGCTGCTGTCCTTCGGGGTGGTCTGTCCAACTTCTATGACGGTAACTTCTCACTGGAGATGGAGGACGAGGTAAATGACATCAAACGGGTTCCTGTTTTGTGAGCAATTTGATGATGATGATGAAGCTTTTAATCTTCAGCGACTGCCATTGTCGGTGACTTTTTCATTCCAAGGTGCAAACAAACGGAGGGGTCCTGAGCAGGGACGACATCAGTAACTACAGTGTAGAAGTCGGGCAGCCGTTGGAAGGCCTGTACAATGGTAAAGACAAAGCGTTCTGCAGCAATAGACTGCCTGAACGTGTACGCATTCTTGATACCTTCATCGATATTTTGTTGATCTTGTCTTAGAATTTGTTATCCAAGTTCCTCCTCCTTCCTCTGCTGGTGCAGCGTTGATATCTGCGCTCAAACTGTTGGAGGGCCTTGAACTCAACGGGAACAATGACACAGAAAATCAAACGCACCACTGGATTGCTGAGGTACTGGAATGCAGCGCTTGCATATCGCGATGCTCTTTGATGCACCGTGTTATTGCGTGGCGGAAATGATCGATCTCCGTCATTGTAATTGTTTGTCCCTGTTAAGGCTGTGAAAGGAGCGTTAGCTAAAGCCAGAGGTTTGGGAGACGCTTCACTTAACTCTTCTGTGACTGAGCTGCTCTCTGATTTGCTGAGGTAAATTACATTTTTGAGTCACTCGTGCAAGTAGTGCTGCAAGTAAAACATTTGCTTATAAAATGTCCAGAGTATTAGAAAATTACAGAGGACATGTCAAAAACACAGCGATTTTCCGTTATGTTGGACAACTAAAACCGTCACATTCTCACACTGTCATGTATTGAAGGAAAGAATAGTCAGCATTTTTCTGAAATAATTAAGTCTAAAAATGGCTTTTCTGTGGCTTGACTGTTAACAATTCAGCAATCGTCACTCATAACTTTCTCCGTTCTATCAAGAAGTATGACTCAAGCTAGAGTGCTTCATCAGGGGGTCAATTCCTCGCATACCTATCCACCCGAGCTCCACTCCCTACGAACCGAGCTGATGGCTGGACAAGTAGTAGTCATGGGGCCAGATGGACTCATGGTGTCAATTGCAAGGTGATGGTGCGAGGTTGCTATCTATGCGATGGGTGTGGTACGTGCTGCTCTGCGCACACTGACATTCCGCTATCTTTTATCTTGTGTCTTTGTGATCTCAGCTCCTTGAGCACGCCATTCGGCAGCAGGCTCATGACTGTGTCTGGCGTCATTCTCAACGGCCTCATCCTTGACTTCTACTGGCCAGACAAAACGCCAGGGCGACGCTCATCCAATCAGGTAGCATTAGAAATCTCCCCCGTTTACAGAGTATTTTCCTTACAGGTATGTCTCGCAGATTTTTTATTTTATTTGTACTATAGAAAAACCCAGTGCAACCAGGAGCGAGGCCCCAAACACCCCTCATGCCCACAATAGTGGTGCCAGCGAGGCATAAATGTGGGCTCTACACGGCACTAAGCAGTTCAGGTGGACGCCAGAGTTTGAGTGTTGTAACCCAGGTTTGACAACTTTACATCATAAATGTTTGGATTCTGATTCCATGGAAGAAGTTAGGATTGTTTATATAAAAGCATTTTACAAGTTTGACTTTTGTTGTGCTTTAGGTGTTGATTAGAGCACTGTCCCTCAACAAAGAGAGAAATGAAAGCCTCTCCCTGGGAAGACTCCACTCTAATCGTCAGGGAAGCAGACGTCTTGATTACCGTAAGTTGACCTTTTGCCCCTTGTGGTCTTTTTGTTTTTGAATTAGTAATTTCCTACTTTCCTCACTCTCCCTCATCAGCTGAGTTTCCAGAAGAGAGTGTGCAGTTTGAAAAAGGCAGAGTGAAGATGAACGCTGTCTTCCAGGGAATCCAGAGGGATAACGACATAATTACTCCCATAACCCCTTAATTATCTGATGTTTTATGAACTCTTATTGTGAGAAA
The DNA here is from genome assembly GCF_964276395.1 of Gasterosteus aculeatus. NCBI lineage: Eukaryota > Metazoa > Chordata > Actinopteri > Perciformes > Gasterosteidae > Gasterosteus > Gasterosteus aculeatus. Next base: position 17,386,808 of record NC_135705.1, read on the forward strand.
TATTCAACGAGCATATAGTGAATCTGGATGAGCTTCTGTTTATTGCTCCTGTTCTCCTGTGTTTGATGTTATGTGACTGCCAGCCAGCAGAGAGCAGTCATCCAACATGTACTTTTTATTAAAGACGACTGTCTTTTCTATTCACAAGTCTCTTAACTGATCAGAGGAATAAAATCATCATCATTATGCTTGGACAAACTGATGTATTGCAATGGATTTGTGATGGATATCTGGGGAAGGATTTACGAACTTGACCGCATGCTGAAAATGATGGCGGTTGAGCGAAGCTGATGTGCCATCAAGATACTGCCTGTCATGCATACCAGGTCTGGTATGTCCCATGTGTTAAGCCTGAATGCAGAAAAACGTGTCACTCAAAACGTACTACCTGCTGACTTTTATTTGCAGTAATAGTTCAAGGTTATCGTCGAACTCTAAAGAAACCGTCCCAGACTTGTTGTGGTCTCTCTCACAAGTTGTCTTATTCTGAAAATGAAGCTGCAATAGAGATTTGTGGTTTATCTCAAATCATCCCAGAAGACAAGGGTCAAAGGTCATGATATAGACGGCCCAGGCATCTTATGTCTCATTAAAGTAACGCCACGACTATCTAAACTATATGCATTTCTCTTTTGGGTTCATCTGAGCAGCTTGTTGCACACAGTTTGAGATTGCTGGAGGCTTTCTGTGCAACAACTGTCCCCAGTGGTCACATGAACGGGCAATACTGTGTTTTGTTTCTACATATTTAGATCTATCCTTAACAAATCTTTTTAATCTAATGTAGCCTATTCATGCATCTCGTTGCAAGATAGTCGGGGCGTGGAAGTTGTGAGCTGCAGTTGTGTGGGCGTTGTCGGAGGTTTGCAGGTCAATATTTAAACGGTCTCTGGTTGTTTCCTCTGTTCACTAATAACCTGCAGGGCGAGATGCGCTAACTGGGGAAACGCCTGCTTTTGTTTTGAAACATTTCGGCGTCGCGGAGTCATTTCCCCCGACAATTACACTCGTAAGTAAACCAGATGTTTATTTGTCTTGGATTCTATGGAAATGTAATAGTTTACGAGTAACGTTACGATCAAGGTTGGTTTGTTTTGTTGACTAAAGTCTTTTTTAAATCTGTTATTCATCATTTTACAATTTTAGCCGAGTTAATTTACTTGTATAACTTTGAATGCAACTTGAGTACGATTTGAACGGGGAATATATATTCTCCCCACTTTTGTAGCCTTTATTCCCACGTGACGTCACCGTGAAGAGGCTCCACGGCCGGTACCCGCGCGGAACCCCACACATGGACCCCAAAGCCGCGGCCAGGGAGAAGTTCTTCCTCGTGCTCCGCGGCAAGTCTCGCAAGGGCTTCAGCCAAGGCGGCGTCGGCCGCGTGGACGCGGAGACGCCGTGCGGGCAGCTGACCGGCGCGCTGTACAGCGGGGGCGCCGCCGCGGGGAGCCCCCGGGGCGGGTGCGTCGTGAGGAGGGAGGACACGCACCCGCTGACCCGCCGCCAGGCGCAGCTGCTGCTCTTCGTCTCCTCGGCGAAGAGACGCGTGGAGCTGCTGCGCAACGCGCCGCTGTTCTCCGCCGTGTGCGAGCTGGCTCAGGGGGACCAGGTGGTGGTGAAGTACAAGAAGGGACACTACCAAGCGCTGGTGAGGAACCTGATGGAAATTGGGAGGAAGGACGAGGACAAGGAGGACCTGCGCATGCTCGGCTTTGAGGTGGAGTTCGTGGTGGGTAAAGTAGTTTGTCAGATTGTATTCGCGTGGAGCATCAAAAGTGTGAGTTTATCTGTGTTCTGTGTGCACAAGCGCTAATGTTTGTGTTTGTCTTTCCTTTTTTAGGACCATGATCCTGATTTGTCATCCAAGGAACCTGCTCCTTTGTTCAGTGCAGCAGACATCATCCAGGTGGTCCCGTCTTACTCCGTTCAGCAGGGATTGCGATGGAGAGATGGCCTGTCTGGGGGTAAGTAAAGGGATCAAAGTCGACGTGTGCCGCTTCTTCACCACGAGATGCTCGGTGGTGACGTCTGACACTTGTCCGATGTTTAAAAAAAAAAAAAAAAGTGCCCCTATCAGAGAATCTGATCCTGCTAGTGAAATGTTTCGGGAGGCTAGTGACTCCAAAAGGGGCATAAAAGGAGCGGTAGACAACTGGAATAACTTGTCCTGCTGCTGTGATATGTGAAACCGCAGGTTTATCACATGATGTGGCGCTTTGGCGCTCTGTGATCTCGGTGCGGTCTACATACCTCGCATGGAGACCTGTGCTGATTTAGCCTCAGGTGAATCTGATGGCGCAGCATGTGACAAAGTCAAAGGTCTTATGACTTCTAACCACCGGCTTCCACGTCTCCTCGCAGGTCCCAACAGAAAAGTGGTGACGCGCTCTCATTCCATGCCGGTCGCAGGATCTCGTCCGCGACAAGTCGGGGAAAACCGCCCGAAGAGTGCCATTCAGAGCCAAAGTTTAAGCACAGCACATGTGTCTTTGGAGGTGGGCTCCATGGTGGAGGTGGTGTCCAACTCGGGGGTCACAGTGTACGGGGTCGTCCAGTGGTTGGGGGTGCCAGAAGGGAAGACTGCCAAATGGGCAGGGATCGAATTGGTGAGTGAATACAATTTTCATTTTGCATTTTCTTTTATCGTAAGGCGTCTTCCTGACTTGGTCTTCCTCTTTGCAGGACTATGAGGTTAAAAGCTGCTGTGATGGGATGTACAGAGGCCAGAGGTACTTCACCTGCAAAGTGGGCAGGGCCTTGTTTGTTCCCGTCACAAAGCTCAACCCTGACCGCAGGTTCGTCAGCTTGTCTACAGGAAATGAGAACCTCAAACCCACCGACGAGCCTCCAGGTTAGACAGTTCTCCCAGGATGCCTTGAGCATGCATATGCAAGCTATTTAAAATGTGTTTTTCAAATAATAAAAATACCTGTATTGCATTTTACTCGTATAAAATGAAGTTTTAGTTTGACTTTAAGTAGCAATTCACCCCAAAATGGTCATGGAAGTTTAAGAGGAAATATCAAGGAAAGACATTCCTGACCCCTCCAATACAATGGGACTAGATGGCACTCAAACAGCAATGAAAACACACCTTTAAAAACTCTATGCAGAATTCATCAACCTGTTACTCAAGATAATCCACGGAGCAGTTTCCCTGTTAGCAAGCCAGTGTTCTGGAAAGTCGGTTCCTTCAGTGATGGATGTTTTTCATTCCTCTCAACATGTGTCATTTAGGATTCACACATGCGCTCTCATGATGAGTGTTGTTTGAACACTCATTTAAACGGCTCCGGAAACTATGCTTGGATTGTGGCAGTGTTTTTATCTGAACTCTGAACTTCCTGCTTTGGAAGTTAATCAGTGTTCACAAAGATCAGTGCGATTGTCCATTTTGATCATTTTACGCACCATAAGAAGCTGCTGCAGAACACCACATTTTATAAAAATCTAACTAGTTAAATGCGGAAATAATGTGTTTAAACGCCCTTTTGAGATCTGCTTTTTTTTATGTTTATTTGACGTTTCTCAGATCCTGAGTTTGAGGACCCAGAAGAGGATGTGCCTCCTATCCCTGAATCGGAGGCCTTGTCTTTGTTAGTGGGACGAATGAAAGGCATTCAGGGTCACATCAACTCCTGTTACCTCGATGCCACTCTCTTCAGGTAAAACCAGCTCAACAGCCCCCCGGGGGCATTTGATTCTCCAGGAGCTCGCTGGTACAAAAGCAGCTCAGATTGAATTTCCTCTCATTATCTCAAGTCATTTTATTGTGAGAAGGCCATGTACGAGCAAATGAGCACTGTATTCAGATAAGGCCAGAGTTGATAAAACATGTGCTTTCCTGTCTTCAGTTTGTTCGGCTCATCTATGACCCTGGATAATATCTGGAAAAAACCTGCTGACACGGAGAAACCCATAACCTGCACGTTAAGAAAAGTAGTGAACCGTCTGCGCAGGTAAAACGCCGCCTTCTGAGCTGTTTCTCTAACGGCGTGCAACAAAAACAACAAAACAAGGAACATGTCAACTTACATAATCTGAAATGCTCCCTTTTAGCGATGCCGGTAGTCTTCGTGCACTGCTAAACACAAAGTATACATTCTTAAAATATTTCCTGTACGTGAAAGGGTGTGTGTTTTTGCTCCAGATTGCGTATCCCAGTGTGTGAGTTGTTGTGTTTGCTTACTGACGGCTAACGTATTTTTTGCAGACAAGGATTTGTTCCTGCAGAGAGTGTGATGAATTTCCGTAAAGAGCTCGGCTGCGACACGTTCCGAACCGAGGAGAAAGGTACCCGTGCATGTCTTGCCACGTGCATTGTTGCCGACACTTTTTGGGAGCATCTTTTCTGTGTCATTGCAACATTACCTGCTGCTAATGTTCTGTGCTTTTCTGATTGCTCTGCTTATCTGCAGACCCGGAGGAGTTCATCACGGTCCTCTTTCAGAAGGTGCTTTGCATGCAGCCACTGATCAAGCTCAGGTGGGATCTTAACCCCCCCGCAGTATAAAATAGAGTCCTAAGTCAATGCGTAAAGTTACTGATATTCCGTTTTTCTCTTTAGATCGGGACAAGAAACATGTCAGGGTGCCTACACCCTCCAGATCTTTCTGGAAAAAGAACAAATGGGCCAGATGCCGTCAGTCCAACAGCTGCTGGACACATCCTGCCTGTCGGGTGACCTCAAGTTTGAAGAGGTTGGCCTTTCCTCCTGTAAAAACAAGGAAAAGAGTGGTTCATCGAGTATTGCACACAGTAACGTAGTGCCTTCACTGTTTGTCCCTCAGATGCCTTCCTGTCTAATGGTTCAGATGCCGAGGTTTGGAAACAAGTACAAGATGTTTTCTCACATAATTCCGTCCACGGAGCTGGACATCACGGATCTCCTTTACAACTGTGAGATACTGTCTCTTCTTTTTTTTTTTTTTTTTAATACAGCGTTATAGAAGCCTAAATATGCTCACACATCACCTTCTTTTCCCAACAGCTCCAAGGGAATGCTTCATCTGTGGGCATCCGGCAGCGTTTGAGTGTCTTCAGTGTCTACCAGATCGCAAGCTGCAGCCAGGGAGAATAAAACAGTACTGCTCTACCTGCAACTCACAGGTACGCCGGCAAGCCGTTTCCGAATGTCCGATGTCTCGCTGACCAAACACCCGGAGACGCGCTAAACTCCGCACTTTTCTTTCAGGTGCACAGCCATCCCGCTCGGCAGGGTCACTCCCCCAAAGCTCTATCGGTACCAGCGCGCTCTGAGTCTCCTGTGCCGAGGCACGTGATGCAGCTGCTCGCTGTGCTCTGCATTCAAACCAGCCACTATGTCTCCTTTGTCAAATTCGGCCCTGACCCTCGCTCCTGGGTCTTCTTTGACAGCATGGCGGACCGATGTGGTACGATAGATTTCAAATTGTTCGAATGATTAGTTTGTTTCTCAGCTTAAGCAAGAAGTATCATCTTTTTTTTTTTTTTCCCGCATACTGGCTGCCTCGTAAACCGTGTTGGATGAAGCTGACTATGACGCCTGTGAAGGGTCTTTATCTCCTCTGGAGCTGATCTTAAACCTTCTCGTTCTGACAGGTGACGGCCCAAGTGGCTACAGCATTCCTGTGGTCCGCGCCTGTCCCGAGTTGGGTGACTTCCTCTACCTGCCGGAGGAGGAGCTGGCTCGATCGAACCACTCCCAGGCTCCGGAGCTGGTGCGTAGGCTGCTGAGTGACTCTTACATGTTTCTATACCAGAACCCGGCTACGCCACTTTCCAAGCCAAACCAGCAGGAGTGTTAGACGCCTGCGCGAACGAGGACACGACGTTCCAATAACAATGCCTTAATAACCTTGTAACTGCTCATAATCAACTGGAATACGTGTTTTTGTTATTACACACAATACCTCAGGAACTGGAACTGATGCGTCCAACATCATGAAGGAAAACAATATTGTTGAAGGGAAACTGACTACGAATGGTTTGATGTAGATATGGAAGGAGAGAAAGAATAATGGCCCACTTTTAAAGCACACGCTGACCACAGCAACTCTGCTCTCCACTTATCAGCGTCAAATCAACAATTACACAGCGTAGAGAAACTCTTTCAGACAATTAAAGTAAACTAGAATGTTAAATTATAATACTGTGAATATAAATTGCATAATCCTATTGTGTACTTTTGTATTTTGATGCTGTGGCAACATTGTTTTTTTGCCAATAAAGACTCAATGAATAGTACACTGAATTCTCCAACTATGCCTTTATGCCTAGAATGTGTTGCTGTTGTTGCACTGAGATACATATAATGACAATATTATTTTGGGAAGTAAACTGACATTTCACATAAATGAGTAAATTGATGTTTTATGCCAGTTATTTTTATAGATACGGTCTACTTAAGGACTTGTTGATGTGTTTTGTGTGATCATTTTTTCTGTGTATTCCGATCTTGACCTAAAACACACTAAATCCTCTGATAATCATAAACGTTTTCCCAGTGCTCATTTAGGGAGTGCAAGGCCAGAGGAAAAGCAGAAAGTGTCAACCAGGCAGACACAGATCTGATAAGGATGAGATTTAGATACACATCAAGCGCCATACAACACTCACGCTTTGCTCGTTATGTTCACATTATGTTAGAAGACCACACGTTGCATGTGATTGGATCTTGTGTTGTGGCGAGAGGACCTGCTCCTCCTCGACGCCAGTTTAGGGCCAATAGAAATCTTTTCTTTTATGTCTAACAAAATGTAATGTTTTTCCTTTATGTTAGTCAGTTGTTCTTCCGGCCTGCGGGCCGACAGAACTGCTCCTGCCTTTGCAAACGCAGCGCTTATACTTGACCTGTGATCTGACAAATAAATCCGCCCGAACGAGGGAAGTCGTTTGGCTGAATTCTTCCAGATGTCCCCAACCGGGCTTCCAATTTTGTTCACGATCTTTCAATTTGGTGACCCCGACGGGATTGGTTGACCTGGACAAAGAAAGACGTCCGTTTTCTCGGACCGAGCCGAAAGGACCGGCGGCGTGGTTCAGCATTGACAACAAGGGCCCACAACAGAAATAGGTAAGCAGACAACCTTTTGTTCAAAATGAATAAAATGTCTGTAATTGGATAAATCTAAAAAGAATTGTTGCCAACTGCAGAATACACCTCTGTCCATTGACTGAATAAGGTCATTATAAGACCACCGAATTGAAAACTAAATTCAAAAGTTTGATGTTGATCACATGTAAAGTAAAAGCACATATTTACACTGAATTGTACAATTAGGGAAAGTGAATAAGTGTCCATAGGTTTAGGGATTTAGGTAAATGAAATTTTTGTACTCTTAATTGGTAGAAAATCTAAATTGCAATCCGTGTGGTACGTTGATACCTCTGGTAACGAGTCCCACGTATACATATATCGTGGACTAGCAGTTTAGAGGAGAAGATGCGAGGAAATAAGGACACAGGGAAAGAGTTGTTTTTCATATTGGGAAAAGTGTGGGTGGTCGGTGTAACTCCTGGTGTTTTACCAAACCTGGAAGTTATTCATATCAGGACTTGAAAAAGGACTGAGAATCCCTCAGTGGAAAGTGTTTGACCGGATTACACATCTGTGGGTTTTTTTTTATAAAAGGGTGAAAGGGAAAATCATAGTCAATATTGGTGGTACAAACACGAGAGAAATAAAACAATGCAAGTGAACTGGTGTTATAAGCCTCAACAATCGAGCGCTGTATTCCTCTAATACAGTAGAAGCTTCTCGGTTGAGTTCACAGTATTGGGCATTGCGTCCTTTCTCTTATGTTCTAAAGCCACATGTGAACAAATAAAATAACCTCTGAAAATGTGGGGAAAACAGAGTAAACCATAACAATATGGGATGGATGCGAAGGGCACTCCGGGTTTCACCCTATTTAAGAGATGTATAGAAAAAACCCTAGAAAAAAAGGAAATGTGTAACAAACAATATGTGAAGTAGGTTGTACAGATGCAAGAAAAGAGGAATGTCTGGAGGAGTGACCGATTCTCAACCAACAAGCCTGCAGCTGCAGAGCAAGCTTATTGTGAGGAGACGAGGAACAAGCACATGCACATGCGTGCTACCAGCTAAAGGGAGATTTTGTGGAAAGAAAAAAGAAAGTCTTATAAAGTGTGATTATTGATCCCAACAGTTAGAAAAGTCCAGTGCAAGAAATGAATTAAAAGAGTGGGCGTAGCAAAGCAGAAAGATATAAATAAATAATACATCAAATATAAATTTATTTTAATGGTTTAATGATTTTGTGTGGTTTGGGGTTCACAAAAATCAGTTGATTTTACAAATCGAATGAAATTGATATGTTAACAAATGGGCTTAATGAAAACACCATAAGGGTGAGACACGCACACAGAAAAGCAGTTAGGGGTCATAGATCCAACAAAAGGTTTATAAGCAAGACAACAATTGGAGATATCAGAAATGTTTAGTCAACCTGTTTATTCAGAATGAATAAGCTCATCATTACTGGGATGTCAAAGGTCTGTCAAAATCCTTTACATGAACAAGCGGATTCTAGAGGGGATTTTATGAAGTCATCTAACTGATTGATAAGGGATATTACAACTTTTAGATCGGGTAAAGTACTAAGACTAAATAAGCTGTTCATAACTGCACACACAACAGGTGCTGATCGTGTTTCAACAGGACACCACAAATGCCCTGAACTACTTTCTTTTTAAGTGTAACACTTGAATCAAGGATTTAAAATAGGATGAAAAATTATTAGAACAAATAGAAATAAACATGAAAACAAATGCAGCACAGCAAGAAGGAAATTTGTTTTGGGGAAAAACACAATTTTAAGATATTCCCTTGAGGTGATTTGGATATTTGATTAGGCTTCATATAGAGCTGTGGCTATTTTTGAGTCATGTTTTAAATCAGTACCTGCCTCAGCAGGAGGGATGGAGATGTGTTTAGCTGTACTAATCATTCAAATAAAAAGGGGGAAAGAATTGGGCATGCATTAATTGTGCAAAACACAATCCTCAAGTTTAAATTACCAGAATATCCACACCAATACATTATGATGGATTTCATCTAAATCAAATATTTAAAAAAAAGTAATATTGTCTAAAAACCAAGGCAAAGGCCTTAACAGAGAAGTTAGACAAAGGTTTGAGACACCGGAGAAGCCATAAAGGCCAAGGAATTACCTGTTGACCTCCGAGACAGAATTGTATTGAGGCACAGATCTGGCGAAGGGTACAGAAAGATTTCTGCAGCATTGAAAGTCCCAATGAGCACAGTGGCCTCCATCATCCGGAAATGGGAGAAGTTTGGAACCACCAGGACTCTTCCTAGAGTTGGCCGCCCAGCCAGACTGAGCAATCGGGGGAGAAGGGCCTTAGTCAGGGAGGTGACCAGGAAAGATTGAAATCTTTGGCCTGAATGCCAAGCGTCATGTCTGGAGGAACCAGGCACTGCTCATCACCCGGCCTGGTTTTTCAGCGGGAGGAACTGGGAGACTAGTCAGGATTGAGGGCAGCAACAGAGACATCCTCCATGAAAACATGCTCCAAAGCGCTCTGGACCTCAGACTGGGGCAACGGTTCATCTTCCAACAGGACAACGACCCGAAGCACACAGCCAAGATAACAAAGGAGTGGCTTCGGGACAACTCTGTGAAAGTCCTTGAGTGGCCCAGCCAGAGCCCTGACTTGAACCCGATTGAACATCTCTGGAGAGATCTGAAAATGGCTGTGCACCGACGCTCCCCATCCAACCTGATGGAACTTGAGAGGTTCGGCAAAGAAGACTGGGAGAAACTGCCCAGAAATAGGTGTGCCCCTCTTGTAGAATCATACCCAAGAAGACTTGAGGCTGTAATTGCTGCCAAAGGTGCTTCAACAAAGTATTGATCAAAGGCTGTGAATACTTATGTACATGTTATGTTTTCGTTCTTTATTTTTAAAAGATTTGCAAAAATTTCCGAAAAACAGTTTTCAATTTGTCATTATGGGTTGTTGTGTGTAGAATGTTGAGGACAATAATGAATTTAATTCATTTTGGAATAAGGGTGTAACATAAAAAAATGTGGAAAAAGTGAAGCGCTGAGAATACTTTCCGGATGCAGTGTATATTTTGTACGTTGCCTAACTTGAAACAATACGGTAGAGGAAAACACTCGTGATGAGTGATGAAATTCAATCTCTTTTATCTACTACATCTACAAAAATATGTTCACGCTAAACTCAAGCGTCTAGACGGGGTAGCTTAGAAGGTTCTGTGAGGACAGGTGAACCCTATGAGGTATCATCATGGACTACAGTGCCCTCTTGTGGACATGATGCAAGCTTGCTATGAACATCCTAACTGATGGATACTTTAAATATCATTTTCTTATCACTAGTATATTTTCAGGCCCACCACATCACACAATTATGTACATTATTATCATTACACCTGAGGTGAAAAATAATTTTGGTCATCTGTCAACCATTTAAACACTACACATTTTCTTAGCATAAGACAAAAGTTGTCTTCTTATCCTAAACCATAGCTTTACATTTCAATTCCCTCAGTGAGAGCTTTCTCCAAGAGTTTGTCATCAGCCTGTTGGCTCCTAATGTTGTGGAGGGCAATACAACTGCTGTTTGTTACGCACTAAACATAATACAATAAAACATGCATAATAACTTAATGACATATGAGTATGAATATACAGTATCTGAAGGGACAGGCCTATTTGGGCATGATGATACGAATGTTCATGTGTACAAAAAACCAAGAGCGGCTTCTGCTCCTAAAACATGTGTGCCTCAACCCAGAATGACTGTGTGTAACCATCGTGGGCCTTAAATGAGCAACACGTTTTACCAAAAGGAGGAGCCACACTGCTCCACCATTTAAATGTCTGCGCATGCGCATCAGTGCACAATCGGGACTTAAAATCTATTACACAACTGTCTTTTCTTCATTCTGCCTGGATCCCCTCGCCGGTCTGTGGTAACCCTACACGTTACTCGTTCGTGATTTTTCAAAATCAAACGCACGAAGGAAATGAGTGGGGATCAGGTAATAACATCTGTGGCCACGCACCGTTGTATTCGCTTGGTTTGACAAGATAACTTGGCTAACAGTAGATAGTGGCTGCTAGCGCGCGTTAGCCGAGTGTGTTTGTAACGTGACGCCGACTCATTTTGTTGTTAAAAGCTTTTTGACACGTCTCACAATGTTCCCCTTTGTGGTGTGACAGAGCGGGGCTGTTTAGTCAGCATTCGGGTTTGAGTAGCTGCTCAATAACTCCCGGGGCAACCTGGGGTAACGCCACATTTAATTCGGCGTTAGCCGTAGCCAACGTTAGCCGTAGCGGCTTCAGTGTCAGCCGCTGGACCACATTATCAGCCAGCGCACCTAGCTAGCCGAGCTAGCATGCTAGCTAACAAACTCCCGTAGCTTTCCAGCAAGTTCAAAGTTAGTTAGCCGGCTAGTTAGCCACTACTATATTTAACATCAATCTGTTTCGGATTTTTCAGATCGACTGTGGCCCTCGTTTCAATGGTAAGTGTGACATAAAGCCAGCCGGCTATAAAGGTGTTTCTCCTCAAATTCTGAGCTGTCTTCCCTGCTCAACTGTAACGTTACGCTAGTTCTCTGTAGAGGACAGAAATGGCGTCCAGAGACTAAGTCCTCTGTCTCACTCTCAAGCGCCTATTGTTCAAAAGGGAGGTCCAATAAAAGCTTTTCCGACCCGCATTTTCCCGATTTGAATCCACATTGGTACACACCTTGAGGTGTTTTATCAGTTTATCGTATTGGAATTTCTTTGCGGTTGGCTTTTAATATCGTATTTCACACCTGAAAGTGAGGGTTTGGGGGTTGAGGACTTAGTCTCTGCGCCATTTTCTTTTTCAGTGTAGCGGCCTGACTGCTGCAAGCTGAACCCTGGCTGTAAAGAGCAGGAGCACTGCGAAGGCACGCTGCTTCGCCGAGATCTCCCGTAGTGGCAAAGAAGTCTTGTTTTATAATGCATGATGATCAACGCGTTCATACGGGTTGGGTTATTTGTATCACGGCTACAGGGAACGCTCATTCCCTCATGGAAGGAGAGGGTGAACACCGTTTTAAGTTGGAACCACATTTCAAATGGCAACACGTCATGTCAACAACTCTTAGGTCGTCATCACACAAGTTCTAATGACGTATTTGTTTATTTGAGGATCCCGACTAGTAAATAATTATTAGTATAAATTATTTTTGGGAATATGTCCTGTTATTAGAATATCTGTTATAGGTCAGGACGGCTTGAATCAACCACATCCATCCATATATTACATTTAGCTGACGCTTTTATCCTAAGTGACTTATAATACCATGTAAGCAGTTTGTTTTTATTAAAAGTCCAGTTGAGAAGGACTAACTTTGCCCTATGTTATACTGTAATTAGCACTGGTTCACTCAAAGGACACAGCTGTCTGTATAAATGACTAGCAGCCATGCTTGGGTTATTGATCAAAGTTACTTATTTATGCATCTGTGTTAAAATAATCTACACAGCGGTAGCAGTCCACTTAGTTGGATTTCATTCATCAGTGATGAGGTAACAAATGACTGAGACATAAACCATAGCTTCGCTGCATTTGCCAGTGATATTCATTCCAGCTAAAATAGACTTTCTAACAATAACTATCATTTGTGGCTTTTTAAAGCGTCTCTTAAATCTCCAAGGATGAACATTTCTAGCGCTTAACCATTTCATCAACAGAAGCGATAGTTTATGCATAAATGTATGTTTAGCACAAATAACATTGTCTGCTAGTCAATTAAATCCGTCAGATGTTCTATACGTTTGTCTTTTTGTGCATAATGTTAACTGTGCAAAGCCCATTCATCCTATTCATTGAAGTTGTGTCAGTGAGTTGCTTTAATTCTGAGAGACTGCAAAAAGTCTGCCACGTTCAAATAGTGGAGAAAGAAAAAGGCATTTTTATTTCCAAGCACATGCAGAAAATTGTTCTCTGCATTTAAGCCAGTGGGCTGCCGTGAAGGCGCCCGGGGAGCATTTAGCAGTTGGGTGTCTTGCTCAGGGACACTTTGACATGGAGCAGTCGGAGGTTCAAACCGCCAACCCGGCGGTTCCCAGCGCATCCTATACTCCATTAGCCACAGTTGCCTCTCGTGTTGATAAAGTCTACTTGTTTTACAATGATACTATCAAGGTAAAGCTCCGTGTCGGTTCTGGGCGTATGTATTCTTCTAGGATAAATACCTGATCACCGAAGTGGACATGCGCGCAGTTGGTTTGAATTGCACTGACTTGCGAGGGAAACATTGTAGACAAGAATGTTGACTGTCTGCTCCTGACCAGGTCAATAGCTAACGGCGTACCCTAGGCAGCATCTATGCACGACGAGATTTGATGTTTGTTGTGACTTTCGATTTTGATAGTTGCCATTATTTCTTCCTCAAGACAATTCCGTTTTCTGGCTGTGGTTTACAAATTCAGAGGGTGAAAGAGGACTTTCTGCACGACACGACCAACCGGTCGGTTTCATGTTGTCTCATAAACAATGAGGCTTGAATGGGCTGTAGGTGGTGCTGTGATACTGTGTAATAGATTTTTCATCTACGTTGTGCGTGACTCAGATTGTGATGCATGTTAAGGCTGTGTCTTGACATCTAAAAAAAAATGGCGACTTACTAGCAGTCAGTTGAGAAGATGTTTTATTCAGCAGTGCACTTTTATTATTCTCTCCCACTTCAGTATAGAATTATAGCACATATATTATTTCTTCATTCAATTGTTGGGTTGTTTGTCAATAGCGTTCACTCTTGGAGAAGGTGACGCTGTTTTCCTTTTCAGACTCTCACAAGTATAAAGAGAAGGAACACAAACATAAGGACCACAAGAAGGATAAGGAACGGGAGAAATTAAAGCATGGCAACAGGTATGGTGTGTGCTTCCAGATCCTTCAAAGAATATGTTTCTGTTGGAATAGTTGCTTAAAGCGACCAAGGGAGGTAAAACCACTGTAATAATACGTTTTTGTATTTTATATTTTAACTGAAGTGATCTCAAGGACTTCTCTGACAAAAAACACAAAGAGAAGGAAAAGATGAAGCACAAAGATGGCAGCGCAGACAAATACAAGGACAAGCACAAGGAGAAGAAGGTGAATTACCATTCACTTAATTCATGGAGGAATGCACATGTGGTCGTGCATGTAATGTTAAGATTTTAGGGTTCATCAAGAATCATTCTGCAATACTAGGCTCGGCCACATAATCCACATGTACCTGGCGTGTGTGTGCGCACGCATGAAAATAACATGCATCATGCCTGCCTTTTTGTTCTAGGGCTTTGCTAAATGTACAAAGTATATTCAATTTTTCTTCCAGTATGGTGGATGTTCAGGGGCAACTAATGATGGATGAGATGGATTCTTGGTCACTCCTGTATAATTCCATGCAATGGATTCTAGCGCTGTAATCTATTCTAGCTAAAGGGTTTAGATGCTCTTGGTTCTTGACCTGATTTTGTCCAGAATGATCGACTTATTACAGTTGATTTTTAAATGTTAGAGTGGGCGGATTTAAAGGTCTGGACCTGAGCTTCTACCACTCCGAACCAACCAGCTATATCTTTTGCAGAAAGTAAAACAATGTTAGTTCAGAATAAGATGTGTATTATTCAACCATCAAAATGACAATATTTACATCTGTGGCCATTAACACGACATCTGTTCTTAACAATTTTGTATATTACAGCTTAAGTCCCTTGATGGTAAAGTCAAGAAGGAGAACGGCTTTGCCAGGTATGTTTGTACGTTTTATCAACGTCCTACTTTTACTCCACCATCAGATGTGTTTCTAGATGGGCCCATTTCTGATTTTGAATGAATGTGTATTTTTTTGGGTTTTGCAGCCCCCCACAAGTGAAGTCTGAGCCAGAGGAGGATTTTTTCTCTTCTCCTAAAATTGAGAAGTCTCTAAAAAGAGAACGGGACAATGATAACGAGTGAGTCGTAAAAAAAAGGCCGTGTCAATTCAAAATCTTGTTCTCCGTCCTTTCTGTTACAGCGAGTTTGAAGTTGTCTGTGATAAACTTATAACACAAGTTATTTTTCAGCTCTGATTTCAAGCCCAAAAAAGTCAAGATTGAAAATGACAAAAAGGTCAAGAAAAGGAAACCGGATGAGGAGGTAAGCGAATGCCAACTTGGGTTCAGAGGCCCGTCGACTTGTAGAAAGCTCAAAAAATGATGGGGGGGGGGGCCCTGAATAATTGCAAAGGGTTATGTGTTTTGGCTGTTGCTGCGAGTGACTTTGTTCCAACATGCAAGCAAAATAACTTTCACTTCCTTTTTTTTTATGATAATAAGCTCAAAAAGACAAAAAACAAAAGGCCTGTCGCTGATGGAAAAAAGAAGGCAAAGAAGGAGCCAGAGGAGAAGTGGAAATGGTGAGTTGTTCATCCCAGTTGAACGTGCCTATCAGTGCTGGTGGGGCACGTGTAGATGTGTTCTCTTTTTTTTCCTTTTTATATTCTAATCCCTCATTGAATTATTTGGTATATTCCAGGTGGGAGGAAGAGCGATACACAGATGGCGTCAAATGGAAGTTTCTTGAACACAAAGGTCCTGTCTTTGCACCACCGTACGAGCCTCTCCCTAGCAATGTCAAATTTTACTACGATGGTAAGCCTGTCAGTCAAACATACTGTTGAACCATGCGATACTGTGTCTGAGGGGCACAAAATAAACGTTCTTTTAACATTTTTAGGCAAGCACATGAAACTCAGCCCGGAGGCAGAAGAGGTGGCCACGTTCTTTGCCAAAATGCTGGACCACGAGTACACGACAAAGGATGTCTTCCGCAAAAACTTCTTTAAAGATTGGAGGAAGGTAGAAAGAAAATGCACTTGTAGATATACTTACACTAATTTTAGAACTTGACCAGAGTCTTGTAAAGTTTTCAATTATTTGTTTTTGAGCGTTTTTGTTTTTGTGGATGCAGGAAATGACTGCGGAGGAAAAGTCTAAGTTGACAGACCTGAAGAAGTGTGACTTTACTGAGATGAGCGACTACTTCAAGGCACAGTCCGAAGCCAGGAAGGCCATGTCAAAGGACGAGAAGCTGGTAAAGTGTTACGCTGCATCAAACTGGGTACCAGTGGGTCACCAGCTATGCTGCCCACAATCACGTGGGACCTTTTTGTCTGATTCTTATTGATTGTTATCATCATCACTGATGCCGGTGAGACCGCGCTTATGTGTTTTCGTTTCCTTCTCTTTTGTAGAAAATAAAGGAGGAGAATGAGCGGCTCTTACAGCAGTACGGCTTCTGCCTCATGGACAACCACCGGGAACGTATCGCTAACTTTCGCATTGAGCCCCCAGGCCTGTTCCGAGGCCGCGGAGACCACCCTAAGATGGGCATGCTCAAACGTCGCATCAGGCCTAAGGACATCATCGTCAACTGCAGCAAGTCAGTTTCTTTTCTTTTTTTTTTTCCTCCCTCCCTCTTCTGATGCTGGTGAACCGTACGTTTTAAGTGGGATCACAATGACATGTTCTTAATAATGTGCTCCTCAGAGACTCCAAGCACCCAGAGCCTCCTCCAGGCACTAAGTGGAAAGAGGTTCGTCATGACAACAAGGTCACTTGGCTGGTGTCGTGGACGGAGAACATTCAGGGCTCGATCAAATACATCATGCTGAACCCCAGTTCAAGGATCAAGGTGGGCTGTGGCGCCGAGTACCGCACTGCGAAGCGTTTAATGACCACATTATTTCTAGAAGATGCGTTATCTGTAACTTGGTTAATGTCAATCTGTTAACAATAACATTTTCTCCACTGTATAAATTGGGCCAGCTATGTCACATGACGTGCTGTATTGGGCCTGAAAGCTAATTTGATTTGACTTCATAAGACTGCAGCAGCCACTGGACACTGAAGCAGCCCCAACGAATTCCTAAGTTACTAATTTGTTTGGCTGCAGGGAGAGAAGGATTGGCAGAAGTATGAAACCGCTCGCAGACTGAAGAAATGTGTGGACCGTATCAGAACCCAGTACCGCGAGGACTGGAAGTCTAAGGAGATGCGGATCAGACAAAGGGCTGTGGCTCTCTACTTCATTGACAAGGTGAGGCGCATCATGCATTTTTGACATGCCGGGTTTAGTGGGTGCTTAAACACCAGCCACAGTGAGGGTAATGTCTTTGTAAGCTGGCCCTAATCCAGCTGTCCTGATGTGCACTAGCTGGCTCTGAGAGCGGGTAATGAGAAGGAGGAAGGAGAGACCGCGGACACGGTGGGCTGCTGCTCGCTGAGAGTTGAACACATCAAACTCTATCCAGAGAACGACGGGCAAGAGTTTGTGGTGGAGTTTGACTTTCTCGGTAAAGACTCCATCCGCTATTACAACAAAGTCCCTGTGGAGAAAAGGGTAAGAAGTGCATCAGTGTTTTATTGTTTAGAGGAGTTCCACCTTTGCTTGAGTGTTTACATGTGTTCTGATTTGTTTTAGGTATTTAAGAATCTCCAGTTGTTTATGGAGAACAAGGAGCCTGATGATGACCTGTTCGATCGCCTTAATGTAAGCGTAACATGGGAGAACTTTAAATGCTTTTTTACTGTTTAGTACCTAGTCTTTATTTTGGACTGTTTTTAAAATACCAGAGGACTCTACAACTGATCAGGATTAGCTCAATAAGTTGCGGTTTAAAGGAACTCCCGAGATGGAGAGCTTTTCAATTGCTTTTCCGAGACTCGTGGCTAACGTTTTCAACGGTTTACCTGAGGGAAAACCGGAGGATGGATGCAACGGCAGTGAGCTAATCGGCTTTAAAAGCACTAATCTGACGAAAATAACTTAAAGTTAAATCAAATGCTATATGTTAATACTTCAGCCGGAATCTTTGGTACTGTGAGATGCACACAAATAAAAAAATAAAAATTTGCCTCTGTAAATGAGAACTTTTTTTAAATAAGTGTGCGTTCAAGCCGTTGGGCACCGTCCTACTGAATATTAAACATCTAGACTTCGAATATCAGTAGCCTATTCTATCTATAACTTTTAGATGACTGTGGGAGCTGCGTTGGATTGTTTCGACTCGAGGTGGATGTGATCATTTCGGGAATTCACAAACCGCTTTTGCCTCTAGTCATGCAGCTTTGCGGACACCAGACGTGTCACTGTTTTGTTTTATGCTGCAAACTCCGCCCCTTTCGGTGTGACGGCGCTCAGTCGATTTGAGAAACCCTGATTTACCGGTTGTTGACTACTGGCGTCTTTGTGGTGAGAGTCGGGCCAGATAACCATAAGACGCCCAGGGTGTAGTGCAGGGCAGAGTGACTCAGAAACCTGTTTCATTGCATGATTGTTTCTTCCCCCAGACTGCTGTTCTGAACAAGCATCTTCAGGAGCTGATGGAAGGACTGACGGCCAAAGTCTTCCGTACCTACAACGCTTCAATCACCCTGCAACAACAGTTGAAGCAGCTCACAAGTGGTACGTCTCCACCTGCAGCACAAGGATCTGAAACCACATTTTTCCGCTGAATTAATTTAATCCCAGCTGGAGATTCATAAAAGGTGTAAACATCATGCATCTGTGTTTGCTTAAAGTTAACAGGCTTTTTAGGTGGGATAATATATCAATCTGCATACAGAAAACTCATCCTCTCCCTCACTTTCTAGCGGAAGAGAACGTTCCAGCAAAGATCTTGTCCTACAACAGGGCCAACCGGGCTGTGGCCATCCTGTGTAACCATCAGCGGGCTCCACCAAAGACATTTGAGAAGTCTATGCAGAACCTGCAGGCCAAGGTTGACATGTGTTTTTTATTCTTCCCTTTCCACCAAAATGATAACTTGTCATCTGTATCTCATTTAATTTCTCCATGTGCTACGTCTTACTTTGAGAAACTAGGATGGAAACTTGACTATTTTCAGACATTCCATTTGAACCACTTTTTTTAATCTAGAAAATATGCCAACTGATTGAAATGATCAAACAAATTTTTAGTTGTAGGCGATGTTCATTCACTTTCAAGCCAGGGGAAATGAATCAGCTTTTTAAGACTTAATAACTAATCAGCGCCCCCCCCCCCCCCCCCCCCCCCCCCTCTTAGATTGATGCTAAAAGGGATCAGCTCTCTGATGCAAAGCGAGAACTAAAGAGCTCCAAGGCTGATGCCAAAGTACGGAGAGATGAAAAATCCAAAAAGTAAGTATCCATAGTTTGAACTACTGACAAATGGCCCATTTTTAAATATTTATTCTCATTATTAACCAACGCTGTCATCCACAGGGCCGTGGACACCAGAAAGAAGGCGATTGAGAGGATAGAAGAGCAACTGATGAAGCTGGAGGTGCAGGCAACTGATCGCGAGGAGAACAAGCAGATTGCTCTCGGCACTTCCAAGCTCAACTATCTGGACCCTCGCATCTCTGTGGCTTGGTAAGATAATGCACTCGTATTTTTCGAGGTTTTAACTTGGGTTGCTTTCTCATCACGGTCGACTTTCCCTTTCTAGATTTTGTTGTTGGTAAATTATTGTGTAACACAATGAGGCGCGCTGTACTTAAGGTGATCTGATTTTTGTGATTCAGGTGTAAGAAGTGGGGCATTCCCGTGGAGAAGATCTACAACAAAACCCAGCGCGAGAAGTTTGCCTGGGCCATTGACATGGCAGACGACGACTTTGAATTTTAAATCCAAGTTTGGTTTTAACTATGATACACTTCTTTTTTTATTTTTATTTTCTCGGATACTTTGTTTTTAGCTTAACTGAATTTTGCTCGGAGGCCAGACCTGATCAAGAATTTCAGATAGTTTGTGCAGGAAAACAGCGTTGTCATTGTAAAACGAGATAACGAGGCGATACTGAAGTGGCAGGAGGGTGTTGTGGTTGGTCTGAACCTCTGATCTGAGATCAGGCATCAAGGCTGAACTACACCCACATCTGTCCATCAAGGCACGGCCCAAGTTATTGGAAGACCTTTTTACCTTTTTGTCTCCTCAGGGACAAAACTTGACTCTGCCTGAACTTTGAACCCTGTGGTCCTATCGCTACTGTATTCAGCAAAACAAAAAAGCTTTGTAACATTTCATTCTCACTGTTCACTTGCTCTGTATTTTAGCCCTCCCATGTATTATTGATGAATTCTATATTTTGATAGACAAAGCTAAATCAAAGGAGTTCCTTAACTACACCCACGCGCCTTTCGAGGAAATGGAAGTCTAAGCTTGAGTTGTGTGCATGTGTGCGTATGAGGGGCTCGACCATGGAATTGATTGGATGAATATTTTAAACTGGACTATGTTGAATTGTTAAGCATGAAAGAGGATGTTTTGGCGGACGACGGGGAAAATACTGCAGCCATGTCAATATTTACTTAAGCAAGCAGAATGTGAATATTTTGTTTTACAGCCTCCATCAGGGACTTCTTTTACAGTGTAAATGTGAACCAATCATTTGTGTCCTTTTTTTCTTTTCTTTTTTTTAAGTCTGACTCATCCTCCGAATCTCTGCATAGCCCTGTCTACATCTGATTAAACAATTGTTCCCAGAAAAGAAATACTCCCGAATCTGTTACTTGAAGATAATCTTGTGATAATGTATTTAAAGTCCTTCAATGGGAAGTGTTTTCTTTCCAGAAAAGGTTGTGTGAGGGATATCGACTTTGCCAAACAATTCACCAATCTGTTACACTTTGAGGCAGGTTTTTTTAAATGGTGTAAAGATTAAAGATACATTTAATGTGAATTTTATCAGTTTATTTTATTCCACTTTTATTATAGGAAAATTGATGTAAGTAGCTGTAAAGTCAACATCTTATTCTGGGTTTATCTTTTGTTATAGCTTTTGATCATGTTTTCTTTGAGTTTAATGCTCCTTGTAGGTTGGAAAATGAATAAAACCCTACAAGTACATTTGCTATGTGTTCATTCCCTTTTTTTTTTTAATGGGGATTGGTCTTTGGACATTTTACTAAATTAGATTTTTGAAGGGCGTAATTAAATAAGGGAGTGAGATATATATATATTATATATAAAAAAAATAAACTTTCTCTAAATTGCCAGAATTATATACAAAATATCTGTAATGGATGTACTCCTTAAGATTAAGCCACTCTTAAAGATTACATTACTTTAAGAATTGAGCTGTGGTGTGACTACTCATTATTATCCTGTGATTATAGGATTATATCCTGTAATGCAGCGCTCGGCACAAACCGTACTGTCGGCTGCTCAGCAGCAGGTGGGGCTGTTCCTCCGGGTCCAACGCCTTCACACGCGCTTCACTGAATCTCTTAAAAGGTGTCAATGGAATAATTCACATTCACTCCTGGTGCAAGGTGCTGAGCACTAATGAGACGTTACTTCTTGGTGAGTATTCAGTTTATTCTGTAAAGATTCAGAAGTGTAGAAAGGATGATACAACAGTGCTTTATGATCAGACCATTTCATAAAAGTTTTATTTTTTTTTTAAGCGATCATAACACCGTAAGTCCAGATTCCATTTATCTCAAACCAAAATAAATTTGTAACATTCGACACAAGTGCATACACTGCTGGTAGGAGATCAACCTCCAATTTCACTTTGGATGGTATAGCACCGTTCGTAGCTATTAGCAGCTTGACAAAGATGCAGCTTAATAGGATTCATGTAGTGACGGTTTATATAAACAAGAAAATTCAGAGGAGAGCAAAGATCTCCTCATTTGGCTCTCTAGCTAACACAATATCTCACTCTGTCAGTGTCTAGGGATCAAATTGAAAAATTTTGCATTAAACAACATTTTGCCAGTAACAATATTTGATACAATTACAGCTTAAAGTTAAACATCTCCAAGTGTACAGAAAGCGGCACAAGATTTTTTTTTTCTTCTCACAGATATAGACGAACAGTGGCCATTGATGCACTGGCATGTTTTTTTTTTTATATTTTATTTTCAGGACAGCACAGTAGCTGGAAAGCAAGGTGATGGACAGACAGGTCATATAAACACATGGACAGAGCTGAGTAAGGCAACGTTAGCGTGGCAGGCTTCTCTCTGTTCAGTTTGCAGGGCAGTGTAGTGTATTGATCTTGACGGAGCGGTCAATACCTTCGCTGTGGGGCAGTGTGATTTTTAGCATTGCTGTCTTCATTAGTGCATTGAATATAGTCTCTTGCGTGTAGCTGTACTGCAAAGTGATCACCAACATTTATACAGATCTTAATAAACCATGTTTGATTGCATCTGGACTTACAGTGACTATAGAAGAGTAAGTAGAATTGAAAAACCAAATAACGGAAAAAGTAAAATTCAAGGCAGTGCTGAAGTACTGGTTGCTAAAAAAGTAAAAAATATCACAAAGCCAACATTGACATTTCCTTGACACATCGTTTGTCCAGTTGGTACAAACCCTCTATAGTGCAGTTTCAATCATATATATATATATATATATATTTCTCCCTCTGACCCAACAACAATATCTCTCGGTTCTATCCTATCTCGCCGCATTCAAGTCAGTTTCCCAGTCGGTGTGCGTCTTTTCTCGTCTTTTCTTTGATCCCTCAAACTGACCTCATTGTGCACCCTCCCCACACAGCCACAAAGAAGCATGAAAGGCTTAAACATCACAGGACTCAAAGCTGAGAAGTTCTTTCTTTTGACGATGGCAGGAAGTGATGGAAGAGGAGGGGGGGGTGGCGTGGGGGGTATTCACAGTTACAGTCAGAGTCCAACGGTCCAGCTACAATCACATCTGCTGTCATTATGAACACTCTTTGTAGACCACAGCCAGGGGAGCAAACCAGCCTTTTAAACGTCATGTTCCTTCGTTGAGATTGGGCTTGCTTCTTCATCACACCTCCAGCAGCTCCATCCTCAGGCGATCCCTATCAGCAACACACACAAAAACACGCAAACGCAACATAGACGCATGTCAGGATGTGATATGAAATGTCCTATCGTGTTGCCGTTGGAGCGAGACACTTCTCGGAACGTTGCCTTGTAAAAAGACGCCGGTATACGGGTAAACTCGCCTCTTGGAAATCCATCTCACCTAAGACGATCGTCATGATTTATTCACATATATTAGCATGCGCTCTCGATCTATAATTCAACGGCCCAGACTTCAACTTATCTAAAAATAGCTTCTTAAACATAGACCTTTGATTGCCTGAATACGCTACTCAGCATGAACACCTGTACACAGTTCTCCTTTCTTCTTTTTTTACTGTACATCACGCAGACGCGACCACAAACAACAAGCTGTCATTCTTTTATCACTCCATCTGACTTTGTTGTCTTGATTGTTAAATAGCGCTAAGCTTGTAAATTATCTCAAGGCACTGCGAAAAAAAGGAGCGTGTCTTACTTTAGGGCGTTTTTAAATCACACTTTGTAATTCGAGCATTTCGACTGAAGTACCTGGCCTGATTGGCATCGGCCTGTTCAATGAGGGACTGCGTGGCCACTGGCTGCTGGTGATCCTCTGCGCCGTCAGACCAGGGGTCCTCCAGGACTCCCGGATGCGCCGGCTCCCCTGCTTGGCCTCGCTCGACGATCCCCTCGGACCCCATCAGACCCGGCAGCGGAGAGTATGAGTCCTGCCACAGAACCCGCTGCCCTGAGTTCAGTCCTGCTTCTCCTTCAAGTTGCTTGTTCGTATCTTGCTCAACAAGTTTCCTCATGGCCGCTGCGGAGTTCTTCGGTGTCTCGGCTCTGGCGTCACCGTGGCTCTTCACCTCCTCGGTTACGGGGGGCGGTTGTTGATAGGTGTCCAGCCACCTCAGGTGCCCATTCTTGTGACTATACCGGCTGTCGCTGAACCAGCGCACCACCTCTGACTTCAGAAGGCCAGTCTGGACACTCAAGTCCTCGTACTGCTGACTGCTGGGCCAGCGGGTGTTGAAGAAAACCTGCCGGAGGATGTGCAGTTGCTGGGGAGTCTTGTTGGCCCAGGGGGGTGAAAAAGGCGCCTGGGAAGGGGACACCTCAGTTATCTCAGACTTTTCATTTTGATGTACATTCTCAGATGTAGTATCTGGTTCATTCATCTTTGCCCTCTTGAAGTTAATCTTGATGGGGTCCATGTTCAGCTCCGGGCAGCTTCTATCCACAGCAAACGGGTCATCTTCCTTAATGAGTTGCTGTAAGATTGACATACCTTTTATGGGGAAGTCCTTGTTGCATTTACCCTCATCTAAAATAGACAAGTTGCTTTTTGTAATGACAGTAGTGCTGGTGCTTTCAATTGGGGATTTGCTGGTATGGTTCAGGGCATTGTCATTACAGGTAGTATTGGGGTATTCATTGCTAATACTGCCGTTGTTGGTCTGGTGAATATTGTTGTTGCGGCCGTCGTCAGGCTTCGCGCCGTGGGCCTGCTCTTGTGGACTGATGGTGCCGCTGTTGTGATTGTTAAAGGTGAAGTTGGATTTGCTGGTGTTATCGATGTTCACTTGATTCTTGGTACCGTTTGATCCTTCCAATCGGAATGGTAAACTGTTGCTTTGGGCGTTTGGTTTCCCGTTGGTGTTGGCAACACAGTGCTCATCGTTATTGCTTGTGTTGGTAGAGCAAGTGGCGATGCTGTTGATACTGTTGGTTGGGCTGCTGTTCTGCACCAGTTTCCTGGGGACCGTTTCACCACCATTACTGCTGCCGGAATAGCTGCTAATGCTGCTGCTACTACTGCAACTACTGCTGCTACTGCTGCTTCGACTGCTGCTGGTGCTACTGACACAACCACCGCTTCCAGCCATGTGCAGGCCGAGGCCGTTGCTCTTGTCTGGCTCCACAGTGGGTTGAGTATTCTTGGTCAGTACCTGTGTTGTTCTAACAACGGATGGAAACTTTGGGGGGACTATTGGAGTAGTATATGAAACCCTAGTGACGTGTGGATTTGTTGACGCGCTTGTCTGTGTGGCCGTGACTCCGCCAGGGCTGGTTTTCATAGTGCCGTAGGGAACTTTGGCCATCTGGAAGTTTGGTCCTTTTGAGCCTCCTTGGGCAGTGACAGTGTGGTGGGTTACAATGTGATTCACGTGCCGTGGTGTAGCAGGTTGCTTTTGGGGTGCTCCACCCTGGAACACAGTATTGAACATCTTCCTCCTGGCTTCTTCAATCTCTTCAGGAGACCAGCTTATGCCCTGCTTGAGCCTTTGGGCAGTAAACCACAGTTTGATCTGCTCTTCTGGGAACTCGGAGACTACCGTTAGGTAGCAGAGTTCGGCTTTGGTCGGGTAGGGGAACTTGCCAAAGGATGTCTTGAGAAAACTGCTGGTATCCATAGCGGCATCATAGGTGGGGATGCTGCTGAGAGGGATCATCACTTTTGGAAGGTCTTTATTGGAACCAGAGGAGGGGGGAGAGTAAAGGGAGGGAGTGTGCTGGTGAAAGACTTGGTTGGACACTGTGGTTTTAGTCACTTGAGCGACAGTGGTCCTGGGCATAGCCGGGGCGCCAGAAAGACGGAGAGCCCCGTTTTGGAGTTCAGGCACATTTGTCAGCACGCTGGGGTCTACATCCTTTGCGGTGTCTATCTTCCTTACCTCCACGGTGTGCGAAACCACAATCTTTTTGTGTTCCCCCTTGGCTTTCATCATCTTTGCAATCGGTGTTTTGGTGAGGGAGATCCCAGATTCTTTGTAGACTTCTCCACTGTCTGTGAAGAGGCTTTGCTCCACTGTTGTTACTCCATCCCTCGTGTTGACACAAAGGGAGGCAATGACCAACCCCGCCATTATCTTAGAATGGGCATTAGCGTTATGCAGAGCCAGAGCCTCAAAGCGGACAACCGACATTCCGCAGTTCAGGCAGTAGAAAGTGGGCTGAGCCCTGAAGTCTAAGTGACAATTGTGCATGTGGTCCAAAAAGTAGTTTAGATCTCTGGACTCAAAACGGCACTTTGGACAGCTGTATGTACCTCCTTTCTGCGCCTCGCTGCCACAATCGGATTTGGAGGATCTCTGAGAGAAATGGCCGGACTCTTCTCCGGAGATGCTGAGTATGCTGTCTTCTGGGATCGTTGGTAGGAGTTCTGGGAGCGAGCCCAGTATGATTTCCTCACGAACATGTTTGGATTTGGATGGTATCATGCAGGGTACTGTGGATTTCCTCTTGCTGGCCATTGTGCAGCTTGGTGTAGATGGGAGATTGAGTGATTGCTTGTTTGGTGTGATGAGGACAGAGGGCGGGTGGAGAGTGGAGAGGGGTGAATGGAGTTTAGTGTCATGGACCAGCCACTATGATATCACAGTGTTGCTTCATGCTCTCTGCCACATCAGGACTCCAGTCACATGGATAACATTAACAGCTCCCAGGGAACCTGTGAGGAAAGAGTAAAAAGAGAGAGAGACATGTGACTCTCACCCTCTTTAATTCAGTCGTTACAGAAAGAAATAGAAGTAGATTGTAGAAATTAATACAGTTATCTAGTGTATGGGTAGAACATTTATATAGAATGTATACCAAGTAAGAGCAACATTTTCTGTTGTTATATATTTTGGACCCTTCTATTAGTGATGGCACAAGTACACAGAATTATTTTAAGTAATAATAATAATGATTATTATTTTTGCACCGAAACTAAAATGTTTCGGTGCATCACATAAATGCGTTGTTATGTTGGAATCAGTGTTGTTAGTTGCCAGATGCCACCTGCCTCGATCCAGTAAAGAAAAAAATCAGTAAAAAAAAATATCACCCAGAGACGACTTTGGAGATTTTGCAACTATTGAGTGGGATGCACTTCGCCGCGCACAACTGATGTGCCGGATAAATCTAACCTTACCAGCTGTCCCGCATTGTCTGCAACAACCACCAATATGCAGAAATATGCAAACAGGTATCTGTTCGTCTACAAACATATTTGCTAAACTTGTCTTACCAGTACAGGTATCATTTATTTATTTATTTTTTCTTAAAAAAGGGAGAAATTATTTTGTATCATATACTGTATTAACAAAAATTGCCACATGGGGTTGTGATGTCTTGTTTGTCTTTGATTTGATACTGTAAACAGTTACATGACTTCCCTTTACTGGCACACCTGGATGAGAGCCATATGTTTCACATTGGACTTTACAGTGTACCTTCCCGGAACAATGATGTGTCAAAGAGAGAATCGAGTGACGCATGTGTGTGCGTGTGTGTGTCTGTCCCAGCAGTCAGACAAAAACAGTACAATTAAAGGCCAGGAACATTCTCATAAAGGTCTGAGAAGGTTACTACAAACCAATTGAACTGGCAGGCTCAAAAAGATTTTACCCTTCACGTGTTCAAGAAGCGCCATGGCCTCGCATGCGTGCATACGAACACAACCCCCGGATCACTGGATGCACAC
The DNA here is from genome assembly GCF_964276395.1 of Gasterosteus aculeatus. Taxonomy (NCBI): domain Eukaryota; kingdom Metazoa; phylum Chordata; class Actinopteri; order Perciformes; family Gasterosteidae; genus Gasterosteus; species Gasterosteus aculeatus. The sequence goes on from NC_135705.1 coordinate 17,414,116, forward strand.
ATCCATTAGTAAACCACATCCACAGGCTTTCCCTTCCTATAAAGCTCCAGTCATGGGGATGAATACAGCCTCTGCACTCTCGGAACATGTCGCCTCTTACTTCTCCACATTATGTGGGGAAAAGCCTGCCACAAATATTTAACAAGGAGAAGAAGAAGAAGAAATGGATGCACTACAGCAAGAGATTCATTAACAATACAGTTGGAGGGGGGGTGGGGGGGGGTTGAATTAATTTTAACACAGGAAAGTATGAAACATGTCAAACAAATGATGAGAAAAATATCTAAGTGGACAAGTAGTGCTGCACTCTGCGCTAACCTTTGACAAACACACACACACACACAGCGCGCACACACACACACACACATGCAGCTGAAAACTCGTCTCATCCTGTTATCATCTATTCATATCACTCAAGCTTTACATTCTCCACTGGTATCATTCTGGGGAAAACAGCATCAGCTGCACCAGTTCCACCGGTTTCCGTTTAAATCCAGTGCACCTCAATATCTCGTACCGTGGTTTGTCTGGTCAAAGTCGTTTCAAATAAATCCATTTTCTCATACTTTTCAAAACATATTATCTGGCGCTTTCACAGACCGTTGTTTTAGCGCATCCACGTGCGCGTTCACCATGGCTCGTTAGGAACGGTTAAATAAAAGATGAACCTGTTCCAGAATTAAAAACCCCAAATGACTTGCCAACAGTACACGCTGATCCCACAAAGAGTCCTTGTGTTCACCTCTTCCACCGACGGCTGTTGCTTTCTGACAGAAAAAAACCTTAAACTAAAACAAAACGACAACGAAAAGTAGGTCACCAGCATCTTATGCAGTAATCCCAGTTCACTGCATCCAAACGCAGGCATGTGCTGTATGTTTTGCCGCCAGAGAGGTCATGATATCCTCTGACGGCGCACTCGATTAACCCCTGTTAAGGACACGCCGTTCATTGAGTTTGTACCACTGGACGAGGGATTTAGAGGGCGGCTTTCACGCAACGCAAGACACGTGGTGATGCACATCTGAAACATCTGCGCGAGGGAAGTCATTATGCTATAGAACAAATCGGTGTTGGCTCAGTTTAGCTGAGGAGGTGGATTTAGTTTGTGACAGCACGCCAAGACTTTTATGAAAGTAAAGCGCTGTAAAAAGCCCCCCCCCCCTGCCCTCCCCTCCGGAGGGGACGGGACGGGACGCGAGGAGCCAAAAAGTAGAGACATAGAGAATCAGGTCACCTATCAAAGGAACGGGCTGCTCTATCTGGCGGGCGAGAGGCAGCCAATCAGACGAGGGCTTCCCAGTCCGGCAGCCATTGGATGGTCGCCTGTGAAAAGCCGGGCCTTGTGTTTCAGACAACGCTCCGACAATCACTGTCCCAAGCGTGTCGTGTGTCCTCGCACCGGCGTCCGCGGCGCAGCGCGAGGGGGGGGGAGACTCCTTTTCGTCTCAGCGGACGCGGGGAGTCGAATGTGACGGGAGCGAAAGTGGCAGCGCCCTCAGATGTGCTTTCTGGGCAGCCAGCAGAGGGGCCTCGTTCGGCCAAATACCACCACGTCTGACCCGTGCAACTTAAAAAAAAAACAACAACAAGCGTTTCCAAACAAACAGGATTAAGCTAGTTTAAATTCTGATGGGATTTTATACGCTCCGCCTCATTTAATAGCAGCTTTAAGATTTACAGGAGGCCCTCCCTTATGCGCTCTTACACATTTTCATTGTCATTTCCATGACAATATTATATTTACATCTCATTAATAATTATAGCCTTTACACTTTTACACGGCAACGCACTCGGCAACAGCTGAGTGTGTTGCTCCCATTTCAGCAAACCAATTGAAAGAAAGCAGCGTGTATTCCCTTTCATCACCCCATAAACTGCTGCAGTAATTACAATATTACAACCTGAACAACATGCCCAATCTACAATGAGGGGCTGCCAGCGGAAAGGGAGGCGAGGCTGCGAAAGCGGTTGCTAAACATTTAAATTGAATTCAAAACAGTTCACTGATTCAACCACTCCCAGATTGTTGGATTACCTACAGCGGGCATTAAACGGGGATTGGTGATTTTGTTGTGCCACCTGTCACATGAATGAGAATTTGGGAGGAAGAAGGAGGACAAAAACTCAGACGTTTGGGTGTGAAGTGAGAGGATGATGATGACAGGCTCAACTGTTTTAATATTCCTCCCCGCTGACACCTCGTAAACACACACACACACACACACTCCCTCCTCACCTCTGCAACACTTAGCACCGGCACCGTTCTGAAAATCTTTCCCTTTGAAATGAATAACAGGCAAGAAGTCTCTTGATGCGACAACCGAAGAGAGAGAGAGAGAAAAAACGCGCATAAATTCTCTTACTTTGTGACAATATTTGTTGTGCGTGTAATTTGTTTTGACAGTGATCCGCGGCTGTCTTGAGAGCGCACTTCAAAAATCAGTGGGAAAAAAATGACCTGCCGTCCGCTGGGGATTGGGGCAGTTTGAGGAGGGGGGGGGGGGGGGAGGGGGGACGACTCCTGACAGAGACATTTGAAAGATAAAACAAAAAAAACAAAAAATCTGTTCAGCGGGAACATTTTCTACCAAATGTCCATTAAATAGATTAAAGTCGTGTGAGTGGATCATCTGGACACCCAAATATAAGCCAGAGAAAGGGAGCAATTACTGTCTTGCACGGAGATGAGATTTGGGAACAATGGCGCCTCGTTTATGAGGGAAACGTGATTCCGCGGCGGCAGATTTTAGACGGCTGACTGTCGAATGGTGATTATTTCATTTCTAGCGTGTGTGTGTTTCCTCCGGTGTCCATCGTGCCGGTGGACTGATGTGGGCTTTTCGTTGACAGTAAGGGTGCACGGGTTTCAGTTTGGGGACATCTTTGGGGCGTAAACGGCACTGTACGCCTGCCGGCATGAATAAGTGTCAGGCTCTTGTGTTACGTGTGCTGAAAAACAATTCAGACTCATCAGGATCCTCAGCACAGTGCGAACAAAGCACACGTCCCCCCCACTTGTCCAGCTGAAGACATGGCGTGCCTTCAGTTTGTAGTCACCCGCCTCCACCCGGGGCTCGTCTTCTTAAATCTTAATGTGTGCGTGCGTGTGTGCTTATTAGTGTGTGAGTGCTTGTGATGCAGGTGTTGTCAGTCATTGCGTCCTTGTCCTCCTCCTCACACACACACACACACACACACACACACACCCCTCACCTCCATGACTGCACCCTCGTCTACTGGGAGACCGGTCGGTGGTGCCACTCATGTGTTAACATCGCCATGGCAACCCCTCTCTTCCCCTTGCCCACCACGCCACACACACACACACACAGCAGAATCACTTGCCCACACCCACCAACCTCAAGACACACACGCGCACACACACACACACACGCACACACACACACACACACGCCTGTGGAATTCCCTGGACTGCGTCCGGTGGAGGACAAAACTTAATCTACATGCTCTGCTCAGCCACCTTTGAAAAATCCATTCACGGGTCAAGTCTCTTTCAAAAAACATTGGGTGGGGTCCGAAACAATGAATGGACTTCTTTTTTTTTTCCCTCCCCTCAACCAGGTTGTAGCGACACAAAATCCCCGGTTTACAAAAATGCTGTACTTTTATTTCCGCGGCTGATAAATCCCACATGCGTCCGTTAAAAGTCCTTGTTATTGTCTCGGTGAATCGGTCGGCGGTGGGCGGCGGGCGGGGGCGTCACACTACATACCTGCTGCATTCTGCCTGCCTGAGCATCCTCGTGGCGTGCTTTTGCGTTAGGGGGGGAACGCTTAAATGTTAAAATCTTGCATTGTTGTCCCAACCCTCCTGCGTGGGCCAGATGAATGACAAACAAATAAACCGTGGCGCGCAAAGGAGAAAAAAGAGAATTGCAGTCATACACCCTTTTTTAATCACTTTTGATGAATAACTTCTTCAGTTCTGTAGCCAAGACTACAGGCATTCATTTGGCAACTTATAAAGAAAAGGAAGAAAGATGGCGGCGTACCGCACATTATACTGTCCATCCTAAAATGGCTGACATCACATCCCCCTTTAACTGCCAAAGCCCGGCAAATGCCAGCTCCCGCTGACCGAACCTTTATTTCATGGGACCGAGAAAGTGAAAGGCGGCTCTTTTCCCACTAGCCCGTACCCCCCCCCCCCCCCCCTCCCCCTACCCCTCCAAGCCCAAACCTCCTACCACCCACCCTCTCCGTGCCCGGGCGTTTCTTTTGGCTGTAACTGTGCAAACAAGCTGGTTTAGTGAGGCTTTTGAGTGGTCCGGGCTTCGATGCGGCATTGGATCGCATACGACAAAAGCAACACCGGAAAGGATGAAAGACCCAAAATAAGAGCCGACCTGTATCAAACGCTGTCCTTTCTGTTGGTGAAAACCGGAGAGTTAGACATTGCGGGTTTCGCGCGAGGATCGTGAGGTAGGCCGCTGTAAACGAATGCTTGTTTTGCGTGAAAACGCCTGTGCCATAGACCAGGCCCGCCTTAGATTAGGTTGATTTTCCTCTCTCGAACTCCAGGAATGTTATAAACTCCATGTAAACTAAATCTGCAAATCACGACCATATGACCTTCCTTTGTATCCTCTGGCAAGGGGTTTGTTTTGAGCTGTGGGAGGCACTCGAAAACATCCACAGTGTTTTTTAGAAAATCGGAACACCAAATCTAGAAAAGTACGGCATCCCAGGTACACGAGGGGTGGCGTGAGCGGAGGCGCTGTTTGGATGAGGGGAGTGGGCCGTCTTGGCCCACTACATTGTGTCTGTGTATACAAACACTCCGCTGTGGCCATAATGAAAACTGTGAGCTGTGCCTAATTGCAGGGAGTGAGGGATGAAAGGCAATATGCCTGGCCTCATTAGAGCAGTTCCAAGAAGGGAGACGGAAGACCGTTCCCAGGGATCCACAAAGGGAATTGACATTCCCCCAGTGTAGGCGTCCTGCTGGAGTGAAATCCTCCACACACACACACACACTCTGCACTCACCGGGCCGAGCTGAACCCGATCTGCCGGATCGGCACAGCGAGGGCGCTTTTACCTTTGTTTATCCGGTCATCACACACGCCTGAAAAATGAACTATCTTCAACGGTCACTCGCCACAGTCCAAATACTTACTCTCTCTCTCTCTAGAGAACATGGGCTCGTACAGTCATTTCCATGATGCACAGAACATGTGACAAGCGTTGAAATGATTGAAATAAATCCATCAGAAGGACCAATTCTTCATGTTTGCTTGAGTATTATGGGGTTGACTCTCGTGTCAGGGACGCTGGACTCACATCGTCAGAGGCAACATTAGTCAGCACAGAGGTCCCTCCCCTTAAGGGAGACACATGGCATTCAAAGCTGGCACAATATTTATGCACAGAAAGAAAACGTGACTAACCGGTATTTTTTAATATGCTGCTTCACCGAAACTCATAATCCACAGTGTGCAAAAAAAATCTGCGTGCTCAGGAAATTAGCTTTTTTTTTTTTTTTTTACTGTACCGTGTAGGCTATATGTTTCTGCGTGCGTGCGTGCGTTTGTGTGCGCGTAGGGCAGCGGCACATGTTGACAGGGGGAAGAGGAGGAAATGAAAGGGAAGAAAAAAAAGAGAGTCCCATGCACAGAAACACAGGCCTACCTTTCAGCTCGGCAAGTGGCAGAAATGCGCACCGAGTGAGCGATCAATGGATGAGAAAATGGATACTTGGCGTGCAGTTTGAAACATCTACGGACTCGCAGGCTTCTTCCCGCGCGGGTCCCCGTGAAGTCTGCCGCAGCGCTGGCTTCGCAAGTCTTTCACAACTGTGAAACACGCGCGCACGCAACGCAGCCCGGCGGAGAGGGGAAATTACAGCGCGTTGTGCAATAGAATAAAGCAGATACGCCACATTGTATAGCGCCAGGAGGAGCGCGCATTCGGCCGCGCGGAGGATCCGCGCTCGTAAACAGCAACAAACTGGCGAATTAACCCGTTTCGCTCCATCCGCGAGGCTGCGGGGCAACGCGGCGCCTCGCAGCCGACTTGCCAACGCCGATGTGCCACTCTATAACCTTAATGAATACCCCCCCCCTCCAAAAAAAAAATCCTACACCACCCACCCCCCCCCCCCTCCTCCTCCACCTCCTGTCGCCATTTTATACATTGGCGACTTCATATAAACTGCCTTGACTACAGCAGCAGATGAAAATTCAATATTCAGTGGCGAGGCGTAATTTCAGTAAACAACTTTGGGAGATCGCAGCTCGCCGAAAGGAAGAGAGGCACTCGCGTTCTGGGGGGGGGGGGGGGAGTAGATGTGTCCTTACCTCGGCAGCCGCTGGGAGAAATGGAATCCAACATTAATATATCAATGAATAATATTGGATTAGCTCCGATCGTTGCGTTTGGAGGAGAAGCGGAGTCGAGCGGCGGGTCGGAGCTCTCCTCAAGTGAACCCGGTGAACTGGCGTGAACCCTTCAGTGACCACGGCGAGGTACATTACAGTACGTTACCTTTCCACCCCTCAGCCACACTGTATGGAGACGGCAAAACAACTATGGTCGGCGGTGCAGGACGAGGCAGCTCCAAAAAAAAAAAAATTATAGCGAGTGTAGCCTATTTCCTATGAACACGTGATTCGGAGCGTCATCCAAAATCCAGAAGCCCTTTCATCTAAAATTTTGGAGAGGGGCGGGGATGAGATGGGGATGTGTGTGCGTGTGTGTGCGAGAGTGTGTAGGAGGGAGGGTGCGTACCGAGCCCAGTGCACATTTGGGTAAGTCGTTATAGGGGTAAGGTAGTGCACTAACAGATTATACGCGGGTACAACGGCGCCGCGCAGCAGCCCGAACAGATGTGTTGCGTTGTGCACATTTGGGACATGCCAGCAGTTTAGTGATCTGCGTTTCAGTGAGCTTCTCCAACGAAAAGCTCCTCTTATTCTGAAATAGGTCACATGTTGTTGTTGTTGTTTTTTTTGCAATAGATGTCTGTAGTATTTACGGGGGGAAACCATCACATGATGGGCCACTAAAATGAATCGTTGTGGGAATTGCCATTTAAAGCGAAGGCCCGTTTAGCCCGCCGGCTCGAAATAGACGTTTACGCACACGCGTAAAAGTGGAAGATCACGGACGCAGATGAACAGTAAATGTAGGCCAGCTGTACACGTCCACTGCATGTATAGGATGACATATTTAATTTGGTAGAAGGACTAATGCTACCTAGTTCTTGTTATACGCGGGTGACACTCGCGACCTGGTTGACCTTCTGTGCGTAAAAGCGCACTGAGTAAAAGTGCAGGGGCTCAAAACCTTTCCAATAAGCATCTAATAAAACAGCAATCAGAGACGAAATACGGTGATACTTTAAAGTTACGGTATATCATTGTGACGTGTCAACAAGACAAGTGGGATATTGTAGCAATAGTTCAGAAATATTATAAAGTACGATTTACTCTGAAACAGCATTATCTGTACATTGTGTGCTTACTTAGAAATAATGCAGCTGAATATGCGTAACAGGTAAGGGGACTACAGCCAGAGGCCAACGGCATATTAAACCCAGATACCGCATTCTCAATGTCTGTGGTAAAGTAAGGACATATAGGGCTACTGCCGTCCTCCATTGTTTAGGAAACACGGAACCCCTCCCAGTTTGTCCTGAAGCGGGTTCAGTCTGGGTAACTGTGGCTGTGTATGGTCAGGATAAACAAAGATGATCTATGTGAAAGATGAATAGCTCAACGGCTAAAAGAAACCCAGCCAATCTCACCGGGGCGAGTCCCTTTATTGTTCATTATCTGGTGCCTCTGATAATCTATTTGGTGCACACTGCTGGTGATCAAGTGACGGAAAGGATGCAAGCAGCCGCAGCTCAATACAAAACACTAACAATATTTATTGTTGTTTATTGCGTTTTTTGTAACAATGCAGTGGTTTGGGGAGTACCTCCTTTATTGCATGTTTCCTTGTGAGTCCCATCAGGCCCATGAACAGAAAGGCTGTCGAATATTGCTCGGTTGACAGGGAACAAGTTTCTCTAGATTATCATCTGAATCACTCAAAAACGTGCTGGTTGATTAAAAGTTGTGGGTTTACGGTTTATTTCTACGGTTACATTTCCTGGAAGGCGACACATTTGGGCCAAAGCTCGAGGTTATAGCCTTGTTAACCGACCTCCAGCATCTCTCGGGTTTGGATGGATGTGAGAATGTGCTCGAATTATAAACCCATTTTTTTTTCCCGTTGGTCAAATTAAGTTCATCCACGGTATCTTTTGTAAGTAGATACTGTTGCTATGGTTACCCACAATTTGTGCACTGGTTTACAAAAGAGATACATGATTTTACCACACACATGACAATGTGACCTTGGCGCGGCTGAATATTGTCAGATTAAAAAGTAAAACCCTAACAGTTCTGTGAAAATGTAGCCCACAGACTTTTAGAGAGCCGCTTATCTTCACTGCAAACAAAGTCAGAACATGCTGAGCCCAAATAGGACGATTATACATATTACTTTTTATCGGTCTATGTTACTTTTAAGTGAAAAAAAAGAATAATAATCAGGCCGTTTTTTTTTTATTTATTCATTTTTTTTGCGGATGAGTATTGTGGCCTCCAGAAATGACGAGGTGCTTTGGAGCCAGAGAAACGGGTCAGAGTGAGACCTCCGCGCTGCTCCCTGATCTCTGCGCTGTAACCGGATCGGAGGGGCGTCCAGGGCGGCTTGTTTGCCTCCAAACGAGCCAATGGGAGACGCTTTACATCGGATTGACAGTCCGCCTCAGCGAGCCCGCGGACGCCGCTCCGCTCCCTCAACCTCCCGGCGGCCAATACGGATCCACGACGGACCGGAACGGAGGGAAAAAAAACGAATACGAATTTGTGCTTCCTGTCACCTGCAACGTCTCTCTAGAGGGGGACAGGTGAGCAACGTCCGAAACCATGGCCCTGTCGCAGCACCTGGACGACTCACCTCTGAGGCCCGGGGCCAGACCCGCCGGGGTCCCGGACCTCAACCTGCAGGAGGTCTACAACGAGACGCACCGGCTGGCCCTGGAGGAGCTGCTGTCGGGGGGTCTCGACGACTTCGCGGAGTTCCTCGGGAGAGAAAGAATCCCCAACTTCCTGTCGGACGACGAGATGCAGCGGATCAGCAGCGCGGCCGTGCCCCCGCGGCGCGTCTCGCTGCTCGGGGAGGACCAGGCGCTGGAGCGGTCGCTCGGCGGCGGCTCCGTGGACTGCTCCTCCGTCACCTATTTCCCCGAGGTGTCGGACGTGGAGCCGCCGCAGCTGGAGATCGGGTGGCCGGGCTTCACCGCCGGCTCGTACCGGGGAGTCACGCGGGCCGTGGCCCACTTCCAGCCCAGCTACGGGGACTGCATCTACAGCTGCAAGGAGGCGGCGAGGCGTATGATTAAAAGTGCAAGAGAGGTATGCTGGAAGAAAGGGACCGCTGCGTACTTGTTTATCTCCTAATTGCCATTTTAATAAGTCATCATTTGGCAACTGATTCTATTATTTTCCTTAGAAATAATATTTTTTTTATTTTCTACTCCCAATACTCAAATATGAAAAATATTTCTATGGAGCTTATAATAATTATACTGTGAATTATACAAATCCATATTTTTTTTATAGATGTATTCAAAAAACATGTTTCATAAAATAGCCCCCTGCCTCTTAGTGTGTGCGTGTGTGTGTTTTAGGCACTAATTAAGGATTACAAAAAACTCAAATGTAAGATACATGCCAGATTTAATTTCCTCCCTTCATCGGTCTGAACATTTGGAAGGCTTTGAAGTGTTTGATCGGAAAGGAAGCGTTGGCCAAAACGACCGAACCGTTAACAAACAAAAACAGCATGAATATTCAGGAGATGCTCAGTCAGTCTGGCCTCGTTTTTTTTTTTTTAATTTTCTTTTTAAAACAACCCTCCCAGCGTGAAGGTGGAGTGTGTGTCTTCAGCAGCACCTCGGGCCGAGGACGGCCTGCGTGCCAGATGTGCCTCGACTTGCCCCCCCCCCTCTCCCTCCACCCCCCCCACCCCTCCCTATCAAAGTTTGCATTCCCTCTTCATTGGACAGATCTAAGTGCTGCGTTTCCTCTGGTCTACGGCTGAAGGGAGGCGGGGGAACCAGTTAAAAACCCGAGAAAAATATTCTCATCCGAGAACCCTTTGGTCGTCTGTCTCTTTGTAATGTCAAACCACCTCATTGCACATAGTCTTCACTGTATAGCCGCCGTGAGCATCTGTATTGTCACGCGAGCTTCACAGGAACGGCCTGATCCTGTTTTATCCGTGAAATTGAAATTAGTTTCTGCACGATTTCCTAAAAATAAGGACCCACGCGCCATCATCCGAATAAGGTGGGAAACAACCTGACACAGCGTCATGTGGATAACACCAGTTTGAAGCGGTGAGCCTGAGCTATGTAAACATCCGTGTCTAATCCTCAACACAAAACCTTTACCGCCGCATGTGAAATTCCATTCTTCCACGCTAAAATAATGAGGAATTGCTCAGGAAAATGGAGGCGAGCCCCCCCCCTTGTCTCCTGTACAAAAGTAACTTGTTTGCTGACCAAGGGTTACCGTCCATCGCCATGGTAACAGACCACGGTCAACAGAATGCACATCGGTACACGCGCGTTACCGGCGAGTGTGTCCGAGCCAATCGCGGCTCTGTTTGAAGAAGGCCTTGCGTTTTGACAATAATAAAAACAGTCATGTGCTACATCTGCACTGCAGCCCTAAAAGGAATTCTATTATATTCTCTGTAATTTTCCACTGCAGGTGATTGCCATAGTTACAGACTCTCTGACGGACCTGGATATCTTTAAGGATCTTCAGGAGGCGTGTTCCAATCGCAAAGTCCCCGTCTACATCCTGCTGGACCAATCGTGTGCTCCGGCTTTCCTCAAGATGTGCAAAAATATCAACCTTCGCCTGGATGACCTCCAGGTATGTGCTTGGTTCGGGTGAAGCTGGGCGTGGCTCTGCGTGCACGGCGAGAACATCCGAGAATAAAAATCCGTTGATATTTAACGTTACTGGGTGTGGCTGCACCGATCTCTCAATTCTGTCCTTTCTCCTTTTTAAAAAAAAAAATCCTTTCAGCAAATGAGGGTGCGAACCATAACTGGTATAACTTATTACATGCGATCTGGAGCCAGGATTACTGGAGAGGTTCATGAGCGCTTCATGCTGATTGATGGGAACAGAGTGGCCACAGGTTCCTACAGGTAACCGACTGCCAACCATTTGACATGCATCAAAATGTCATCGCTGCTTATAATGGCCTGCACATGCACTCGGCTTTAAATGGATCAATTCTTCCTGCCTTTTTTGGGGATAATTGCATGTAAAATGTCCTTCCTGTGCAGGTTCAACTGGACCGATGGCAAACTGAACAGCAGCAACCTGATCGAGCTCTCTGGGCAGATCACCGAGAAATTCGACGAGGAGTTCCGCATCCTGTACGCCCAGTCTCTACCAATAAACACGCGAGGACCTCCAGGTGTTCAAAACAGCGAGCATCTCTTCGTCAAACACGCGGTGGCCTCTTCCCCCCACCTGACCAGCACGCCCAGCCGTAAGCCCCTAAACGCAGCTGTCCAGCCCCCGCGTGGACCGCCGGCTGGCGACCGCCCTGAAACCGGCCCGCCGTCCGACTCCTCCACCATCGGGGAGGAGCGGGCGGAGCAGATTTTGGCTGGCGGCGGCGGCGGCCAGCGTTTTCCCGCAGATCACCCGGCGACCGCCTGCCACCACGCCGCCACTCAAACGAGCCGGTCGGCGACGGACGGCGGCACTCAGACCGACGTCCCGCTCGCGCCGCCGAGCACAGCGCCGGAGCTCGCCGCGCCTCCCTCCAGACAGAGGTCGCCCACCCGGGCGCCGCCGGACGCCACCTTGAAGGACTCCTTCCACAGGTTGACCAAAGAGCGCCATCACCACTACTCCACCATCCGCTGCAAGCTGGAGCACATCGTGAGCGCCTTGTCCCAGAGGACGCAGCTGGCGGACGTCACCAACGTGACGGCCCGGCCCGGCGAGCAGGAAGCAAACCCCAGACTGCTGGTCGAGGGCGCGGCCGGGGGCACGTGGCCAAGAGCCAGATGTGTGCTCTAGGGCGCGTTCAGGGATTTCAGAGGTGGAGGCGAGTCGGGGAGGAGCTTTCTCTGGGTTTGTAAAGCTCCAGTACGCGGAGGCCTTGATGCTTCTGGCTTTGTGTGGAAAATGGGCTATAACTGATTTCGTTGTAGAATAACAATTAATGATACTTGAGAAAATGAAAAAAATCTTTTAGTTACTATGGTATGACTTCTAAAAACAAACAATGATTTTTTTTTTTTTATAAGACTTTTTAATGACACACTAGACTATTAGTGTTCACACACTACACCACGACTCCTTAAAGAGTTTATTTTTTCCAACATACTAAGCGTAACCTTTTTTGAACTTTTTTTTTTATAAACTGTAAAATTACTTTTTTTGACCGACTTCTACTTTTTCGTCAGTTTCTGAGAGCCACTGGTAAAGTAATACTAGTCTTCTCAATACTTTTTACTCAAGTTGCACCTGACAGCTCGATATGAAAGGATCTCTTCCAGGAAAGTCCCTTTGCAGAGCGGATTTCAAACCCTAAAACAACATTGAAGGAGAGATATAATGTAAATGGTAAATAGTTTTACTATCATATCTGTATTGTGGATTAAGTAAGCAAAGTCAACTACACTGTACTCGGTCTTGGTCCGAAAACAAATTTAGGGAAAGCAGGAAAAAATAATTTGCATTGTGTTTACATAGATCTGAGCCAGCTGACTGGCAGTCCCACAGGTAACACTTTACCCCGGCGTTTATTATGACCAAGTTCACGGCAGGTTTCAGAATACTTTTAATAAACGCTATACTGCGCGTTGTGCATCACAGTGGCACCTTATGGCAGAGTTAGCAGTTACACGTTGGAGTCACTCTGTTTGAATCTGTGCTGCAGCCGAGCGGCTTGTCGGCCACTTCAACTGTTATTCTGCTGCTGTTCAGAAATGAAAAACCTAAAAAACGCATCTATGTACGATCAACTGTTTTATCTTTATTTTATTCATAGCCTGCTGATATTCTGTGATTTACGCAATGTTTATGACACTTGAAAGCCAGGACTACCAGGACTCTGTAACACGTGTTTGTCATACTAAAATATGCAGTTTATAAAGGTATTCTGTACTATGACATCGTTGTGGCATTTTTATGAGACACTTTTGCGTAACCTTTTTCCTACAACTACAGCATCGATACCAAACGTCACTGACACTACTGCAGCTAAGACAACTTCACCTGCAGCTTTTTGCTGGAATCGCTTGGAATCATCGTCCGGATGAGAAATACGCTAAATAAATAAGACGAATAGATGTTACTCTCCCAACAGGAGCCTCTTGCTGGTAGGTGGGTGTGCGCGTGTATCGTTCGCACGCGGCGACAACTGTTCACCCGATCCACTCGGAGGGTATCGCGGGAGCACCGTGGGACATTTGGTGAACATGCGACACAATCCAAATTGATGAATTGTGAATAAACACGCAGACTGAGTCCCGGCTTACATTCACTGCACCTCCATCTGCTGCTGGATGGACGTGTTTCTACCGGATTTAAACACAACAAGTAGGCAAACAGCCGCTGAGCTGCTTGTGATGAGTTTTAGAGACACAAAAAAAAAAAAAACATTAAAGACACACACTTCTACTAATGCAACAACCATGTAATATGGCTGTTCCACCTCTCCTCGCCATGACCTCCTGGATCATGCTTCTCCTTCACCACGTCGACTCTGTTCTCTGAGGGGAGGTTTGGAGGATCCGTTCGGTTTTCCTATCAGCCAATCATCAGCCATTGGAGTTTTCTAAAACAATAAAAAACTAAAATGCTTGGATAGTTTGAAGAGCACAAAGCAATATTGATGTTCCAAAGTGATCTCAGGATGAACATTTGTGACCTTTCGTTAGTTTACTAAATGCAGACGGTGTCTGAAGGCGTCATTTGCATCGAGCGTAGTTTTGGGTTTGTAACTTAACTGGAATGGGGAGGGAGGACGGAACCAGTTGGAAGGAGATTGGGAGCCTTTTCCGAGTGTAGAAAGTGGAAAGAATCAACATCACCTTCTCAAACATAAATGGCCTGTCAAATACACCTTTGGTTGATTGCAGCCCATCACAGCTGCTGTCCAGAGTGGATTCGGAGAAAAACCTCTGATTACAAACTAAATGGGAACACTTATTCAAACACGGATTGGATTTCTCGCCCGCTGATTCCTTGCTGTTGTATTACGTTCTCTTGTTATATTGTGTTGCTCCGTTGTGAATGGTGCCGCTATAGGGGCACTATGTGCAGCCGAGCCTGGCACAAAAAACCACGTCGTCGTCATATCTCACACGAAAGAACAAAGGTCTAACCATTGAATGATCAAAGCGAGCGAGTCCTGCGCCCAGAGCGCCTTGAGTTATGAATGTATTACTCGCTCTGAGCTGTAAATAATGTTTATCTGGACGCCAAGTGGAGCTCCGCCGTATCAAGATGTACGGATAACCGTGTTGGCAGAGGAAGGAGGACCTGCGGTGTGTCCGTAGCACGTGACGGAGAGCTGGGATCTGAAGGGGGATCAAAGGGCCGAGTTTACAGACGAGGAAGTCAAGGGTGAATTGATGGTTAATTTAGACTAGTTACTCCGTCTATTGAACACACACGTGTTATTGCCCATATCGAAATGGAATCCATCAATCCAACCTTATTTGTATGAGACCTTTCAAACAGGTCAGTGCAGTTCAAAGTGCTTTTATTCAAGCGTATGTTGCTATCGTTCCTTTATTCTGGTGGCGGAAGGTTAAGTTATTTACTCAGCTACTGCTGAGCTAGATGTTAAGATGCTAGATGTTAAGATGCTAGATGTTGAGGTGTTTGGACTTGACTTGAGTAGATACATTTGATGTTTTTTCACCTTAGGGCCAAAGTACCGACTAGTGGAACGAGGACCCAATCTAACCACAAGGAATTATTATTATTTACGGAACTAAATCACCTTTATAAGGTGCTTTGTCGATGCTTGAACTCTGCATACGCATCACAAGTTATGCCCAAAGCGATGAGTCCCTCATTGGGGTTTCACCTGTGTGTGATGTTTGGTGTAGCCTCATGTAAACCTAGGAGATGTACAAAAGCCCCCTGGGGGGAATAAACCCGACATGAAGCCAGCCATTTTGAAATATAGTGCATTCTTCTTTTACTATATATGAAGAGGGCTTCCTCTGCAGATGATAAGCAGTAACTATAACATGTTCCAATTAACTACAACTTTAACAAACAGCATTTTTGCACATTTTTTTCATTTACAAGATACCACAGTGTTACCACGATGAGTTAACATCAGCTACACAACTGTTACACGGCAATACGACGAGAGCAGCGGGTTTTCCTCCCGTTGTGTTCATCTCTTGCTAAACGGATGAAAAGCCTCGGGGGCCATTACGTGAAATGGAGCAGCTGCAGGGAATTGATCCACAAGTAAAAACAACGGCGAGACGACGGTATTTGTTTTTAATTGGCTGCTGCAAAGCGACACTGTCTGTAATCAAGGAAGCCGCGGGGGGGGGGATCCGTCTGCACTTAGCTCAGCTCACTGGTGCACAGAGAACAGCTCATATTGCACTTCCCACGTTAAAAAACCGTATCTATTATTGACTTCTCCCTCGCTTGATGGAAAGAACTGAGATTCACTAACTTAATGGGGTTGCACCGCCCGTCTCGGCCACCAGAGGGCGCGCCGTCCTAACCTGAAACACCGATGACCTTTTCTTCACTCCCCTTGTGGAGAAGCTTCCAACTCTGGAAATACCACGCAAACAGAATTATATATTCACCGCGGCGGATTTATCACTGTTTTTAATCAAAATGTGGATTATGTATTGCATCAATTGTGATGGCCGTCTCACTCTGTATCAAACGGTATACACTATTTATACACAAGTCTGAGGTGGATTCATTTAGAAAAGAGAAACAGCTGCCGTCTGATGTCCTCATCAGGTCACCTAAGATCTCTGGAGAATTGTAGCGACGGACTTCTCCCGGTGCATGCAGGGTAAAATCCTTGTGGATGTCAGCATGTCTGGTGTAACATTATATCCTACCAAATATTGTATTAAGGCCTAATCCAGTTAGTCAGCACATGCGTTTCTGTTGTGCACAATCACACCCATGTAACTATAACCTTTTTCTTGCAGGTGTATGAACAGGGACGACGGCGAGGCTGTTTATGTGAATTTAAAAAAAGCTCTAATGCATTTATTGTCTCTGGAAGATCCTCAGACAGTCTAACTGTAGATTTGAGGGCCAGGCGCTGTGTTGTATGACGGCGGTATTTCACAATCCCACAGGAAAGGAATACATCAGGAAATAGCAGACAGACAGTACTCGTCAGACAATTGATTATTTGACTCATGTCCATCAGCGATTTATTCAGGCTTCCTTTCTACTTGAGTGTGAAAACACAGACTGTACTTTTGACTGTGGCACAATGTATTTGTAATGCCGTTATATAAACCCTGAGGGAACAGTCATAGCGGAAGATTTTGTTTGCCGATTCTTCCGATTTTTGCTCTGGCTCTTGCAAATAACAGAAAATCAGGTTTGGCTCCTGACACTAAAAGAGTTGAACGGCTCTCCTGGTGCTGCACATAAACCTTTTAATTACAGCAAACACGGTTGATGAGTTTGAGGCTTGATTACTTGGCCTTCATTAGTCAGATTGTGAGATATAGTGACTCCCAGAGGAACACTTTGGCATCTCTAAACACCACCGGCCTCTGTGTTTAGCAATTACATTTACCCTAAAGTACACCCAAACAGGTGTGGGCACCCCAAATACACACACACACACACACACAAACTGGCTCACTCACACTTTTTTTTATCATCAGCTTGAAGAACCAAGGCTAGATAAAGGTATCTAAGTCTGTTTTTGTTTTTTTAATTTCGGGAAAGCGCCTGACTAACCGAAAAACACTGAAATAAAATGTGCTTAGTGTGCTCCGTCCTACCACGTTGAACTCTGCCTGTCATGATGATTTTGTGCTCGCCGTGCCACCTCGGCTTTGTTTTTCCATCGGGGCGGCCGGTGGTTGTCACTCCTCCTCCTCCTCCTCCTCCGAGGAGCAGGGAGCGTTCTGCCTCGGGCCACGACGCACTGATAATGAATGTTCAGCTCATTGGAAAAAATAAAAGTGTGTCTGATTGTGTGGTCAGGATCTGCCTCGCCGTTTTGGGCTGTGTGAGTCAGACGCGGTGACATGCACGGACCTTTCGGTTTGCACAACACTCAAGTCACTTCCTGCGTTTTTTTTTTTTTTTAACGCTGACGCCAGGGCCGCAGTTAGGCTAATGCAGGTGGAAGGTATTGTTGATAGGCTCTTTGTGCTACACTGCATGTCGAGCTTTAACACGCTGTCCGGCAGAAGCCTCCAACGCTATTTTTAGACGGGTACAGCTGCTCCTTAGCACCCACCCTTACACCAGCCATTCAACAGAGATTTATGGCAGGAGCCCATGAGAAACAGCTGTAGCGTCCGTGCCACTTGCTCGCGCGAGCCGAGGCCTGTTAAGAATCGCGTGTATTTCTGTTCGTTTGCGACGCCCGCGTTCAATTCCGGTTATCGTCCGGCGCGTTGAGTCAGACTCCGGCCGCGAAACGCCACGCTGATCCGACGCTTGTGGCGAGCGGCTCCGGCGCGGCACCACGTGCGGCCCCCGCGTGCTAGCCGAGCGCTCTGTTGCGTACGCCTGGGAAGACAACAGCACGCTTTGTCCCGGGTGAAGGTGACTCCGTGTTTGCTCACACGTCCCCGGTGAGGACGGCTTCCTCGGACTTTGTGTTTCGTACAAAGAAGAAGAAGGAGGAAACTTTGAGCCTGACTGTGCCGTTGATACTAGTATCTAGAGTGCAGCCTGATCGGGGCTGTCACATGATTACACTCGCGTGAACTGGCAGGAAACTGCTGCGGAGCTGCAGCAGGCAGAGACGTTGGCCTCATGAGAGAGTGTGTGTGTGTGTGTGTGTGTGTGTGTGTGTGTGTGTGTGGGGATGGGCACTAAATGCGCAGCTCGCTCACTCCTACGGCTTAGCTCAAGTTTAGCTTATCGCTGTCGGTTTGTTGTCTCCGTTATTCAAAAGGACACCTTATCAGCCGGGGGCGACTCGTATTAGCCTTCTCCACTGTGCGCTCCACACAATGATGTTCTACACTGTTCCACATTAACTCTGGTGTCTATTTCAGCAGCTCTCTATCCATTTATTGATGCATGTCTTCCATCGATCCCGCCATTGATTCGTCATGCAATCCATTACCCATCTGTCTGTTTCAGCTGGCTTTTAAATGATCCATCAGATTGAGCTATTAAGCAGAGTAGTGGAGAAGTCCAAAGGTTGGTGATACATTCAGGGAGAGAGGGGTGCTCTGTGTGTGTGTGTGTGTGTGTGTGTGTGTCTTGGGTATTGGTACATTGGAATTATTTCAGGCCTTTCAAAGTGTGCTGTGATTTGATATTTAACCAATTGTGGTAGTGAGTGTGGACCTTATGAACAGAACTCATTACAGAGGAATATACAGGGCTTGATGTTGAAGATAAATAAATTGAAACTATGTGAGTTGAATTGTGCTCTTGTTTGCTATGGCTTCGCCTGAAATGAAGATAATTCATCTACCAAATCTTGTTGTTTTTTATATGGGCACAAACTCGAATATGAAAACAACAATTGGTGGTTCATGGAAGCTGCATGAAGCTGTTTCCTAGCAGCTAAGTGTCTCCTGGCTCAAGCTTCATACTCAATGGACAGATAAGAGTCCTCTGCAGAATCATTTTTCTGACTATTCCTTCGATCTCAACGGTTCTCTATGGTTTGAACAAATTGTAAGAGGCTGAAGCTCATGAAAACCTCTCCGATTTCAGATAATCTCAAAAACGCTTCGTCCTCACGTTAAAAAAACAGGTCGTGTTTATTTTCCTGTTGGAGGAAAAACGTCCTGTATAACTGATCTGGAAATGTATTTTTGTATAAACGGACAAAGTATTCTGAAATTGTTTCATACATTCTTTAACCATGTTCTGCTTTTTTTTTTAGGGTGAGCCTTTAATCTGCCTGTAAGAACACACTTTCAGGAAACAAGAAAATGCCACCAGCCAAACGGAGACGTGGGGGGCTGAGACGGCGGCTGTTCCAGATAGAGATGCGAGATGGATTCATATATATTCATGAATTCAGTCAGAAAAGTCAAACGGAAGCAGTATGATAATCTTGCAGTAATTGCATTTTTCCCTCCAACTGTTTTTGGCAGAGCAGAGAGCCACGTTCAGACACGCGGGATGGGGAATACAGTCTCGAGGAGCCGTGAACAGTGGATACCCTCTGACCCCCGTACCTAAGGTCAGTCCATCCACGGCGGGGTCAAGTGGTGGTTATGACAAATCCATTGGATTCATGGGTAATGGGATGGCTATCATTGGTGATTGAATAGTCAATTATATGTTTAATTAAGCAAGACAGACATCAGATAATTGAACTATTGACTGGTTCCTCCGCGTCACATTTGCCTTGTGATTCAGGGAGGGCAAAGCTGAAGTCATATCACATTTGTTTGGAGCCATGAGATCCTGATGAGAGTGGAAATAAAAGCTGGTCCTTTCCTTCGCTCGACAGATTCATTTGATGTCCTGACCTCTGACTGAAGAACTTTTTAATTTTCTGACTGTGCACTCTTTCTCTTCCGGGCCCCAGGAAATGCCTTACAAAAAAAAAAAAAAAAAGAAACATTCAAAGGACCATATTTCAAACTATCAAGCTTTTTTTTCTCTCCATACATGTCAGTCTGCTGTCAGCAGCCGTCTGAAAAGTGCTGACATTGCTGCCCTCCTGTCCGGCAGCCCGCTCCCTCTGTGTGAACTTGGATTTAGCTCAAGGGTATAGCCACCCTGCTAATGTGATGTAGCTCCGAGAAGGAAACAAATTGGCCTGACGTCTCATACGCTGCCTTGTCTTGATTGTGTGATGGCTTCTACTGCTAATGTGTTACGATGGGTAGACCTGCGCAGGGAGGGAGACGGGTTTGTGTGTGTGTGTGTGTGTGTGTGTGTGTGTTACATGGAGAGAGAAAGAGAGCGGGAGAGAGGGAGGGAGGTTGGGAGGGAGGGAGGTTGGGGGAAGGGCCTCAGTCTGCAAGATCAGCACAAGTGGAATTGCATTGATTCAGTTAACTGCAGAGTTGGAGCGTGATGTGGAATTCTGTTTATCAAGGGTGGAGTTTACACGTAGCCTCCATTTTGATCTTATTTTCTACATCGCATTCATTATCAGTCTTTGCTTTCGTACTTTCCTCAATAAAATGTAATAGTATCTTTATATATTATATATATATATAGCTGACCCCACATGGAATTTCATAAGCTTTACAAAACAGGCAGATACGTGGATTTCCTTTTTACAAATTGACTGCCAGGCACACGGCCACATACTGGTTTTTCCCCAGTGTCTTTTGTACCAAAATCACAAGCAAAAATGCTTGCACAGCTCAGATGTGATGATGCTGGCAGATACACACTGTAAACAACATCATAATCTGCATTAATCTACAAGATCTGTTGCAAATAACTGACATCGTGTTCTGTAAATCACCAGGAAATGTGCTGCATATTCCAAGTAAATAACGACGCGTCTTTTATTTTCAAACTGAAGCCACTGGACCCAGAAACAAAATCTGCTAAATCTTAACAAACTGCTGAATAAATCTAGAACATTCTACTAATCACGGGGAACAAAGCACAGGATTGTAGTTTAATAATTGAATGTCTGGTATGAATGGGCGGTGTTTGTTCGGTGCAAATACACAGAAAGTGTCGTGTGAACACGTCGGAGAAAAGACGTGATGTCTTTATTTTAAACGGATCTAAAATATATTGACTGATAAAATAAAATGTTTCAGATCAGACCGGCAAACAAAGCGGATATTTCCCCCCTACGGCCGGCGAGCAGTGTGTCCATGCTTTTCAGAGAGGGTGCACATATTGTACAATGATGTGTCTGTTAAACATATATTTGAAACGGGCATGTCGCCGATGTATGTTCTCTTTTCTCCTTCACCTCTCTCCTCCTTTGCTATCCTCAGTTCTCCGCCCGGCT
Organism: Gasterosteus aculeatus; assembly: GCF_964276395.1. Lineage (NCBI taxonomy): Eukaryota > Metazoa > Chordata > Actinopteri > Perciformes > Gasterosteidae > Gasterosteus > Gasterosteus aculeatus. The sequence continues at coordinate 17,435,330 of NC_135705.1, forward strand.
GTAGGGAATTTGTCTCTGCGGGTTTATCGTGACTTCCTCGCGCCCACAACCCCCCTCCCAGTTTGTCATTTTGCTGATCCAGATGCTTTTTCATATTTCAGTATTCTTATCATCCACCGGCAGTAAGATGATCCATTTCACTTATTTCTTAGAAGTGTGACTGTAGCCCGAGTCAATATCCACAGGATGAATCGCAGAGGAGGGGCCGCTAGTTAGCAGCCGCGGTGGTAGCGGTGGAGGTACTGGTGGCGCAGGACTCTCTTTTTTTAATTTTTTTTTTTATCCAGAGTCAGCAAGGGTAAAATGTCAAGCATTTCTTAGGGAAGCGGCTCCATAGGATTCCATTTGAAGCTTTAATCTTAATTGAGAGCATCGCACATTGATATTCCATAGGCCTCTTTGCCCTTCGCCTCTCAGCTACTTTCATTTAGAGGACAGCCGTCCTGCACTAGAGCATGGGGATTGCTTTGTCAGACAGCCAAGAGGCCAAAGGCAAGGTCAACCTCTCTTTGTGATGGTGGCTCACCATCGGAGTGGAGGCGTCGCCTCCTCGATGCTGTCAGTACTTTTGCGGAACATCTCCCGAAGTCAAACCGGGTGAAATGTATCACGCCGTGACCTTACGGTGGCGTGAAATTTCAAGGAGGACTCGTATTTTAGTTAATCGTATCAGGAGCGCAGCTCCACAGCTGCGTGACTCGTTCGTCTAAACAAGCCACTTCCCCCCCCCGCAGCTCGAGGCCAAACACAACGACGATTCAACGCAATCGTGGTGTCAAAAACAGATACTTGCACATTAAGGAGAGAATTCATCACGGCGGCCACAGATACCATTCAACGTCTGAAGAACTCTCACAACGGGCGCAGCAGCATCCCCTAATCCTCTAACAAAGAGAAAGGACCGACCGGCCCGGCAGATGCAGCGATAAGACCCACGTCGTGCCGTAAGGTGAGGAGAGGAGGAAGGTGCGGGACGGCAACGCTCTCGCCCCTCCTGTGGGAAGACTCGTCAAGCCACCTCTCCAGAGGTGATGAAAACAGATGGAAATAAAGACTCATGAGACACACACACACACACACACACACAGGGAAGCTGTTTACAGCTGAGTGCACAGCCCCTATCCGTGAGACTGAGGACCGAGCTCGCCTCTGTTTCTCATGCTCCTGCCTCAGCTCACTGCTGACACAGATATACTGTAGAGAGATGGCAGCCCAGATAGGTATGCATGTGCATGTCAACGTGCCCCCCCCCCTCCCCCCCCCCCCCCCCGGGGGAAAGACAACACAAAGACTGGAGGGGACAACGTGCGATCCGCGTGCCACACTTTTCTCATTAATCTCATACATTCCTGTGTCACTTGAAAGGTTTCGGGAAGCACTGCTCTTGATAACGGGGTGAACACAAGTGTTTATTCTGCTGATGAAACAATGAATCGGGATTAGAGGATTAGTCCCTCGGAGATCCGTTTTACTAGCACATATGAATAACAGGTTTCCTACGGAGCGGGGCTGTGGCTTCTGGCAGATTTATCAGGTGATCGGGGCTTGATAAAGCTTCTGAGAAGCTGCTCCTATTTCAAAGTGCTCTCCACTGGTTCTGTGGGAAAGTCCAATGCTGCTGCTTTCCACTACTTCCACCAATCAACCACGGCAGTCTCGAATAAACACCTCAGGTGCCTCAGACGAATCAACACAGTTAGACTCCGGATCTATTCAGACAACAAAGCAGCTGAACTCCCTTAGCAGGACATTGGGAAAGAATCTTTAAAGAGAGGGTTCACTTTATCTCACGGATCAATAAAATCTATTCAAACCAGGCACGGATACGCATGTCTTTCCATTAAAAGACAACCTACTTTCTCATTTAAGAGGGGACAGGAGAGCACTGCCAAAAATATACATTCTTTTTTTTTTGGAACTGTCGTTTATTTTAAAGCAATAGATGAGCGAGATCTGTGATCGATTTAACAATCAGCGTCTCAACATAATTACTCCCACTAAGTCAAACGGGTGTTAGAGAACTTAACACGATGAGCAGATTCATTTTTTAAAACGGAAACGGGATGCTCGAGGACCCACACATGAGTCAAGGCTGTTCCTCTCCTCGGGATTTAAATATAGCTCCGCTCTCCATTACCGCTGTCACTCACAGTCTCATGGTGACCTTTTGACCTCGGCCGTACAAAAGAGACTTGAAGCTGACATACTCACTCTGAATGTGTTTCACCAGGGCAGCCGAACGTCAGAGACGCATTTCAATATATATATATTTTTTTCTTCTTTTGGGCTTGGCTGTCACGGGTTCGCTTTAACGCGCCTGAGGCTCCGTGTTTGCTCCATACGGCAGCGCCGACGCGCGAGAGGCAAACAGGTGGAGGGTTCCCACAACATTTGGACGGTTGAACGTTTCTCAACACCTGAGCCGCGGTCTGAGGTCGGAGTTGGTTGGGATACGGCGCCGAGGCCACCCACTTGTGTTGTTGTTGTTCAGCTCGGACAGGGGAATACTGCAGGCCGCTGCTCGACCACGTGTGGGCAGTGTTCTGCTTCCCACAAATCACTTGCCCCCCCCCTCAAAAAAAGGTCTAAATTAAATGTGTTCTTACTTGGCCCATGTTACACTCCACCAGCAATATGGACGTGTCATTTTTTTCGTAATCCCGCTGATGAAAAGACAAGCAAAACAAAACAAACCCCCCCCCCCCCCCCCTCCAAAAGTTACCTCTTCTTTGGAGGTTACGATAATACATAATACTGTGCAGACTAGCACAACATCACTAAAAACTACAATACGTTACCGAGCTTTCCCAAAACTGTAGGTTCTTAGGGGATCAACACGTTAGCATCGTCGTTGTGTGGGTGTTAGCATTCTGACATGCAGCTAAAAGCACCTCAGCTCCGCTCAGTAGGCTTTACAGAACCGCTAGCGTGGCTCTTAGGGGCAAACATGACATGCAGCGCTCAACAAGCCACACTACTGCACACAAACACGGTACAAATCAGCTGTTAGCCGAGTCACACTATGTATGAAAGAGCCACTCGAAGAGATGAGCAGATAACTGTCCGCCAACACAGCGGATTAAAAACCGATCTAAGAGGAGAATGAATATTGTTACATATAGTCATACTCACCAGGCGACACAAAGCACGACTCCAAATGAATGGCCTTATTGATCTGTGTCTGCGTGATCTGTAAATGAGCAACAGCTAACACGTGTGCCATGTCAACCTGACATTTTGAGAGATGCAGTCATTAAACGAAATGTTGGGACGTTGTGAGATGTCCCAGATGTGGCCCACTTTGTCATTCACTATAAAAAAAAAAGGCCCGTTGTTGTTGCCCCATCTTTATTAACCCTGCTTCTGCCGTGTCGGCGTGTAGCGGGGACCATGAACGATGTACCGTGCTAGTTGGGGAGCTGTAGGAGATCCAGCCAGCGAGGCCATCACAAAAAATGTGACATTACATTCTTTTTTTATGCACAGCGACTTACAATAAGTGCATTTGAAGATCTAGGTTTGACCCTAAAGAGTGGAAGAATCACAGCAACTTCTTTCAATGTCCTACTTTTAGAGATACTATTTTTTATCACTTGAGGGCAAAGGTGCAGTCTGAACATGAGGTCGAACTAAACCTTTAAACGGTGATAAAATGTTGGTGTTTACTTTTTGTTTCCGCTACTACTAAGTGGCCAAAATAGATAATGCAGGTAGTCAAAGTTCAGAATTACCATGCAACCATCGGGAATTTGCTATGCGGAACAATCAAAGCACAAGAAGCAGATTTATGTAACGGTCGGTGGTTTCTAAAGACATTTATTCTAACAACCTCGATCCTCATTTAAGTGGGAGTTCTCGTCACACCCTCTATAAGCATTTTACTTGTAACCTTTCGTTTAAAGAAGTCTGGGTTTTCTTTTTTCTTCTTCTCTGTTCCCAGAACAAAGTACTTCCTGTATCTTGACCACAAAAAGAACAAACACGTATACGGGTTCAATACAGTGCAATGGCCGGCCTCCCCTTTAATAAAGTCCTTATAAGTCCCGCGTCGGTGAATCACAAGCGGCACATAGATGGTTGTTACTGAGTTATTGTAGCCGAGGCTTAACATCGACCGTGATGACAAACAAAGATGGACAAAGAATCATGTTAAGTTCTGCATAGTGCATCGGAGAAACATGAGGGAAGAGTTATGACACAGGGGAGATGTTAAGATGACACATCAGTGGGAGAGTAACACACCCAATTCCAAGGACGCCTGCTAGACTTTACCAGAACCTCCTCACGTCTCTGACACACGCAGATATCTATGAGAAAAGGGTGTTGAAAGCCCATCGTCTGCGTCTTCCACTCTTTAAGTTAACACTATAACGGGATTTCCCAAATAAACCGGATCAGGGTAGTAGTTTTTTGCTGTAGGATATATTTTACTGTTCCGTTCGGGCCACCGTTCCTTCAAAATCACAGTGACAAATGTGGAAAATGAAATGGTCTCAAATATTAAACCCAACCCCCCCCCAAAAAACCCCACATGCTTTCTACTTTTTTGTTCTCTAACGCGGCCGAGGACTATTGGTTCGTTTTTCTGCTACAGTCCCAGCATTACTCTTCCGGGAAGCGAGTTTGTTATATAGCAGAGACATAATATGGTCCCACGGGGCTGGATCTGCTTTCCAGGTTGCGATAAACTCGCCACTCGTGCACATGCTGGTGTCGGAGCAGGAGCTGACCCTTAATCAGCGCAGTTTGGCCAACAGCAACTGAGAGCCACAATTATCTGCCCTATAGATAGGTGAGCTGAATGCTGGGGGCCAGGGGCTGTGGAAAGGGAAGAGGCTGTCAGGGGGGGGAAGAGCCTGTGTTAACCTCTGTGGCTCGTGTTTCTACTGTGCACTAATGGACGCCTGTCATCATTATGGACAGAAACAGGAGGGCGCCTGCCAGCTGCATGACCCCCATAAAACAGAACAGGAAATCCTCGCAGAGAATGAAAGGAAAGGAGATTCCTTCACGTCGTTTTTTTTTCTACTCTTCTCCTCTCTGTAGTGACCTTTTATTCACTCTTTGGACTCTTATTTATGCTGCAAAACTGCAGTGTCACTCACAAGGCCGGGGAAGAACACGCTGGCTGTCCAGGTGTTGAGGCTGCTGTCACCTGGTTGTATGTAGCATGATCGCTTTGGACGCACAGTTCATTTACCTCTTGCCTCCTCTGTTAAAAGCCTCGGCGTGTTTTACAATGCTTCTGCCACGCAGGGAGGAACCTGTATAATCATTACATACAGCGGTTCACCCTTTGCTCGGCAGCTAAAGTCCATGTCCGTAATGTGACAGGACTTTGTCACACTCCCGTCAGTGATGTCCACTGAAACGTGACAACTTTATCGAGGAACCCTCCTATCAGACCTCCAGGAGATCACTCACAAACATGTGAAAGACAACGTCCACGGGAAGCAAGATTCCTTATTACGGCCAATAAGATAGCAAGATAATCTTTATTGTAGTTCTGAGGCTACACATTAATCCACTCTGCTGGAGTCTTTAGAGCTCATCATGTGATAATCTAAGTCATTAACAGTAGTTGTCAACAAAACCATGGAATCTTTCGAGATGTGGCAACACGGAGGAAAAAAAAAGGAGACTTCTGTGTGAGAGAGCAAGAAAACGCACAAACACACACACATGATCGTCTGCATTTGCATAGGCATGTCTGTGTGTGTGCGTGTGTGTGTGTGTGTGTGTGTGCCATGTCCATGGAGACGTCCCTGTGCGTGTGTGATCGCGGCGTGATTCACGGTGTCACAACCGTGCACAGAAACGACTGGACATCCTGAGCGGAAACCACAGCCGTCGAAGCTGCGTTCTCCAGCGACAGACAAACCGACCACTCTCACAAAGAGTCACTTGACTGGACCCTCATATAGGAAGTGAAAGAGGAAGCCCGTCGTCCATCCTGTGCTCCATCCCGATCTCTGCTCTGCACTTCATGTGAAGCCGCGCTCTCCGCAGACCAGCGTGAGCCTTGACTGTTGCAAAACACCGGGTGAAAGAACTGGCTGAGGCTGGAAACGGCTCGCTGTTTGGGGGTTGGGGGGGTTGGGGGGGGGTCAAATGTCTGGTCCGTTGACACTCGGCCAGAGGAGATTAGTGCCAATCACTGTGGCGAATGCGAGATTCGCAGATTGCTCAACGAGGCTTGTTTGAAACAAAAGAATATTTACCCAGCCGATCGACTAATTCTTATTTGACGGGGCTACTTTGTATCTAATCTCTCGCCGGGTCTCTCGGTGAGCACACCTGCGTTTAGAAAGTCACGCCGGTGTGGGGGGGCCAAAACCAACATGCCCCCCCCCCTCCCACCCCCCCACACGAAAAGCTGTGAAGTGCGATATCGCAGATGGAGGCGGCGAGGGATGTTTGACTGTCGGGTCCGCCGGGCCCTGGCGGCTCGAGGCCTCTGGCTGTGTTCATTGGTGACGGCGCACGTCGCCTGGCAGCCTGCATTCCTCTGCCTCTCCCCACACAATGGTGAGTCTCTGCAGCATTCCTCTGTCTGTGTCCGCTGTCTGAGATGCAGCCGGGCCTCGGCAAAACCTCCCGCACTCTGCCAAGAGGTGGGCACACCGCGTTTCAGCGCGTTCTGACGGGACGCGAGGGAGCGTCCGCACCGGGCGCCGGCCCTCTACGGTGGTGGTGGTGGGGGGGTTGGGGGCCTTATTTGATTGTGTGAGAGTGTGCCGAGGTTTACATCTAGAGTGGGCATCATGGTCGCGATAATAAAAAGGCCTCCGCGGGAGAGGTTTTGAAATAATAGCTTCCTCTTTAAGCGGCTTCATCGCCGCATACTGGCTCTTCCATTGTACTTCGCGCAAACGTCCCTTCGTCTGCTTTTTAAAAAATGCAAGCGCGTCTATTCTCAATCGTTTACACTGCTCCCTCTCTCTCTCTCTCTCTCTGATGCCACAGCCGTGCAGACACCTTTCCCTCCTGCTGACTCAGTAGCCAGCCTCAGGCGCTGTGGGCTGGGGGTGTTGGTGGCGGGGAGGAGGAGGAGGAGGAGGAGGAGGAGGAAGAGGAGGAGGGGAGGTGGGGGGAGGGGTAGTGTGAGGCTCCCACATCAGGCCCACCAGCCTATCACGCGCGAGGGAAAAGAGCTGGCTAATCGTTTCTACAATGGCACCCAGCACACTGTCACACAGCACCACAAACCGCTCTCCTCGCCAACACTTCTGCCGTATTATTCCGCCGTTGGTCAGGAATCCTCATGTGATGCATGTAAAGTGCGCAAACATGCCGCACGGAACAAAGAAGTGATTGAAAAACCACACCTACTAAAATGCATCAGTGCGGGCAATGTTAAACATATGCAAGTACACACAAACATGCATACCTTGCACTTGCTTTTCCCCAATTTGCATGTGCAAATACGACCTCACACTCGATGTAAAATGCTACAGAATTTTACAGAAAACGGTTTTAGTTCATACTAAGCACTCACCTGATTCTATAATTTAAAAATAAAATCCCGCCGTGTAGAATTATATTTACCAAAGACAAAAAAAATGCTACTAGACTAATTTGATAAGACGATTCTTCATATGTGCTGCATGTAGCAGTCGTGTGAGGAGGTTTACTGTTGGTGAGCACATTTACGATTACACTTTTGAAATTTAAACTGTGCCTGTAAACAATTCCATATAGAAGAGCCACTGATTAATGAGCCCTTCTCAATAGCATTAAAATACAGGGGAGCATTATTCATTGCCACAACCATCTGGATATTTTCAGCTACATCCTCCGTGTTCGCAAACGCACTCATCTACGTCACGTACTCCCGGGCAGCGAGTCGACCTTCAGGGATCGGCTCCGTTTTCAGAAGGAAAGTGTTGTTGCACCTGTGGTGGGATTTTCAGAGCTGCTGTCCCTCAATAGAAGAAGGGGGGAGGGGGTCAAAACTTCTCAGGGGTCACGCAAGAAGAGAGAACCTGGTCTCCAGGTTAAAGGGTGGCGCCATTAACAGAGCCACCTGCCCGGCTGGATTCCCACTGAGCGGAAAGAGAAAGTCTCCTCTCACTGGGAAAAAACTCCCTACATTTTTCTGTGTCTTCTCAGCGCAGAGGCCGTGACAGGGGTTATAAGCGCAATTTACAATGTGGCCACTTATCACGCATTATCACAATGGCCTTGGTACTATTATAGTCATCCAAATATTATTGTAGTCCTGAACTGGGAAGGATCCGTTGTCGGGAAATTTGCTCGAGGGTTTTCAAAATGTAACAGGAGAGACACAAACAACAAAAAACAACGCCAAAAGAAACCCAAAAGCGAAAGAATTCCTGCGCCGCCGGCCTGCGAAGCGCCCCGTTTCTCTCTTCCTCTGTTAATGAATGCAGAGGTGATCTTTGTCTGAGGAAGAGAGCAGAAGGGAAGCCTGATTTCCACTCCTTTTTATCTGTGCCCCACAGCCCCTGCCAGTCAGCCCCCGGAGCTCGCACATGCCCGGGTCCCACAGGAAGCCGCACTCCATGAAGGGCAAAGGTCAGGGAAGAAGGGAAAGCCACTCTGGTCCTTTTCATTCACCAACAGATACACAACGCTGTTACCGGGCTCCTGTTTTTCTTTGCAGTCTTATAATAATAATAATAAGATGATGAAAAAGTAGAATGTATGTGTGTTTCCAAAAAATTGTATGTTAGGGTGAGTTATAATAAAAGTGTTTTGTGGTGTCTACAGCGCACACAAACTAGTTTCACATTTACAAATTCTATCTAGTGTGTGTGTCCTTTTATTGTTTTTCCTTTGTATATTTTATATTAAATATTTGAGTGTGAATTTAAGAAATGTTATCATAGCTTGCATGAGAATAACTAATTAGAATACTAATAATTACTGTGTGTTGCAAACTGGAAAAGTTGGTCTAAATATTTCCCCGTGTGGACTATTTTTTTGTGAGGTTGTACATCTATATATGCAGAAGAGACACAATTTTAAAAAGTCACAATAGTTTTATTGATCCATAGCAAATTAAAAACAGTGGATGAAAAACAATTTGCATAATCATATATTATCTTAAAGAGAAAAGCAAATAAGGAAAACATCTGTCCCGCAGAATCGGCTTCATAAAAAATAATATAAATGCCATTTAAACATAATTCTTCTTTGTATGTTTTCTATTTTAAGGAAGCGTGGACACACATTATAATTTGAGCTAAAAAAAAAAACTAAGCAAAGCAAAATCACTAAAATGAGGATTGAGGAGTAACTAATGCAGAAGGATTAAAGTTGCATATTAATAAAAAGGAAATATTCTCCAATTTCAAGTCCTTTCAGACAAAATACAGATACGCCCTGTAGAAAAAAAACATGTCATGCATGTCCTGCATGCATGCTGTATTGTAATTTTGTATCCTAACTTGTTGCCTAGTTGTATCTATTACAATGATTTCAGCGATATCCTTTTTGTCCAACGCTAATTACAACTTTGTGTATCCATTTGCTTTGTTTGCTAAATAGCCAGGCGAGCTGTCAACATAATGCCTCCCCGTGGAAAAGCATCAGTTCTGCAGGAGAATTTAACAAAGTCACATCAGATACTCGGGCGAGGAAGGGTTGTCGCTGGTGGACCCGGTTTCGTGGTAACAGTTTGCGCCGGACAGTTTCTCGCATTTAAGTTTGTATGCGTCCCGCTCCCGCATCAGCCTGTTCAGTTCGTGTTTCAGCGTCTCGACCTGGGACACCAGGCTGGTCTTCTCGTGCTCCAGGACGTGCTTCTGCTGGACGCGCTTGTACCGGCAGGACTGCGCGTAACCCCGGTTCTTCAGGGTCCGGCGCTTCTGCTTCAGGCGCATCACTTCGTCCTTGCCGAGGCCCCTGAGGAGCCGGTTGAGCTCCCTGACGGACATCGACACCAGCTGGTCGTCGGAGAAGTGGCTGTCGGCGTTGGACAGCCGGTCGTGGCGGCTGTGCTGGTGGTGCGCGCCGAGGACCTGCTTGTCCTCCGGGGACTCGGGTGACGCGCAGCCCATGTCGTCTTTGTACGGATCTTGGCAGTGGCTGCTGTGGATGCCCTGCATGTCGGGGTGGCCCGGGAGCCCCCCGTAGTGCTGGACGGGCTCGTTCAGTTGGCCGTACCCGTCGTACTCTGCCTGGAAATGTGGCGGCTGGTGGCCGTGGGGCACAGACGGGTGTCCCTGCTGCGCCGTGGCGCCGATCAGGGCCTCCATCGCGTCCTCGGGTGTCAGACCGAAGGCTTGGGGGTACATTTGCTGCGGGTAACCCCCGTTGTTGGGTATCCAGAACTGGTCGCCCCCGGGGTTATTTCTCTGCTCGCTCGGATTGAGGTTCGGCGAGGAGGGGACCGAGTTACAGGGCGTGCTGCCGGGAGTGGACGAGACGGAGTCCGGTCTCTGGAGCTGGCTGCACGGCCCGACGAAGGAGCGGTCGATCCTCTGCATGTCCTCCTTCTTGACGCCGAACTTCATCAATTCAAAGTCGCTGACGAAATCCATGGGGTTTTTCTGCAGTCCCAAATGCGAATCGCTCATGTTCACTGGCAAGCTGGTCTCTTCGCAGAGCTCCGAATGTCCAATAGCTATTTCATGCAGTCAGCGAAATCGCGCTTACTTTCAAATAAAAAAAAAAAAATAAAAAAAAAACACGGCAGTTAATCCCAAACTTTGATTTCAGTTCAGAAGGGTGGAGGAGAAGAAAAAAAGCCCACACTCGTGCCTAAAAGCCTCCCACCTGATCAGAACTCTGCCAACCGGAGATTTGTGCACCGCGCAGCCGTTTTTTTTTTTTTTTCTTCCTCCCTCGGCTTCAGTCGCCACACGCTAGAAGTCCACCGATGACGCCAGCGGACTGGACGCGCCTCTCTGCCTGCTCGGGAGAAGCGCACTTTCTTCATAAAGCTGCATTGGCATGATGTCACGCCTTCCAGGCTACACCTCCGCGCTGCTCTCCAATGGAAACGCGCTGAGGGGGGAGATTTGCATGGGAGCTGCTGCGAGGCCGCCCCCCCATCCCCTCCGTGCCCCCCCCAAAGGGGTGTTCGTGATGATCATTTGACCAAAACCTATAAATGTCTGCACAGCGGAACACCATCTTCTGCATCACGCTTCTTTAACAGTTTGACTCCATTTTACACGTAGGCCTACTTACCCCACATGTTTGTGTGGATTCGTCCCGTTGTGCACAAGGGCCGGTGAAATACCTTCGCACGCACGCACACACACACACACACACACACACACACACACACACACACACACACACACACACACACACACACACACACACACACACACACACACACACACACACACACACACACACACACACACACACACGGGCGAATCCGCGCAGTGATTTTATTGTTTGTCAAGCAAAATACGCTCAACATATGGGCTCACTTTGATCTGCTTCGCGTTTACGGTCACATTGTTTCCCTTCGTCCATCATTTGGTTTACATTCCAGACAAATTTATACAACTTGTCGCAAATAAATACCCCGATACACTTAAACAACAAAAAGAGCAGCTGTAAGATGATTCAGTCGAGCCTTTTGCGGTCGCTGCGCTCTTTAGTCAGAAGGAAGGAGAACACTGACACCTGGTGGCCGCTCGCGCGCACCGCAGCAGAGATCCACTCCTGGCTCCTGCATCTGGACCCTCACTGCGAACATCTGTGCTCCCGGGGGTTCGCCCACTCAAGTTTATGCTCTCACCGTGAATTAACTAATTGTTTGTTCATAGCATAGATATACGTTCATCACTACATGTTGTGGGATCAATTGGGGGGCCGGGGGGGGGGGGGGGGGGGGGGACATTTCAAAAATAAAAACGCCGCGCAGGGCTTCTCCTTAGTTTACAGCTTCTTGAAAGCTACAGTACAAAATCCAGGATTAATTGCATTTATGATGTGTGCATTGACAGAGGGAGAGCCCTTTCGACATGTGTTGATTTTACAGAAGGTCGGCCTCTAAACCCGACAGCCAGAGGAAAAGAAGGTACCCTGCCGTAACAGCAGCTCCCCAACGTCTCCCCATAGGGGCGTCCAGAGGTGCCACAACTGCACAAGGTATCAAAGCGTTAAGCGACGCTCCGGCCCCGGGATGACACTCTCAGGCACTGCTTATTCCAGAGATAGTGAAAGCTTTACTGACAAGACTCAAGCCAAAGTCAATAGAAAATGCTGTCCCAGAACGCGGGGCGGGGGGGTCAGTTTCAGTCAGCTGTAGTTGCTGGGAACAAAGGAAACGAGGAGACAGCGTGACTGAGCAAGGATGGCTCGGGGAAGTTCGGCTAGGAGCCCATTGCAAGCAGACGCTGGCGTCCCGTTCCGCATGGAGGAAACCAGTCGAGCCTCTGATTACATCACATTCTATCATCTTCTTAAAGTCAACCGCATTCAACTCCTCAGATAATCCAGTAACAGCATCCATTAACAAACTGCAGCTGGATTAGGACCATGAAGACAATTAGCAAGGGGTTGTCACGTGGATGACAACGGTCATTCACTTGTTTCTCTCAAAATGCAATAAATGAACGTTACCCACGTCGCAGCAGCCAACAAGACGAGTTAGAGAGAACTTCAGAATAAATAAGGATAAGAGAAAAACAAAAAAAGGTCAATGCTGGACAGTTTTCTTTTTCTCTTTCCTCCGAACAGAAATGTACCATGTCTTTGTCTCCCTTTCTGTCTGTATACACAACATCTTTCCCACATGGCAAATGGGGTCCCGTGTGTTTCAATGGATATTTTGTAAATACAAAAAGGGCCCTAACTAAGAGTTGGCTTCACACAACCTTCCAGTCCACATGTAACGAACATGGAGCGAACAAGCAGCATTAGGAGAAAAGCCACAGCTAGACAGCGCAAAGGAGAAGTGATGATCGCCGGAGAACAACTGAGGTATGAAGAGAGACAGAGAGGGAATCGTTGACTTGTCAGCGGTCGGGTTGAAGGGGATTCAAGGATTACGGTTGAACACGTGTGGCTGATTTGAACTTAATTTCAAGGTTGAGACTCCACGATGGAAAGCTGATCAAGGACCGCCGCTACCACCTGCGCACGTATCCCAACTGCTTTGTGGCACAGGAACTTATAGACTGGCTGGTGAGCCACAAGGAAGCTCCAGATCGAGCGACGGCCGTCCGCCTCATGCAGCACCTCATGGATCATGACATCCTTCACCACGGTAAGAAGGACGCCCCCCCCTCAGCGAGGAGATATTGGACGTCGTGGAAGCAAAATTAAGAGACACACTCATTACCAAACTTATTAGAAACCGTGTGTTGCGTGTCCTCAGTCTGTGATAAGAGGCCGCGGTTCAAGGATGCCAAACTGCTGTACCGTTTCCGCAAGGATGACGGCACGTTTCCCTTCAACAGAGAGGTGAAAATCTTCGCGCGAGGCCAACGGCTCTATGAACAGTAAGAGCTTCGGTTTATGCTTGACCTTGAACAGACGGGATCGCATGCAACTCAAATCAATATGATTTTAAAATTTCACACACGCAGCACGGGCCGCCGTCCGCTGTCCAATAGGTGTTGCTAACTTTGTCTTTTGAAACGCTTCGACCAGCACTTTTGAAAGTTTAATTTGCATGCCTAGGACACATCTGACCTGTGTTTACGCGTCCGCTTCTTCAGTCTCATAGGGGACAAGAAGTCAATTCTGCAGCTGAGAGAGGAGCATGGCGTTGCATATCAGCGCTCCTTTCCTGGCGGCCAGTTGATTGACTGGCTCCTTCAGAACGGGGAGGCGGAGAGCCGGCGCCGGGGGCTGGAGCTGTGCCGCGCATTGCAAGAGCATGGCATCATTCAGCACGGTGAGGGGAGCCCTCACCCGGCCCCTCTGATGTCTGGCACCGGGAACGAGCGCGCTGTCAGAGGCCGCTGTCAGTGGGCGGCCAGCAATGAAACTGCAAACACAACCCGTCGACTCTTTGTGAAAGATTCAATTCATCACCAAAAACGGTTTTCTTTGTTGCTTCCCCTATCTCTCTCTCTCTCTCTCTCTCTTCCCACTTCCACCCCTAGTGGCAAAGAAGTATGAATTCTTTGACAGCGGATTGCTGTATCAGTTCTGCATCAATTTCCGCTGTAGACGTCGTCTATCTGAACTGCTGCGCGAGAGTGAACAGGACGACGACAAAGTGTCCACACAGGAGGACAGCCGCGGCGACAGTCCGTCCGTTCGGCACAAAAGCTCGCCTCAGGAAGGCGATAATGCTTTCCAGTCGGGTAAAAGAACGTCGCCCTCTTTCTTGCACTCAATACGCGTTGTTTGTAAATGCAAACTGTCCCATTACAATGCAGTTGCTTATTTAATTGCAGTGAGGGTAAGTAAAGATCTGACATCGGTCACCGGTGGGCGTCGAGGCAGCTCAAACTCTGCGCAGCTTCAATCTTCTGGATTTCCACTTCTGGTCCAGCTGTCTTCGTCCTCTGTGAGATGCAATCCTGAATCAGGCGAGCGTGTAATAAATATTCATGTCACAATTGTTTGAAAAAAAGGTCAAGATATTAAGTGTATTGAGGTTAAAGGTTGGGAAATAGTGAATTGTTTTTTTGTTTCAGTGCTAAGAAGACATTTTACATGCGAGGAGTTATTTGCACCCGGGGCTCCTTTAATCAAGAAAGTGTTGACGGTGAGTTACTTTAACGTCATTATTGTGAATTGGACAAACAAAATTAATTAATTAAATTAATCAAATCAAGCATAACTTGAACAACAGTCCTCCATAGTCAAAAAAAAGTGTAACCTCTCTTGGGGTGAGCTTTCGTGATACCAACACCAAACTATTGTCATGTAGAGACCATGTAAAACAAAGCATCTATTTTACATTAGAACTAGATAAAACACATCGATGTACACACACATATTCTATGTGCACTAATGAAGTTGTATCTCACCAGAACAGAATTATTCCATTTTATGTATAAAAATGGTGTAATTGATCTCACCCTGGTGTGATCGCAGGTTATCGGAGACGCCCTGGGCTGGGGCTTTGTTGTCAGGGGCATGGCACCCTGTTACGTGCAGGCCGTCGACCCTGAAAGCCCATCAGCAGCTTCAGGAGTTAAGGTCAAACATACATTAGACACATTGCACTGGAATTGGAAATAAATCATATTTTACTCAGGGGACAGAAATAAGACCGTTGTACCTCACATCATCTTCTTTAGGTGCGGCAGTTTGTGTGCCAGGTGAACGGACAGTGCGTCCTCTACCTGAACTACAGGACCGTCACCCGACTGGTGATGACAGGCCCTCGCACGATCGTTCTGGAAGTTCTGGAACCGCTAGAATGAAGACAACAACAACAGTTTTCAAGTTTAGTTCTTGTTTTAGATACAACTAACATTTACCAAAACTGAAATATACAATTATGTAATGTATTATTTTCAATTAAAGCCTATTCTGTATTACATGGACCGGACAGAGGTCATGAGCTCATTAATGAAACAAAAAGGAATATAAATCAATGAACATGGTTCTGTGACGACCTGTGCTGTTTTAAAGAACCTCAGTTCCCGAGTGACACGTGTTTTCTTTTTCTGACTGGAAATAAAACACGGTAGTATTCGACCACAAGGAATACTAACTTTCGGCCATCCAGCGCCTGCAAAGCTCCCTGCTGCGACTTCCGTCTTTTTGTCGTCGCCATTTTGGATTGAGAGTTTGGTTGACTTGAAATAGGTAACGATAGCTCGCAGCCTGGCCCGACCACAAGTGCAAGTACAACACTAATAACTAAGTGAGGCCATTTAGTGGTCGCGACGGTCATCCGTTCGTGAGTCTGCATGAAATGTGCGCCACCCTGCCCGGCCTTTCATTCCTCCAGCCAGCTAGCAGCTTTAGCAAAGCAGATGTCAGAGCTAACGAGCTAGCGTAGTTAGCTAGCTGTGGAGCTGAGCATCAGCACCGGCTGTGAGGAGAGTGAACATCAACATCAATCTGCACGTCCTCAGCCCTCCGGTCACCGTCTTTGTTAGTAAGCTGTTCCCCACACGTATCTCCAGGTGAGTGAAAGGCACTGGCTCGTGTTTGCCAGGGGAAATGAAGAAATAAATACCCATAACAGGCTATTCAGCGCCAACTTTGGTCCTAGCTAAGTGATGTTAGGAAGCAGACAGCAGCAGACAACACAGCTAATTTGGCTAGCACACTAACGTTAGCCTACAAAGCTAACAACATGTGCTGTGAAAGTCCAATTATCGTTCGATGTGGCCGATAAACCGCAGCGCGAAAGGTCTCGGATCTGCACTTGTTTCATTGTCTCTGATCAAGCCAGCAGTATTGCAAGCTAACTTGAAGCATGCTCTCTGAAATAGTGCAAGGCCCCCGGAGGAAACTGAAGATTTGAGCATAAACCCGTCATGAGTAAATCCGTTGACAATCATTTATGCATTTGAATTAAGACGAACGTTTGAGGGGCGTGTTGCCTGTCTGTGAAGCCGTCACTTTTACGGTTGGTCATTATTGATTATAATATGAAATGAAGTTAAAAAAAAATACACACTTATTGCTGGCTGGGATGCACGTTTCCTTAAATGTGTAAGCAATTTATTTTCTTATTTTCAGGAGAGATGTATCAGCTTCCAGTGAATAACCTTACAAGAATTAGAAGAGCTAGAAAACAGGTGAAAAAATCCCTTGGAGACATTGGACTTGAGTTCTGCAAGGAGGCAGCAGAGGTGAGTTTATATTAGTATGTAACTCATACAGTATGTGTGTCGCATACAGCTGATTTTCATTCATGTTTCAAGCAATTTCAGCTGTGCATTTTTAAAACTGCTTAAATGTCTATTGAGAAACATTTTTTGAAAGCAATCAAGGACAATTGAAAGCAATGCATGGCCAGTTAAATGAGTTTAAAGACAGTGCGGCTGGTATGAAAAAGTACTGCAAGCAGTCAACCTTGCCTGATCTTATGTTAACAAAGTGTTATTTATCATAACAGATGAGTCTTTATCTTTTCAAATCCCCCCCCACAGGAGTTCAAAGAGTTTTGTCCTGATGAGCAATATGTAAAGGCTAGTCTTTGCGTTGATATCTGTGCTTGGGATTCATCTTACTCCAAAACACAGGTGAATCTTACTATTATCTTCAGGGATTTTTCAAATACTCCACAAATCATTGTAATAATCTTAATGCTATTGTTTTTTTCCTCCCTAATGTCTTTTAGGAATACAGATCAAAGCCATTTTGCTGCACAGAGTGCCCCTTTTCTTCCAAATACTACTCAGGCTACAAGAATCACTTCCGCAATGTACACCGGAAAATCTTTGAGAGTAAAATTCTGCTCAACTGTCCATACTGCACGTTCACCGCAAGCAAAAGAATTTTGGAGACGCATGTTAAAATATTCCACATACCCAGTTCGGCGCGGCAGAATTATGGAGCCTCACAGGGAGCTGCTCTGGGAAAGAAGGACAAAGCGTTTCTTGATAGGGTTAAACAGGGAGATGGTGTGGAGAAAGCAATGTACTTTTGCAAAAAATGCACCTTTCGGGACAGTCTCTACAATGTTGTGAGAAGACACATATACAGGGAACATTTTCGGCATATTGTCTCACCATATTTTGCTATAGTCCCTGAATCATCTGTCAAAAATGGGGCTAATCCCATCAATGGCAACAACATCCTCTGTAAGCGCTGCCAGTTTTCCACCCGCAGCTATGAGGCTCTAGTGCAGCATGTTGTAGAGTATCACGAGCGCATCGGCGCTCAAGTAACCACTATGATTGGACATGCTAACATTATTGTTTCCAGGCCTAAATCTTCGTCAGTTGCTTCTCAGAAAGCCCCTCTGCTCGTAAGGGACCAAAAACATAGAACTCACCCAACAGCACAACCAGTTATTGGCTTTTTAAAACCAGTGGCCCCTGTTAAGAATCAGTCCTCTGCCACAGCCGGTCAGATGCGTCAGGTTGTTCCTAGCAACAGCTCAATGGCTGAAGGTAATGCTGGGGTAAACACGGCACAGACACAGAAGTGGAAGATATGTACTGTCTGCAATGAGCTTTTTCCGGAAAACCTCTACAACGCCCACTTTGAAAGTGCACACAAGGCAAAGAGAGTTTGGGCGCTGGCAAAGTACATCATGAAAATCCACAACTTCACCAGCAAGTGTTTGCTTTGCAACCGCTATCTGCCCAGCGATACGCTGCTAAACCACATGCTGATCCACGGGCTCACCTGTCCACAGTGCCACTCTGCTTTCCACAATGTGGAGAAAATGATCGAGCATGTTGCTCAGGCTCATCCTGATGACTTTGTCGGACCCCCTGGTGCATCCCCTCTAACCTTTGATCTCACCCTTAAACAAGACAAGTCCAGTAACGTACAGCTCGTTGTGCTCACCTTTAACATGAAAGAATCCATAAATGGTAAGGGTCAGTCTGCCCCCGCTCAGAATACTGTTCCACCTCAGGTCAAACTCACTGCTCCCAGAATCATTGAAAAGAAAAGCGAGACACTTCCAAGAAGTTTCACTGCACTACCATACAAGAGCGAGGTCGGGAAGACTCTCTGTCCTCTGTGCTTCACTATCCTCAAAGGGCCCATCTCGGACGCTTTGGCCATGCATCTGAGGGAGCGACACCAGGTGCTTCAAACCATGCATCCCGTTGAAAAGAAGATGACGTACAAGTGCATACATTGCCTGGGAGTTTACACTAGTAACATGGTTGCCTCCACGATCACGCTGCATCTGGTGCAGTGCAGGGCGGTTGGTAGGAGCCAGGCGGGCCAGGGCTTCAAGTCGGCTTTGACGCTCAACTCATCGGGGGCTGGCTTCCTCAAGAGGCAGCCGCCGACGCAGGCCATGTCCAACCCCAAGAGGATGAAGCTGAGCAAGGAGTCAAAGATGTCCTCCACAGCCGTTGGGAGTCAGTCCGAATCTGATGGCCTTGCTCTGGATCCTAGAAGCTATGAGCACAAGACGTATGAGGCCAGGAAAGACTTCCTGACTTCCTACTTCAACCGGCGACCATACCTCTCTCCTCAAGAAGAGGAGAAGCTCTCTGCGAGTCTGTGGCTTTGGAAATCTGACATCGCTAGTCACTTTGCGACCAAGAGAAAGACGTGCGAGACACTATGTGAGACCAGGAAGCTGTCGGTTTTGCTGGGCTTCGACATGCACGCCGTAAAGAAAGTCAAGCACGAGTTGATCTTTGTGGAGAGCGAGCTTGGTTCCACCTCAACCGGGAGATCCGGAGGCCTCAAGTCTGGCACTCCTAGCACAGACCAAAACCGGCAGTGTGAGACACTAAACTGTACCTTAAAACTCAGTACATGCACAGAGACCATTTCCATTGACTCAGACAGTGAACCAGAAGCGGAGGATGGACCTACAGAGAATGGAAGCGTTGACACAAACCAAGACGAGAATGTTAAATCCGAGGAGACAGCGAACCTGAATGAAGAGTTGGAACCTTTAAACGTGTCTGATTCGTCAACAGAGGAGAGCACTTTGCATGACGGGAAAGCAGATGCTTTGATGACTTTCTGTTAGTGGACCTGCTTAGCAGTGTGCCTTGATTCAGAGAAGGTGTATAGATTAAGACTGGGGAGAAACAAAAACCGCTGGAAAGAAGGAAGGAAAAAGTTGCATTATAGTGCACAAATATTATTGTGCACAAATATGACATAAGTGACATTGTATAGACTTTAGCTTCTCATCTTTGTGAGTTTCTTTATACAATATTATTCACTTTAAATTGTCATAAGATTTACAAAATCATTATGCCTACTCTCCCACTTCCATGAGTTTTTTTTTTTTTTACCCCTGACAAAACTGTATCATATTTTCATTTCACATTTGCAACGTGTAGGACATGCTAACCCCTTATGACCTTGTTTAAGTAAATATGTTTAATAAAAAACATTTGATTTTTCCCGGCCTACTCCAATTATGCAATCTTTGACATTGCTCATTTGTGTTTAAGTGTTTTAATAAAAGAGGCACTTAAAAAAACAAAACATTGTGGACCGAGCACAGTGGACCATCAAAAGTTAAATGCAGATACAAAATAGATTCTTGCATTGTGTATCAGTCATTGATGGTTAATCTTGAAATTAAAATAACGGGAATACAATTTAAATCCTACCTTCATTTGGATAACCCCAGAGGGAGAGGAAAATACAGCATATGTTTGGCTTTAATTAAAGGACATTTGCTACTAAATAGTTTAGATATTAAAAAGTGCTGATGCTTAATACGCGCTTACCTGCAACTAAAAGCAATATAAAGGTTTTACACATTAAGGTACTCCATTGACTTAATTCTATACTAACGCTTATTTTCTATAAGTTTTGTGGCATTTCTAAGGCAAATATTCCAGGCTGTTCTGGTGTTAAATTGAAACTACGTTGAATGTATGGCGTAGTAACATGATGCGAGATCCATCCAGAACAAACGTACGCGCTTTTCCAGTGAATTAGCTTTCAATGGCCCCTTAACTTCCGCTCTGTCTCAGTGTTGATTGGTGCAGCGGGCATAAGGAGGCGGGACTTAAGGCTAGAACAGAAGCGGGATTGGCTAACTGCCAGCATGCATCACAGTCCAGGCCACAGAGTCTGCAGCTGCAAAGATGTCCATATTGTGTCTTCATTCACAACTACAGCTTCTAGTAACTCCGTAGCTGCCCTCTGAAAGGAAAAACAACATATTAGCAGTTGTAAGTATAACTGTCTACGACGATGAGCTCGCATACGTCCTACTGGTGTAGCTTTAAGTCGGGTTTCGTGCGTTTTCCAAGAGACTGTTTATAAACAGCTAGTTAGCACCTGAAGCTAAAACTGGTAGCATGTACGTGACTTCAGAGCTGTCAACGGTGGCAGGTTGATATCGAACAGACGCGCTTCATATACATTGTAACTACGTGACGCGGGTGAATTTCACCCGGCTCGGATTTTAAAACCGATTATTAGCTCATGTGTTCGCTTGCGCTTTAATATTATTAGATTTCACATTGTAGTTTTCTTCGCTATTTCAGTCGCGCGTGAGTTTTCAGTTCTGTCTGTACTGTCACCGACAGTCCGACCCGTCAGCGTGTCGCTGAAACGCGCTGCGAACATTATCATCGTGTGCTAAGGCCGAGCGGATGTTTCTAATCTCTCTGCAATCAAACGCCATTGCCTGGAAACGGTGATGTGACGGGCGTGATGGTCTCTGGAATTGATTCACACAACTCCAAGCAACTTTGAACAGAGTTTCACTCGCGTCAGTGAAGTGAAACCAATGCTCAAACATAAACACGATGTTGGTCCTTCCCTTGTTTGCTCCCAGGCTGCTGTTACCGGCTGCAACGCCGGGAGATGAAGCTCTAATGTGGTCAGCTGACGGAATGAGAGGAATGGCATGCGTCAACATGGGGTCCTATTAGACTGGCTGCGTGCGCGTTGGAGGTTTTCACGGTGTGGGAACAATGGCGAACATTAACAGGGAGCTGGTGGAGTTCTTCCTAAGCTACAAGCTGTCTCAGAAGAACCACCCAACCTCTCTGTTGAGGCCGGAGGATGCCGGCGGAAGGACGGAGGGAGACAAGGCCAACTCGGCGTCCGTTCCTGGACGCGGGAGCAGCGCCGGCCAGCCGGGGATGTCGTCGCCACCGCCGCCGCCGCCACCGTCCGGTGACACCGAGGCCGTAAAGGCAGCTCTTCAGGACTCTGCAAATGAGTTTGAGCTGCTCTTCACGCAAGCGTTCAGTGACCTCTCCTTGCAGCTAGACGTCACCCCCGACACGGCCTACCACAGCTTCAAGAGCGTGATGGACGAGGTGTTCAAGGATGGCGTCAACTGGGGCCGCGTGGTGGGCCTGTTTGCCTTCGGCGGCGTGCTCTGCGTGGAGTGCGTAGAGAAGGACATGACCGAGCTGGTTTCCCGCATCGCGGACTGGATGACCACGTACCTGGACGAGCACATCAGTGCTTGGATCCAGAGCCAGGGAGGATGGGTGAGTCGGTTACAAATGGACATCCCACGCATACATGAGCATGTGCATACATGAATGTACATATATATAATGCTACTGTGTGTACATTCTTTTGGATTCCAGGACTGTTTTGCTGACATTTTCGGGCGGGACGGCGCGGCAGCGGCGAGGAGATCTCAGGAGACGATGAGAAGGTGGCTGCTCGTCGGGGTGGCGCTGCTAATGGGAGTGCTCGTCGGTATGGTCATGGTCAAGAAGCGGTGAAGCTGCTGCTCGTCTCGGTCACCGCGACGCGCCCTGTGTAATGCTACGCCTACAAAGTAAAACTAAATAGTGGATGTTTACATAAGCCCCGTCTGCTTGTGCACTGACGGAATGTGGGTTGGCTGAAGCAGTTTGTGACGGCGTCCATAAATATGTAGCTTGGTGAGCCGTAACGATCCTCACCCCGTGCTGTCCGGTGTCCTTTTTTATAATTTATTTTCTTTCCAGGCGCACAGCAGATTTTCAGTTGTTAAAGGGTGTTATTCTCCTGACTGGAAGTGCTTAACATGAACCCGATAAGCTAAGAGACAGTGGAACCGTTATCCGTGGACCAATTTTTTTATTACTTACAAACTGACAGAATATAAGTTATACCTCCTGTTCACTGTGGAATGCTCAGCTCCTCTTGTTGGCTGTACTGGAGTTTTAGGCATGCTTAAAAAATAAATCTATTTATGTTTTTCTTGTGTCTTTATTGTGTCGTTCTTATGATTCATAAGTAGCTGGTGTCAAAATCCACATGATAATTTGAACTTTAAGTCTTAACAAACTGTAATTGTGCAGAAATATCCCTCGTATTACTCCCATAGCTCTGTAATGTGTTCCCTTTACAAATGTCTTATGTATTACGTAACCTGGCGCACTAACCTAATTACTGACCTACAGATCATAGAATGAAGTCAAATGGAACATCTATTCAATTTGATAACAAGGCAAACACAAAGTATGAGGTTATGTGCCCCAAATTGTATTTTTCTTAAATTCAATAAAAGCGTTTTGCATTTGCAATCTAGTAACCTAAGAAGAATGTAAGTGCATTATTACTATTGTATAAAGCAATTACTAGTTTTTGTCCTGGATTAATTAATATTCATCATAGATGAGAAGAGTAATTGTGTTGAATTAACTCCAAACCAGGAAATTTGTAACATTTTAAATCCAGTCTGGTGTAAATGTATATATGCAGACATGCAGATGTGCACATCAAAGAATACGTTGAATATATATCAAGTACAGCAAAACATGCTTTTTTATACAAGAATACCCCAAATATGAACAGGAAAATAATCAAAAGTACGGTACATAAGTGAATGCACTAAACATGTCTTTAACTAGATAAATTCAACTTATTTTTCTCTTAAAAATAACACGTTTGTCGAGACGTACAAGGAAGGTATTCCCAAAATATACAGACATGGTTTACAAGAACGCTTTTATTTCCCGTTCTTCATCCAATCCTTTAGGCGTCACACGTCCCCTATTTGATATCCGGTTCTGTGTCCTCATATATGTGCACCGGCTATTGGGATGACGATATGAGCAACACGCTTAAATGTGCGTTATCTCTTAACTGCAGTGCGTAGAGTTTAACATCCTGTCAGTTGGAAATAACTGTAGCTGCAGTGTGGTGTTCCGGCCTGTAGGGGGGGCACACGTACCACATCCCCCAGGAGATGAGACGCTGGACGTCAGGCCCTGGGACTGGCATGTCGTTCCAATGCATTCCTGGCTGTAGCTGACAGGGCCGGCGCTAGCCATTTGGGTGCCCTAAGCACAAATGCTTGGTGGTGCCCCCCCCCCCCCAACCAACCAACCAACCAATCACCACCAAAGGAATAACAACCATTCAGAATTTCTTAGTTAGGTTCTCTTTATTCCCCAAATAACTTCTAAACATAAATAATTTACGTAAAAAAACATGAAAAAAAAATTATATAAAAGATAAAATTATAAATACCAAATACCACCACAATTACTAAAAACACAGATTTGGAACTGAACATTGTAAACACAGGAGGTTCCCCTTTTTCTCCACTAATGGTCTAGGCCTATTACTTTTGTATTGCTTTTGCATATTAACATGCTTTAGACATATTTTATTTGTTATTTATACCAGTAGCCTACTGTGATGATTTTTCACGTCCCAGATTTTTTGATGCGCCCCTCAGGCACTTGGTGCCCTACGCGCAGTGCGTGATGTGCGTGTGCGAAGCGCCAGCGCTGGTAGCCGAAACCACGTTCTGCTGTTCCCCTTCAGAAAATCTGTTTGGAATGACACGCAATGAAAACAACATATTGACCAATAATGGTTATAATCTCTTATTTCATTGAGTCTCCAAGGGTTCAAAGATAAAACAACTCAATATCGTAACTCTCATAACTCTGGCTACCACAACTAAGGAGGACGTGGTGCATCTCTGCCGGATGAAAGGCAGAACGGGAAAAGAGACAAACGCTGAGAGAGAGAGAGAGAGAGAGAGAGAGAGAGAGAGAGAGAGAGAGAGAGAGAGAGAGAGAGAGGGAGAAGGCCACTAACGTAAGGCCTCGTGAGTGAACTGGAGCAGGCCTGTGGTTGCTAATCTATCCCTGTCATTTCCCTCGGGGCAGAGCTGGTGGGCCACAGCCCCAGATAAACAGCACACAAAGACAGTCAATTTAATAACTTTTTTTTAAGCACGTTATTATTTGCCTTTTGTTTTCCGAGAGCAAAACCCTCGACTAGATCACGGCTCTTCTGACTGCTGTCCAGGCTCCGAAATGGTGGAACGAGCTCTCTGATGACATCAGGACGGCAGAGAGCCTTCACATCTTCCGCCGCAAAACTAAAGACACACCTCTTCAGACTCCACCTCCACTAAAAAGACCTGTTGTAGCACAAATTGTACTTATAATGTCTTTTATCTATAGCAAGTTGTAAATCGCCTTCTTTAATGAAATTACACTTGTTTGTATCCTTATGGTTGAAATACATTCATTGTAATGCTTTGGATGAAAGCGTCAGCTAAATGAAATGTAATGTACTAATTGTGACAATAACAATATGGATTTTGAAGGTGTCATTGCTGATATGTGTTTTAGGGTCAACAGAACCCCCCCCCCCCCTTTTTTTTTAACCTGTTACCTTACATGTGGGGCATCAATGCATCCAATTCCCGTCATCAAGGTGCAGACTGGAATCATGGGACTTTAATGAAATGGGACTGAAATTAAGCTGCACCAAGAAGAAAAAAGAAGAAGCTATTTGTGTGTTGTGTGTGTGTGTGTGGGCCTGTTAGTGTCACGAGTGTGTGGCATTCCCAGAGGATTGCAGGGCTGCGCATCAATTAAAGTCGTCGTGACTGAAAACACACTCAGCGATGTATGATAATTGTTCTGTCCCAAGGTCATTTTTGACCTAAGCACCGAACATTGTTGTTCTTATTATCAACGGAACGACATTAGTTCATCCTAATGTTTTCTTTTACATTTGACTTCCTTAAAACTAGTAAGATTGAGCCTTCAGATGAGACCGATGATTTATCTGAGCTCTCTTGTGTCACAATAGTGCCCCTCGCCGACTAACTGACAGGGAGCGTGAGGGTGGCGGTGCCAGCAGCAGGTGGATGCTTGTGGGGTCTGCGGCCGCCGTGATAACCAGTGATAACCTATCAGTCATCTCCCAGTCCTCCGCCAGCGACCCCAGCCCTGCCGCGCTGCACACGCTGTACGTGCCCATGCACATGAGCTGCAGTGCCATGACTGAGGAAATGCCCTTAGGAGGAATATTACAACATAGCAAACTTCTGTCTTTCCGGTCGTGAAATCCGCCCAAATCCTGTTGAAGAGTCTTGCCATCACACAGTCAAATGTAATCAGTAAGTAAGACACGGCCTCAGTTTGATTGTCTCTGCTTCAGTGAGAGGGATTACCTGGACATGCATAATCACAGCAGTAAACGACACGCTGCTCAATATACATGCTGCTCTATGACCAAAGACCTGTTCTGTTTTAACTATTGTACTCAATAATAGTGACTTCAGTCGGGTACCTTCACTTCACTGCTTCTTCAGACTTCTGCTCTGCTGCAATTTGACCATGTATGGATATTGCATAATTTTACTCAATGCTATTAGATGTTTCTTCATCATGCTAATACAAGACACGTTGTTATATATTAAACCCCCCTGACAACAGGCCGAGTTCCTCACCTTTAAATGTCTCTACGTGTTTATGAGTGAGTCATTTTCAACCTTTAATGTGAGACCTGGTCTAACTATGTTGGGGGTCATTCTGCTCCATATAAAATACATGTGATGCTTTAAGTGTATTTTGACTTTTACACTGTAACTAAAGGAATATTTTATATATAATATAAGACTTTTATCCCGGTGGTAAAAATAGTGGTGATTTAGCGACTGTTACAGAGGTAAAGGATCTGAATACTTAAAGGATTCGTCTATAGATGCTGAGAGTCTCATCTTTGGCCTCTTCAAGAATAGAATCCACGTGGGGAGCTGTGGTGTCATGAAACGTATCTTAACTTGTTAATAAGTAAAGTCTCTGTAGCCTTTGATCTTAGAAACTTTTGGAAAATCCCCAACACATAAATGATTGTAGTAACGAACAGGCCTTAAAAACAACTTTCTGTTTGAATCAGCTCAGCTCCTTATCATCTTGCAGCGTTAACCCGTCCGTAAGTGTTGCACTTTAGTTAAATGTTTGCCACTTCTGCAGAATGGAGAATTTGCATAGCGGCTGTGTACAATGACACTATTATGGCACAATAACCGCACGCAGGAGGCTTCACCGAACTAAACGGATGAATTCAAATGACACAAAAAAACTCCATCAGACATATTTATTATTTCCTTGGTCGATTTTTTTGATATGGGAATATTTGGCAATTACGAAACAGACCGTAACAAAACCCGAGCACATTTTCATGAATAACAGGGAAGAGACTTGTGTGCTTACGTTCACAGCCGAAACCGATCCCCCATTAGTGTGTCCACGTGTGCTGCCACCTCGGTAAAAGGGACTTTATCTGACTTCAAACACAACCCACTTAATCAGATAATACCAACAAACTACAGTGAAAAACAAACAGAAAACAGAAGTCGCATATGTACAAATTCACACAAATAACTGGCGGGCGAGCTGTTGATTCCGTTTCCCTGGTGCCTCCTTCACACCAGCGCGGGCATCATGCCGGCGTTGAGGTGGTGTGTGTACTGTAAGGAGGCGGAGGAAGGGTGCAGCGGGGAGGGCGGTCGCATGAGGTGCGGCGCGTGGCCGTAGGTGAGGAGCGTCCCGGGGCCGAGGGAGAAGGGCCCGCAGTTGTCCTCCATGGAGGGCTGCTGGCTCATGTCCGAGTACTGCTCGAACATGGCGGCCTTCTTGCTCTTCTTGTTCTTGTTGGACACTTTTCTGTTGCGCGTCTGAATGCTGTCCTTCTTCATGGCGAGCGGCCGGTTGACCTGCGGGGAGGGGACGGCAAACACAATCAGAGCGTCCCGTTGTGCGAGCGGATGCGGGTTCGTGTCTGAGCGATGTACCCGCGGTGTTGGCGAGCGGCCGACTCACGTTGTGCAGCTTGAAGTAGAGGCCGCAGGCGTTGCACACCGGCTCTCCGCTGGCGTTGCGGCGCCACAGTGTCGTTGTGCTGGTGTGACAGTTGGCACACACGGTGCCCGCCCGCTTGCTGACGATCTGTAGCAGGGGGAAGAAAAAAAAGAAAAAGAAATTTGACTCAAGCATTTTCGAATTCTTGTCCAGACAAGTGCATCCCAGTGAGTGAAATACCAGTCTCTTCTTGGGACGGATTAGCGGCCGGTTTTGGCCGTTCATCTTGTGGTAGAGTCCGCAGGCGTTACACAAGTAGTGGCCCGTGCCGTCCCGACGCCACAGGGGGGTGGCCGTGGCTCCACAGTTAACGCACTCTCTGGCCTCTGTTCAGAATCGAAAGGTTAATGCTGCGTTGTGTGTGTGGTGTGTGAAGGGTTAAATACACATCCTCCTATAAAACGAATGAGGAGAACATTGGAAAATCCATGTGCTCGGGAAGGTCACGTGATAAGAGTGACGCTACTAAATGGACCTCGCGGTGAGACTGTTTGTCAAACTGCCGCATCTAAGGTCAAGGGTGAAGTTTTAACCCTAAATGCATCTTCAGACCATGAATTGATCTGAAATCGGTGGAAAAAACAAAACAATCCTCTCACCTGGAGTGGAAATCCTCATCTTATTGCGGCTCTTTGGGGAGAACGAGGGGCTGATCCATGCTCCCGGGCCAGAGTACAGGGATGCAGAGTTGTACTCCTGCTGAGCCGTCATGTACGAGCTGTAGGGGCTCAGCAGGTGTGGGTGGCAGTGGGACGACGGCGTGTACACGCTCCCAGATGCGGGAGTCAGATTCAGAAAACTGCTGCTGGCCCCGGACCCCCCGAGCGGGCTGAGGCGCTCGGCCTTCAGGGCCTCCTGCAGCCCGGGGCTCTCCCTGCTCTCTCTGCCCGGAGACAAGTACCCGTCTCTGGAGGTGGTGAAGGAGGGGCTGACGCAGGGGTTGTAGAGGGAGGTCGGGGCGTGCGAGTGCAGCGGGGCCTTGGCCAGGGGGCCGCCGCTGCTCCAGGTGGAGGCCGGGTGGCTGTAGGGCGAGCTCAGCGAGTGGCCGCCCGGCCCGTCCAGCAGCTGGAGGTTGCTGAGGAGGCCGGGCGAGGGGAACACCTGTCGGACTTTGGGGAGCGAGACAAGAACAGATTAGCCTTTCGGTCACGTTTGGGGAGGATGTAACGGGCCACAGCGGGGCGGGAGCACTGACCCGAGCTGTGTCTGTAGGCGGGTGGCGCTCGGCTGTGGTTCAGGTTGGAGAAAAAGGAGGGCAGGCCGGCGTAGTCCGTGTCCGAGCTGGAGAAGAAGGCCTCCCCCTCCTCTCCTGGAGGCAGAAGGCCGGACTCAGAGGAGAAACCGGCCAGAGGATCTGAGCTGAGAAGAGCCGGAGACGCCCAGTGGGACTGTTCTGACGAATCCTCCATGTTGGTCACAGCTCAACCTGCAGCAGTGCCATAGCACGCATGTTAGAAATCTACAGCGTTTTCGGGCTTCTGCAAAGTTGCAACCTGACAGGACTGTTTTTCAGAGGCTTAAATCAGATGTGAGAGTTTTTGTCACAATAATTTTGTCGGATTTACTGTTTTGATTTTGGCTACATTATCACAACACCCTTCGCTTCAAATCAACCAATGTAACTTCTATCAGGGACGTGATCTCTCGACAGCAGGCGCCTTCAAACTTCCTTTTTTCAGGATCCTCATTTGACTGTGGCTGAAAGTAGAAACTAAATATATATATACGTCTATAAGTGTATTGATGCAGCCGGTGACCAAAGTGGCCTCTGTGACCTTTTTACAATAGGTGTGCCAGTTAGAAGAGGGGACGGGTCCACAGGGTGGACAAACAGGACCGATCTCAAACCACACAGAAATAGCGGTTTGGAATTATTAGCAGCAACCGGTCACACTGCTTAAAAGAAAACGAGACATTTTCACACCTGCCTCTCAACCTTTTAGGGACGTTCTTATCTGGTAATTGGGCTTTGGTGGGGGAGAACTCTGTTTCACTGAGTAAACAACCATTTGCTGCCCTAAAAATGTATTTAAAAGAAGACTAATAAAGCACAGAATATCAAATCAATATTATGTAATAATTAAATATTCTACATATATATTGTTAAACACTTTTGCTCCATATCTCAAGAGGAAAAGAGAAGGCTGATTGTGTCTGATAAAGTCTGATAGGCAGCAATTATTACAATGCTAAATTTATCCAGCTCCACTGATACAACACAACCCTAATCTCTTCTGATTCATATAAATCTGTCAGACTACAAGTGTGAACGGATTCAATAGATATCCGCACACTTAAATCTATGCAGAGAACACCGTATTTTCTTAAAAGAACTTCAACAGAACAAACTAGAAGTGAGAGAAACGTAACAACATGGCAGAGCGAGGTAGCATGTTTGTGGAGGCACCATCAAATTTATTTAATTTTATTTATTTATGCACCGAGAGATAAAAAAAAATAGGTGGCAATTTCGTATATTTATTTTATTATTGTTATTTATTTTTTATTATTTTAAACTAAACCACCACAGAACATGATTGGTTAACGTACCATCCTGATTAAAAGGTGGTTATTTTTACTCATTGAACATAAATAGAATGATATAATAAATGTTAAATTGAGTTTAACTTAAAGTAATCAAAAAGTATGTTCATCATCATGATGACTCATCCAAATGTATTTTAAGTTACCCGTGTCAACATATTAAAGGCAGAACCTATACTGAGAATTAAAAATAATAATAGAAATAATATGAAGAAAAGCTAGAATTTAAAGAAAACATCCCTCTCCGTTACCCCGCAGCAAAGCCCTCATCTCCAGCAACAAGTGGCTCAAACCTCGTGCATAACTGCGCTTCCATAAAGCAGATATTCTTTCCTCAACCCGATGGAACACATCCCCTGAAGAACAGGACCAAGAGGAGACACAGAGCCGAGGGGACACCTACCTGAGTGGATGAGACGGGCGAAGGACTGGAGGGTTTAATGTGTGAAGCTGAGTGGTCTGTCTCACTATTATACCGCTGCCTACAAGAACAACTTCTTCTACCAGCAGCAAAGTTTAGGGCTAAGAGACGGTCCGTGGGAGGAGTTGGGGGGGGACAACTTTTTTGGAAGACACACCTCTTTGGTCCGGAGGAGAAAAAAACTTATAAGCGCAGACATAACATGTTTGGAACTCACAAAGTAAATTCATTTCCAAACGTGAATTGTTTGATTAAATAGTTTGGATGCGAAGGTGTAAAAGGGGGGAGTCGTGGTTCAGCTGCTCTTCCTTTATGGCCGTGTGTGCTGGTAGTGGAGTGATAACGTGTTTGTATCTGTTATTGAGTGATTTCCATTATCAAACCTTCAGGACGTATCTGATGTGTCTGACTGAGTTTATATTTCTAGGATTTCATGTTTTGCACAGATACGCTCAAATCGAGGACGTCAACAGCAGCTCTCTCCCAGGAGCCGCAGGGAGCCCGCGGGGCCACTGCTTTTTTCGCCTGTTAATGAAATGTGCCGACGTGACCCCTGATAAGACCGCGACCCACATGGAAAAGCGTCGATCGACATTTGAACAAAGCCAATGTAGAATGCAAAGGCTTAATCTCTTTGTGGTCCGGCAAAGCTCAGAGTGGAACACGGTAATGCAAATCGGGAGAGGAGCTGCAATCGTGTGGTGGAGATACGGTCCGGACACGGCCGGGCTGCGCACAAACCCAACGCTGTGCCAGTCATTTGGTAGTCAAAGCAGCTCCCCAACTTTCCTCCCTCTTTGTTCATTTACAGTTTTCAGGGAAATCAGGAGAGAAAAACAGTTGGGAAGAATTGGGGCCTTTTTTTTTTAATGTGTTAAAATTGTGTCAATCCACTTCCAGAACCTGCTGCAGTCAAATTAAAATAGCATCCTCGTGATGTAACAAGGGGCAGATGAAGTGCAGATCAGTTAGGTCTGATGCAAATAAAGGTAACCGTGGCACTACACCGTAATAGAGGCGCACAGTTCAATGGAATTTTCTCTCTCTCCACAGTTGCTTGACATGAAAGTCTTGTGCTAAGCTAACAGTGAAAAGAAACACCCGATGACCTCGCAGGAGCCTGAGAGGTAATCGGGTGTGAAAGTAGTCAACTAATGACCCTTGATAACACCAGTGACGCCTGTGACAAATCCCTAAGTGCTCCAGCGTCATCACATCACTTTTTGAGGACATTTTTGTGCTCGTCACGCTTGCATCATTGGCGGTGTTTGCTGCTAATGCGTTTTCAAATATGAATATAAAATGCTTTCTTTTTCTGAGCCCTGTTCGTCGCCGCCATTTGTAATCCCCCTGAGGAGGGCCGAGACCACCGAAACCTCAAATCTAACACCATGAAAAAATATTTTGATCAACCCTGAGTGATGTATTTACTGCGTTAATGAAATTGAGGCACTTGGCTGTAGACAGATGAACCGAATGCTGTCTGTGTGTGTCAGTAAGAAGAACCCGGGTTTGAAGTACACAGGTAAGGGGAAAAAAAAAGCTTAATGCGGCCTGCAGGCGTCAACTGTGCCCTTTCTCTCTCCCCGTGCATGCTGGGAAGGCTCCAGCTGAACAGCACACAAAAAATACACGGATGCTTTCTGATGCTGAGTGCGTGTGTTATCTAATTAACCGTTGTTGTTTCGCTTGCATCTCTGCAGACACAGCAACATGAAAACAGAGCGCACCAGTCTGCCACATTACATATTACATGAGCAAAGGAGAGACTCGGGTTGTCTTGAGGCGGCGGGGACAGCTGGGCAGGGATGTGGCTGCTGCTGTGGGAGCGGGCTGCTCTGCTCTGATAAGAGGTTATCAAGAAAAACGGAGGAGGCCAAGAATTACGGTCCATGTCGTGTAGCAGCGGCACTCACGCACACACACACACACACACACACACACACAGGGGACATTGCAGCATGCTCGTGGTCGTGTCAAGCAACTCATAAACCTGCTCACCTCATGCAGACAAACACACGCGCGCGCACAAACAGGGCAGCTCCGCTGACAGTATCTCTGCAGAGGCAGTTGGAGTTGACACGGGAGCATCTCGTTGGACAGTTGGGAGGTGGCATGCGGGTGACGGACGGTGTTGTGTGTTACCAGTGGAGTTTGGGGACAGCTTTCAAATTCCCAAGAAAGCAGCCTCTGTGTAGGCGGTGGTCTTATCTCTGCCGCGCAGGGCTGCAGCGACATGCCCAGGAGAGCTCTTTCTCTCTCACACACACACACACACACACACACACACACACACATTTACATACCCCCCCCCCCCCCCCCCCCTTGCCCCCACACCCACACACTGTCCTCTTTTTCATTCTTCAGTTCCACACCCCCCTCATCAGTTACTCAGTTTCAGCTTAAATTACTCTCTATCGCGTGATGCTCCGTTTATCAGGCGGCGTGTTGTGAGCGTGTATCTCCCGCGGTGACTCATACGGTTGAATTGGTTGAACAGTCGCCCCTCTAGTGCCACTCTAGTGAGATTTCATAGCTTTTCATATTGCTGATTTTGTGTAATCTCTGTGTTCTGCCGGTCTACAGGGCACCCATGTGCAAAACGATTACCTCAGTAAATGTTGAACCAGAGTGTTTGTTCCACAGTTCTATGTATGTATTTGTGTCCATTTAGAATAGTCAGTAGCAATATAATTACACTGTATGTCATAATTCTTACCTATGAGCATCCAAAATGATTCCTTTTTGTTTACCATTAAGTAGCTTGTTAAGTTGTTAAATTCTTCTAATTCAACGTGTTCATCGGCATCATACACGGCTCGTTGTTTCACCTGTATCATGTTTACGTACACATGATTTTTAATGATGTGTTTCTCAAGGAAATCCTTGTGAGATCCGAAATCTATTTTATCTACGAGGCCTCCCCAAGGCAGCGGCCTTACAAAATCAGAAAGCATATTAAATTACTTCATTTAACTCACAATTATTTATGAAAAATAGAAATACTCTGGTTTCCTGTTTTCTCCATTGGACAGCTGTGTAACCTCATACATGTTTCATACCATTTTAAAACTGACTGGTATGATATTTACACATGTTTAATCCCCCCAATCATTGAAAATACAGTTATGTGGCTTTGAGTTTGGACAAGAGGAGTTTGTCTTGCTGTCAGATTTTTGTGGTGTATATATTCGTTTTAGAGAATACAATGTTAAAATGTATTTATTGTAAAGTTATTGTAATATTTGTGTGCTGTAAAACAGAACGTTTTTAAGTGCAGATTCCTTCAAACATTCATTATTATATTCTGAGAAGACGAAAATAATCGCAATTAAGATTTGTGGGTGCTTAAAAAACAAATGAAAAATACTTCATCACTTCAATCACTTAAAGTATTGTCCTGTAGATAAAATAAGGCCTTCGGTGGCGCCAACAAAAAGGAGATCGTGTGAGGAAGGTGATCCACCTGAAGCCAATGTCGCCCCCTAGTGGCACGTGAACAAATGATCTAAAATAATATTAGGAAAAACAATAATAAAGTAACTAAAGATAAAGACAATCACAGGAAACATCCACCTTTGTTTTTAGAGCTTTGTGTGGTTTCCAGGCTATCTTAACTTTCATTCTGTACTTGTGGGTCATGACAGGTCAGAGGTCAGCGATGTGGCAACCGGACAAAGCAGCGGTTTTATGGTGCCTTAGAGGGCTGTAGATAAATTCGAACGGAAATATCTTGAACAATGAAATAAATTGACACTTTCACCTTCCTGGACACTTTCATCTCAGGAATGGAGGGTGAGCCACTAAAACGCCATTCTGGCCACATGACATTTTCATTTAAACGTACAGCAAATGTGAGAACGAGACCTGGGCTATGGGAAAGCACATTTTACAGAAAATGACGTGTAAAGGACATTTGATTGAATGCATCTATGTGACCCCGTTGTAGGCGTCACTATTTACCAACAGGAATTAAAAACACGCTGTGTATTTTTGTATTATATAAGATCTGGTAGTTTGACGGACTGGATCAAAAATAACTGACATTTCCTGACATCTTTCCCACCTGGAAACAAGTTGCCACTGAGACGCGCCTCCAAGTAGAGAAGGCAAACTTCCGAGGAGGTCGTGAAGGCGGCGGCTGAAACTCCGGTGGAATCAAACCCGAACAGACGTGAACATGAACGACAGAAAAAGCCCGATTACATTAAAAATAATCCTCATAGGAAGCGCCGGGTAACGTCAACTAGCTTCTTCTCTAAACCCCGGCACCGACTTCCTCTCCAAAAACGGTCCACGTGGATGGAGACACGCTGAACCTTCAGGTGAGCTCCTGCGTCCGCCTGCCATCAGCACCCGTGTGTGTGTGTGTGTGTGTGTGTGTGTGTGTGTGTGTGTGTGGAGGAGATGTGGTTGTGACAGGTGTCTTCATAATAGTAATTAATTAAGTTAACAGTAACAGAATCAGCAGACGGGTTCATTTGATTCGTTTAGAAAATAGTTGGATGATGGATCATTAATGGACACATGTTCTTATCTCAATAAGACAGCTGTGTTTTCTTCTTCTACGCTGCTGGAGATGCCTGCGCTGATCCAGCTCACATAAAGGCCTCCGGCTCCTTATTCGTGCCGTGTTAACTGGCCTCGGGTCACTAGCACTGTCTGACGCTCGCACTGTGACCTCTGCAGGTGCCGGTCAGCACGGCCCGGCAGCGGTGCGAGCAAATCGGGAGGACCTGGACGTGGAGGAGCCGTTCCTGAGTTCCCGCTTGCGGCAGGTGATTCCCGGGGTCGCTTTTGAATCTTGGCTGCGAGGGTGAGGAAGAAAGACGCAAAGCAGCTCGTCTTATGTTTATGTTTTAACATGTTTATTTTTTTGATGATAAAAGATACATTACTCCCTACAGTACAAAAAACACACATTGGAAAATACAGGACATTTCCAGATAACCTGCAAAGAGCCGAGAGAAACTCGCAACACCTGCGAGTGCTGAGAGCAGCGCTCGTCCCAGTGTGGGAGGGAAAGTTCAGAGAGACCTCGGCACCGCTGATGACGACCTGTCTAACGAGGGCGCAAAAATAGTGACCCGCCAAGGTGCTGTGGAAGGAAAGGACACAATTGTATACCACATGGAGAGAGGAACCAACTCATTAAATGTTTTTGGGGTTTTTTTCTTTTTTTTTTTGAGAACCTTCAGTTTATGGTCTAACTTAAGGCATCACTACTAAAATACACTGCTTTTGCATGCATGTCTAGTTTTGTTCAACAGACACACTGACACACACAAATTATGAATGCATATGAGAGAGAAAGTTATTTTCTAGTATGAAATAGGGGGAGAAACCAAGGCGCCGGTCGGAGAAAAGGCGGCGAGCGAAGACCTCGGCTGTGATCATCCTGGCCGTTACCGTAACAACTGAATCCGCTCTTACAAAGTAGATATACACTCATGTCCGGTCAGAAACTTCCTCCCTGTACGACTTCTTATACCGTAATGAAACTAGCAGTGATTCAGACTCCTACAGTGAATCAGCTCGACAGAAGCAAATTAAAACCATCAGGGAGACTATATATATATATATGTTTCTTTTATAAGTAGAGACACAAAAAGGCAATCAAGAGATGACCAACATGTAAAAACAGTTTGTTACAGGTAATTATATAAAAGGCCAAGATATTGTCGTTTTGTTTGTTTTATTCTTGCGCTATGAAGGAACTAATTTACAAGTGAGTACACTCCGACTACGTAAGCGTTCTTCCCAAGACATCCCCGTTCAAAAGACATACGGCCCAACGCGTCACAGTAAGCTGCACACCATCTGCCGTCTGAAGTACAGAGCCGTGGAAGGAAAACAAAAGTTAAAATTTATTAAATGGATTCACATACATCAATAGGAAAGGGAAAATATGTCGACTAATATAATTTGCCATTCTAAAAATGAAAGAAGACGCCACATTCATGAGCATAAAAAGGGCAGGACAACTGATCGGGATGTTTTGGGAGGGCTAGGTAAGAAAAGATCAGGTGTTTTCCTCATATGCCGGCAAATTCCATGTTTGGCAAACAAAGCAACACAAGCGTCGAGTAGTAAACAAAGTAAAAACTCTCCCTGGGTCCACTTCAAAGTTCCCTTCAGTCCTATAACCTCTGTGGGTTCTACTTGGAACAAATACAAAAGTTCTTCTCGCTTTTGTTACCTTCTGTGAACAAGAACATACAACCAACTTAATGAAGATTTTTTTTTTTAAAGAGTGGCAACCGCAACACAGCCACCGATCGTCCCACAAACACAAACTACGGTGGATGAACAACTGTTAAAAAAAGTGATGTTTTTAAAAACGCACACGACATACACATACACACGCAGGAGGGGGAAAAAAAGCTTAAAAAATACAAAAATAAACTACACAAATGATCTTCTGCGTCACTGCTTGCTAATTTTTTGGGAAGATTTTGAAGATGTGTGTGTGTGTGTGTGTGTGTGCTGCAAGTCTCAGTTCTAGCAAAGTCTGTCATTCAATTTCTACAAATCTCTTCGTCGTTCTCTTTTTTTTGTCCACTTTGAAGTGTCGGCCATCAGTCCTCATCTTGGGGTCAAAAGCGCACAGTGATGACATTTACAGGAGACGGGAGTCCAGCACGATGAATACAGACTTGGTTCTCAATGAAGCAAATTTGTTTTGACCAAAAAAAAAAAAAAAAAAAAAAGGGAAAAGAATGATGTCCTCTGTCGCTGAGGACAAGTGCTTTATTTGTATCCATACCGATTTTTCCTCTTATCTAGACTCATGCCTCCACAGCCGTTTTCAACACTGTACATCATTTCGTGTAGTCTCTCTCTACATCCCCCCAGGATTTACCAAACAAAAAGACAAAAACAAAGGTAACAGCGAGCTCAGGCCGGCTCCCTGTTTGTGAAAGATGGAAATTCTTCTCTACACTGCTTAACTACTGAAATAAGCCAAAAGTAAACGTTAAACGATTGGAGGGGATGTGACTGAAAAAGATAATGTGCTTCTAAGTTTGTGTTGCTCTAAAAATAGTACAACCAACAGAACGAGGAGGAAGGAGGTTTTTTTTTTTATCTACAGAAACATCTCTCAGATTGACTTTCATCTCTGCATCATACGCTTGTTCTGCCTCCATTGCCGTCTTGATCTGAGACTTGAGGGTGGAGGATGAGACTAGGATGAGGATGAGGGGTGAAGGTCAGTCTTCTTGATAAAAAGGACAACGAGTGAAAAAAAAAGCACAAAAGAGTGGGAGGGGTCTCTGGGCAACCTCACTGGTCCGTCCTTGCTTTCTTTGGACCAGTAGACTTGCTGCAAGGACACACATAAAACCACAATCAGTATTTCATCTTTCATCAGTGCAACGTTGATGTCGAGCCCGTGGGAACCGTGGACACTGTACTTACGTATCAGGAGAGGTGCCTGGTCTTTTGGCGGCCGGTTTTGCAGAGGCGGCGTCTTTGCCAGATTCTACAAAAACGCAGAAAAAACGTTGGAAATACATTTATTTATCCAACAATGAAGATAGTTACTTTATTCATTGTGGAAGGGGAGTTTTTTTCTAACTAAACAGGGAAAAGATTTAGCCAATACAATAGTGTAACACTGGAATAGTTGTGCGATTGATTTGGCCAGAGGGGATTTATTGTAAAGTCTCACTGCAGTGAGCAGGAATGACCTCCTGTATGTCCCTGTGAGTGACTTCGTCACTCCCCCCCCCCCACCGCTTGTGACCCAGGTTGGGTGCTCACCTTGCAGCCATCGGACTTGGGTGGCGGGACCGTAGCCTTTCTCATTGCGGGCCGCAATGCGGAAGATGATGGCTGGCTTGGTGGTGTAGTCGATGTGGGCGTTGGAGAGGCTGGACGACTGCACCAAGCAAGACGGGTTGGGTCCACAGTACACGCGCATGAAGGCCAGCTGGGCCGGGGTGGAGGCCTTGGCCTCGGCCGTCTGGTTGCTCTGGATGGCCAGGTACACGGAGTACTCGATGATCTTCCCCGACGTCACAGAGGGCGGCTCCCAGGTCAGGTGGGCACCGTCCGGGCTCTGCGGAGGGACAGTGGACGATTACTACCAGGTGGCTGAGAGCGGCCGACAAGGACAGCTGGTGGCACAACCAGGTAAGGAAAGACGGGAACGGGGCTTTGACTGCAGGGTTTGTTTACCTTGCTGATTTTTATGGCGCAAGGTGCCCCTGGGAAGCCTGGTAGGCAGGTCTTGAAGGCAGATATCTCAGAGAAAGCCCCGCGGCCACAAGCGTTGATTCCGGCAACGCGGAACTTGTAAGCCGTGCCGGGCTGCAGCTCCATCTTCTTCATCTGGCCGTAGTCGGGCATGACGCCAGAGTCATCCTGAAAACTCAAAAGATTAGAGATGCACCGAGCGAGTCAACAGGAAGACATCGAAGCAGGAAAACAAATACTTACATCTCCTTGAGAACTGTCTCCTGGCATATAGAAGTGGGTGACCACCATATTTGTCACTTTCACAATTCCAACATCAAACCACTGGTTCTCTTTCTTTACAACGGGCTTCACTGGGGTTGGCTGAGGAGCTTGCTTCTGCAAGAAAATAAAAGCAAAAAGTAGAAGAAGTTACATTTCTATTCCGTTTGACCAAACCACCCTGAAGATGTCCGATAACTCACCTCCCCCTCGATCCCGTTGGCGACCTCCGCTAGAGCGGCCGCTGCTTGTAGCTTGGCCGGACTCGCCACCGACACAGAGGGCGCAAACGTGCTTGATGGAGCGAGTGCTGTAAAGTTACAAAGGAACAGTCAAGATGGGTTGAAAATCAAATCCAAAGCAACGGTCAGAAGAAGAAATAGGTCTTACTCTCAGCGGTGGGACGAGGGAGCAGTGATGCTACGGCGCTGGTGACCGCCGCGGCCATCTCATTGTGCCCGTTGCTCTCGACCGAGGGGTCGTTGAGGCTGTCGGCGGGGGCGAGGCCCTCAGTGGGCAAACTTGCGTCCACGCTGGCCTGCTGGGCTGCAGCCTGAGCTTCCTGCATCTGCAGCTGCTGCTGCTGATGGACCAGCGCTGCGAGCTCCTGTTGGGTTAACATGATGGGGATGCTGGTGGGCTGCTGGTTCTCTCCAGTGGAATCACCCTCATCTAAAAACAGGGGAGATATTGCTGAACTTGGACATTGACAGAGGGAATCCCTCCATTTTGTAAAGGCAGACAAACAACGACAACACATGTCAAAATCAAAGCTAAACCAAGTGTGCACGGAGCTCTGAACATGGCTAAACTCACTCATTACTGCTTGCTGGGCGGCCTGGAGGACAGCCTGGATAGCGAGGGCCTGGGCTTCTTCAGTGGCTGCTGCCTGTGCAGCGGCCTCCGCTGCTGCAGTCACAGCTAGCTCCTCGTCCGACAGCCCCGTCACCATGAGAGTGGCGCCCTGACCCTCAGACATCAGCTCTGAGGGCAGATTTAAGGTGGCAGCGGTGGCTGCTTCTCCCTGAGAGGACACATTGAAAGGGTCATATACTGTATACACTGTCCACATCTTTGAATTTTTAGCCGACGCCCCCTTTCTTTGACATAAAAGTCATTTTTTTAATACCTCTGCTTGTGTCTCCATAGCGCTGGCTCCCTCCTCTACAGCTGCAGCATCTGCTGATGCCGTCTCATCAGTTTGCATGGGTTCCTCTGTGGAGCTGGCAGCAGTACTCACTCCCTCTGCGATTGATGAGATCGACTGGATAGAAACAAAGAAAAAAAAAAGATACAGATTGGTCGCAATGGGAAATTAGGTTTCAGGAAGAAAGGTGAAAGTGTCAAAGAACCATGACTCAGCAGAGGTTAGATCCCTTGTTCATTTCTTACAGGCACAGAGGGTCCGGGGGCTGGTGTTGATTGAGTGACAGTAGTGATGGCCCTGCCCTGAGTTGTGGTAACCATGCCAGCTGCCGGTGCTGCTGCTGCAGCAGTGGTGGGGGGGATGGGGGCGGGGGCGGCGGCGGCAGCAGTGGCAGCGGCATCAACTTCTGGGCTGCTGGTACTTTCTGCTCCCTCCTCTGTCTGCTGGGCTGATGATGGACACAAAAACACAATTTAAATTGGACTTCCAACCAATACATTTATCCCGCTATCAATTACAGTAAATGTGGTTATACCGGTGCCTTCGCCAGTCTCCATGTTGCAGGTGGCAGTGGTAGCTGTGTTGGTGGTACCCGTTTCGTGCGTTTCACAGGGCGGGTTGGAGCACACCCTCTGGGCCTGGCCCGTGGATGTACTGGTCTGGTCGCTTCCCATGTTGGAGGCGGATGTGGACTGGGAGTTGGTGGTCCCAGTCTCGTGCGTTTCACAGGGCGGGTTGGAGCACACCCTCTGGACCTGGCCCGTGGATGTACTGGTCTGGTCGCTTCCCATGTTGGAGGCGGATGTAGACTGGGAGTTGGTGGTCCCAGTCTCGTGCGTTTCGCAGGGCGGGTTGGAGCACACCCTCTGGACCTGGCCCGTGGATGTACTGGTCTGGTCGCTTCCCATGTTGGAGGCGGATGTAGACTCGGAGTTGGTGGTCCCAGTCTCGTGCGTTTCGCAGGGCGGGTTGGAGCACACCCTCTGGACCTGGCCTGTGGATGTGCTGGTCTGGTTGCCTTCCGTGTTGGAGGTGGACTGGTTGTTGGTGGCCCCAGTCTCGTGTGCTTCGTACGGCGGGTTGGAGCACGCCCTCTGGGCCTTGCCTGTGGATGTACTGGTCTGGTCGCTCCCCATGTTAGAGGTGGCTGTGGACTGCGAGTTGGTGGTCCCAGTCTTGTGTGTTTCGTAGGGCAGGGTGGAGCACACCCTCACCACCTGGCCGGTCGATGCACTGGTCTGGTTGCCTTCCAGGTTGGAGGTGGACTGGTTGTTGGTGGTCCCAGTCTCATGTGTTTCGTCAGGTGGGTTGGAGCACACCCCCTGGACCTGGCCCGTGGACGTACTGGTCTGGTTGCCTTCCATGTCGGTGGTGGACTGGTTGTTGGAGGTCCCAGTCTCGTGTGTTTCGTAGGGCGGGTTGGAGCACGCCCTCCGCGCGGTTGTCGTCGTCTCGCTTGTGTTCATGTTAGATGCCGACTGGGTGGCTGTGTTGGTGGTGCCGGTCACGTGGGTCTCACATGGTGGGTTGGAGCACTGCTGCTGGACTTCTCCCATGTTAGCCGACGCTGTGGTGGCTGTGTTGGTTGTTCCGGTTTCATGGGTTTCGCACGGTGGGTTAGAGCACATGCGTGGCGCGGACATGTTTGATGACGCAGTTGTGGCGGTGTTGGTGGTGCCGGTTTCGTGGGTCTCGCACGGTGGGTTGGAACACACCTGTCCTGCTCCCATAGCAGCAGAGGCGGTGGTGGCGGTGTTGGTGGTTCCGGTCTCGTGAGTCTCGCAGGGCGGGTTAGAACAGACCTGTCCGGCTCCCATGGCGGCCGATGAGGTGGTCGCGGTGTTTGTAGTTCCTGTCTCGTGGGTCTCACATGGGGGGTTGGAGCAGACCAGGGTGACAGTTCCAGAGCCGTCGCCAGCTGCTCCAGCCTCAGAAGAGCTGGGCTGCTCGGAGGTTGGTGAAGCAAGGATGGACACTGGTAGATCCTGTACCGGTTGAGCTTCTACTCCACTGGGAGTTGTGATCAAAGTCACCTGGGTGGGCTGGTTCTAGACAAAAGACAGTTCAGTTTAAGTCACACAGCTCAAAAGAAAGTCATTTTCTGCCTTTGTTAGTCTGGTGGTAGCTCTGCCACTGTTCTGTGATAACAGAAACAGGCCTTTGTTTAATGAAGTTTTTGGCGCATGGTGCTGCCACAATGATTGCAATGCTAAAGACAACGATCTGCAGCGTCTTACTTGCACCGCCATGGTAGACGAGGGCAACGTGGAGACAGAAGTCAGGTTGGTCTGAGCAGCTGAAACGGTTATGGCAGCTGGGTTGATGACCTGGCTGGACAGGGTAGCGATGTTTCCCAGTGTGGTGATGGGGGTGGCCAGAGAGGCGTTTGAACTGTCCACCGTGGCTCCTGCTAGACTTGAGGAGACCGTCCCAGTGACTGTCCCAAGAGTGGTGACACCTGGAAGGAAGACAACACAAAACGGCTCAGTGGATATGTAATAACATAAACAGAAAAAAATCACAACAGTGTTATTCTTACCAGTGGTTCCCTTGACAACCAAAGTGGTGACAGTAGGCTTGACGGCAGATACGGTCACTGGCGTAACAAGTCGAACACCACCGACTGTGCTCATAGGCACGGTGCGCAAAATAGTGCCAGGTTGCCCCGGCGCACCTTTCAAAACCACCTAGAGAAATGGTTCAAGATTAGTCTCCTTGTGGGCCACATAAACAATGACTGCTCGAAAGACTTCTGCCAGCAAACAGTTGGATTACCTGTGTCAGTCCCTGTTGGCCGGCTGCAGTGCCGAGTTTGGGCACTGCAGTGATGATTTTGCCAGGGGTACCGGTGGTCATCACCTTTGTGGTGAGGATTGTGATCGGTGATTTCATGCCTCCACTGCTGGTCACACCTACGAGGACAAAGGCATGTGTGCCTCAAGGTTATTTCAATTTCATTACAATAACTTAAGATCAT
Source organism: Gasterosteus aculeatus (assembly GCF_964276395.1). Lineage (NCBI taxonomy): Eukaryota > Metazoa > Chordata > Actinopteri > Perciformes > Gasterosteidae > Gasterosteus > Gasterosteus aculeatus. The sequence continues at coordinate 17,478,472 of NC_135705.1, forward strand.
CCAAATACCAGACGGTGGATAATAAAACCATTTAGTTTTTAGTCACATTGATACCAGACTACATTATCACTACTTCTGTTGCTCAGCTGAAAACCCCACCAGATGACAACGAAAAGCAAATATCTGTGGTCAAAGTGTTCATCTGGCGCAGGTTTAGCTTCAAACGTCACTATTTTTTGTAGCACTGTCCTCGGTCATAAATGTGCGGCCCGTTGTGATATGGAGTTAAGAACGTAAACTTGCGTGAGTTTAGACCTGTAGCTCCTGACTGGGACATGAGAGCTGACATGGGGATGGTCTTGATGATGGTGGTGCCCTGCTTAGTGGTGCTAGGAGAGACGCCGCTGATGTTGAGGATATGAGGCTTGTTTCCTGTGCCTCCTGCCTGGGAAGTGGTGATGATGGTGGTGGGCTTGCCATCAGCGGAGGTCACCAGCTTTAGGATGGTGCCGGCTGGGAGGGGACCCTTTGTCTGGAAGGAGAGGCACACATTATATAAACCATTTGGAGGAATACACCTGGTGCCCTTCTAAGGAGTTTTAAGCGGCCGCCTGTTTTTTTCCCCAGCACTCATGCATATAGCTGACCTGTATGAGCTGTGTTAGAGGGTTAGTGGACGCCTGGCCTGTGATAGCTGATGTCTGCACTGGCTTGGTTTGTACCACGGACATCATCTTGCCAAGGCTGGAGATCTGCCAAAATAGGAGAGACATTCATGTTCATTAGTCACCAGGTATCACTGGATAGCACAATGGAGGTCAGTGGAAAACTGGCCCACTGGAGGATCTACAAATCTTTCCAGCCCTAACTAGCCCGCAGTAAATCACTAACATTATGCTCCCTGTTTGAGAGGAATTCTCCGTAGTCTGAACTTTACTCTCCTCCCCCCACTAGTTAAAGCTCAGTGCATGTTGTCAACATCTTGGGACTAAACAGGGAAAAACTAAAAGCATTTGATTAAAAAAAATGCAAATGACAAAACCTATTTACAGCCTGCATGTGGAAGTGCTAAAGGGGGCTCAACAGAGTGGTGGTCCAGTGACCTACTCTCTTACCAGTGTGCCGCCACTCCCCATGGTGAGGGGACTCTTGACCAGGGTGATTGTCTTGGTGACCCCACCCACCACTGTGGTTACCACCTGGGCCTGCTGAGCCACTGTGACTGCACCAGACTTGTGCACAGTGATGATGGGTCTGGTGTTGGTGGGAGAGGACGCAGTCCCTGTTCCCACCTGGGCTGCAGCTGTTTTCAGCATTCGAGTAGCTGGGTTACTGACCTACAAGCAAAGTCATTTTCAGAACCGACAGGCAGAATGCACACAATATTCGAAAAGATAATGTTCAGTGAGATCTCTACCATGAGTGGAGAAGCCATTTTCATTGTGGTTGTGCCAGGCGAAACAGCTACTGTTTTGAGAATGGTGGCCCCTGCAGGAACATTTAGGACAGTTCCTGCAGAAGAGGGTGGGATCTTCTGTGTTGCGGCAGCTGCTGCAGCCAAAGCTGCCATGCCGCTCATCTGAGGGCTACTACCAATTGGCTGAAAAGGCAAAGAGGAAAATGCATTATTGGACCCATGCACTGGTTAGCATTTTTATTTACTGCAGAAGAAAAACTTTAATGTGATCAAATTCTGTGCAAGATTGCGCCTCATACCGATCCCTGGGTGGGCTGCGCCGGCATCACCATACGGACACCTGGTGGAAGGGATGTCACAGTGACGGGGGATTTCCCGGGCTGGCTGGGGCGGACCGTGACAACAGACGTGCCTGTGGCAGACTGTTGAGCTGCAACCTTCAAGACAGCTGTCACATAAGAGAAGAGACAATCAAACTTTGTTTTTCGCAGTTGATTCGGTTTACTTGTTTCAGTGCAAACAACAGAGTTGGAAGCGTTAGAAAAGAGGAATCATTAGTCACTGTGTTATAATACCTGTCTGGGGTAAGCTTTGAGTAGAGGTTGCTGCTGCAGCCGGTGCAGGGCTCTTTGGAGAGTTCAAAGGCTGCACGGGACTGGCACTCATGACTGGCGAGGCTGCAGCTGGAGTTGCGGGGATGTCATATTTCTGCAGCTGCAGTAAGTAGGTGTCAGCAGTTGAGACTGCGCCCCAGCTCACTTCAAGGGAGTTTGTGTTGGCACGAACTAACTGCACCCTAGCAGGGGCATGTGGCCGCTCTGGGGAGGTGGAGGACAAGACACTCAACAACAACAACAACGACGACACCATTTGACAACCAGACATCCCAGAAGTCCCTTCAAAAAGGGCAAAAACCACATTCAGACACGCTTACCTGTTTCCAGGTACCAGAGGTCTTTACAACAGACTTGGTTGTTCCAGGCTTTACGATAACCGTCGCGGCCGCTCCATACATAGAGTCTAGAATTGATGGCCACGGCACAGTGGCCAGCACGGGCCCGAGGGATGTTGTCTTCGAGGGTATCCATCAACACGGTCTCCCAACACATGGAGTCTACAAACAAACACGTGGTAAAAAGATTAACTCAAGCGAGGGCCGTTTTGCTAAAACCTCTTCTAATTGAGACTAATGGCGCGTTTCCACGAGCGGTACGGTACGGGTCGGGTCTGTTAACCATGATTTGGCGAGCGTTTCCACCGCCAACAGCACCCTTACTTGATGCGTGGTGTATTCCAGAAAGTAGTGATAACGTCACTTGATAGACGTGGTATATGACGGAAAGTAGATTGAATTCATTCGATCGCGCGAAAACTGAAAGCTAACCGCAAACAACAATGGAGGACATACAGCCTGTATGTAAGATCCTGTTCTTGCTTCTCGATATGTGGCTGTTTGTCACAAGGAGACGACAATCTTTGTTTGAGCAAAGGCTACATGCTGCAAGGAAAAACACACCGGAAAAATATGTGTGTTGTCTTTCCTTTTGCGGCACGCGCAAATGACGACACTCTTTCAACCAATCAACGCTCTGCAGTGAGTCTAGCTCTACCCTTTAGTACCAAACAACTGTGCCAGGTACCCCAACGGAAGGGTACCTAAAAAGTGGTATGGTTCGGATTTTTGGTACTATTCTCAACTTTTGGCAGTGGAGACACAAATAGAAGGGTACCGACCCGACCCTTACCGCTCGGTGGAAACGCGCAACAAGTGTGATGAATACAGAGTTAGACAAACCTAGATTTAGGCAGGCAAGAGTGTTGGTGCACTTCCACTCCTTCTCGTGTGTGGCCACTTTGACATCATCCATTACCAATGGAACCCATCCTCCAAAAACATACATCCTGCACATTGAGAAAGAAATCAGTGAGATGCTGCTACCAACACACCCGGATCTTCTTAGAGTTCTGACATGATTAAATGCAACATTCAATGTTTTGCTCACTTGTTTGTGATGGTGGTGGCAGAGTGAAGACTTCTGGGGAGCGGTGCTGTCCCGTTCACTGATGGTTTGTTCCATGTCAGGGTATCTGTTGACAATGACCAGCAGTAGGAATTTACAAAAAAGCCCCTTTTGATTCGACATGCAACCAAAATCATTTAAGTGCCTCAGATAAGGCCTACTCTCACACGTCATTGTAATCCTCTCTGACGGTGTAGTACTCTGAGGGTGATGATGCTCAACCCGTGTTGTTCTTGAAAAGGTATAAATAGCCACACTTTCTCTGAGGGGTATCGTGCTTCTAGTCAAGCTTCTAGAAACCTACCAATATCAAGTGTCCACAGATCCCCAAGGCGACAACCACTCATCCCTCCATAGATTATCAGGCGAGATTTCCTGCTCGTCTTTTCTGTGTATACAACAGCAGTGTGGCTCTCCCGAGGAGGAGGCAGAACGCCATATGTGATTGGCATGTCCCATCCTACCACACTGGAGCCTGCGCGGAGCTCAAGTGTGTACAGGTCATTCAGGTATCTAAAAATTCAAAAACAGACAGAAGTCAGAATCATGTTGATGGTGACCCGACACATCTTGTGCAGCAAAGGACCATGCTGGTAATCCATCCGTACCTGGGAATGTTGTTTTTGGGGTCTTCGCTGTCATTGGCTAGTCCACCAAACAGGTAGCATTTGTTGCCAACTAGCGAGAAACTGTGGCCAAGACGAGGACAAGGAGGGGGACCGTTCTTTGGGTTTTTTGCTTTCAACTTTTTCCATTCCCATCTGCTGGCCTGCAACAACAAAAACATGGTCATAATAACATTATCTTTACTAATTATAGTTACTTCAGAACACTGGTTGATTACCCTGATAAGAACATATTTAATGTCCTCATCAGAAATAGAACCTATTTACCACTTAAACACCCTTCATTGTGCAGACTGACGCTTTTGCAACAACTACAGTGAAGACGTTCAAGAAGTTTGACACTGTGTACTTGTCAGAAGAATAATTTGGACTTATTATCACATTGAGACATTTTCTGGTACTTGTTGAACCCTCTAAACTCTGAATAACGTAAGAAAAAAAAAATACAATGCACATCCAAATGAATATATTTCTCACCAGTTGAACAGATATTTAAGTTAGATGCTGGATTGAAACTGGACAGGATGAATTGACTTGCCCCCCCCAACAACTACGCAACACACACATACCAGTCTTCATTTGATGAATCAAGATTCCTGTTTTGATGTTCAATGGCTTACTATCACTGTGTATAGCTGGACTGCATGGAGTACATTTACATGCACAGCAGTGAAACTTACAAGTTACAATTATGAGTTTGATGTATTTGTCTTTGCCTGTTCCTCTACTGATATTAAAAGCTACACCATGACATTGAAAATATACCATCCACACTGATTTCAAACTCTTTTTCTGATGACTGACGAGCCATGAAGATGTACTGTGATAAGTCCAACTTAAACTCCTAAAATATGAACACGACTGCTAGAACGTTTGTTTGTCATGCAACAATATTCATATCCACTTTATGCTAGTATGAGGTTCAACACCAAATGTTTCAAACAAAACTATAATATCACAGTGTTGGTTGATTCAGATATGGAATTATAGACACGTTACCTGCAGTTCGTAGAGGTCGTTGCTGTACTTTCCATACTCCACCATTCCACCAAAAACCAGCAATCTAGTGCCATCACAGACAAAACCATATGCAGCACAACCAGGGGGAATATCGCCACGAACCGCTGGGATAAACCACTGGTTTGTAGCTAGAAAAATAAACAAATGATGAAATGAGTTAGATGCTGAGGCTTACTTGTATGATGATATTAAAATGATGGGGGAAGTTAATGTTATGACGTAAACATGGCTGAGAGCCTCTGAAACAAGCTAGGAACAACCCTCGTGTGCGCATTATACATGAACCCCAACCAGCATTTAAGGATTGGGATATATAAAATCAAATTTGATGAATTTATCAGTCCTTATTGGTTTATGTGCAGGAAACCGGGGCAGAGGATGTTCTTAAACCAACCAGCATCATCCATTTTATTTTAGCCCGCCTTTTTTAACGGGTATTGACAGGCTTTATCCAGCAGAGGGGGCCAAATCGAATCAGACACGGAGTTGCTTGGCCTGCTAAGGCCTGTAAGCTACACAGTTTTACACATGTAGAATCACTCTTTAGATATTAAATATATCTGTTTAGGGCAAAGACTCAATGGGGGGAAAAAAGTTGTATGTTATTTCGCAGCTACTCATTTGATCACAAGTTCACTGCAAGGATTAATAGGTGAAGCAAAGTTTAGCTTACCGGTGTTGTATACATGTAGTTCATCCACAATCCCCTCGTTTCCACCGCCAAAGACAACCATAAGCTCCTTTATAGCAACAGCTCTGTGCCCATGCCTGGGCCGGGGAACGGGACCGGACCATCCGAGGACCCGTTTCCACCGCGGCTGCAGAACCGACGCCGTGGTCCCAGACACCGCGGAGCCAGGGGCAGACATGATTCTGTCAAAAAGGAAACAATCACGCAACGTTATACTTAACTGCCAATGTAATCGCAGTAATCACTCGTCAACGACGCCGGAAAACTCATCAGCAGACACCGACCGAGCCGCGTAACGTTAGCCAACTTCTAAAAACATTGAGCGGCCATAGCAACTCGATAGCTAGCGGCGATAGCGGTTAACGTTAGCTATCGGTTAATGAACTCAATTCGATCGAAGAAACCAGCAACTGAAGAGTAAAAACTTCCGAGCTGGTCTATAAAGCCTAATATATGTTAGACGTTGCAGTTGTACGAATACATACATCCAATCTTTCATACAACTGTGGCTTAGTTGTTTGTAACCATTGAATTCAATCCATGGAAGCAGCCATCTTGTAACCAAACAAACCCCCGCTAACGCTACTGCCGGTCTGAAAAATGGCGGAAGCGAACGAACAAGAAAAATAGATGAAAGCTAGCTAGCTACAACAGCAAGGAAACCCCCTGAATACAAAAACAAATGCAATGGAATTGTAGTAGGCCGACACGGCAGAACCGTACGCGGTTGCGGCACAAACTTAATCCCGTGTATAAACTGTGAACAAGAGTCGGCTATTTTCATGCCTCTCTGGGAGTCGCCATATTGTAGCTAACAAGCCTAGCATTCTCCACAATGGCTTCCACGCAATTATTAACATTACGGAAATGTCAAAAGAGTATTAAGACAGGCGAGGCGGGTTAGTAGGAAACCAACCTCAATGGTCACCGAATATCCTTTGGAAATATTCCAAACGGTTAAGCCCAGTTGAACTAAGTGTTAATCCACTGGATTCTAACGTTAGCTATACTCCGTTAGCACTAGCGGCTAGTCGTTCCCCCTAATTTGCACAAGCTAACAGCGTTAGCCTCAAGGCTGGCATCTGTCAAAGCGTCGCGAGATATTACAATTAAATGCAAAGTAACTACGTTGTATTCTGAAATGCATATTTTACCTGATATAAATTTAGCTGCAACCGCACTCTTAAACCAAAGCTAGGCGGAGGGAAACTGCACATACAGAGTGTTATTATGTTTCATGCCGTCTCTGGAAGCAGCCATCTTTTCAACAATCGGCCTACTTCGGCTCCCACAAGAAAAATGGCCGGGCGGTATGCCACAACAAAACATAACAAACCGAAAAAGGCGCAAATATTTCTGAATTTCACTTACTTATTTCGACGCAGAAAATTCAAAAACACGGGTTTATGGTCTTATCTTCGGGCAATTATCCAAATTCATTCGATTTTTGAAGAAGTATTTCCTCTCATGCCTGCCTGGAAGCTGCCATCTTCTTGACAACCAGAGGCGGAGGAAAATGGAAGCGAGCTGGCGTCACCCAAAGTAAACATGGCGGCAGAGACCCGCTCGCTCACCGTTTCCGACAGAAACGCTCATCGCTTTTGCCACTCGCCGTTTCGAATACGAGAGGGATGATCTACTTCGTGAGGTGTTTCGATCACAATTTAAATCGATGTAAAGCAAATGCACGAGGAGTTTCAGAAAATTACAACAAGTTGTGTTTTGGCACTAAGCTTATTGTCCCTTAGTAAAGATGGCGACATCCGTGCGGAACCCACTTGTTTTTAACGCGACGCTGATTTTATTTCCCCCCGAACCCACTTAGATATGCCTATAAATGCACAATGATAATGTAAAATCACGTATTTGCTGCTTGGCGCTCACACGAAGGCTGGTATATAGTTTCCGCGCCCACGCCCATCTTCATAGCGCCCCCCTGTGGAACAAGTCCTGCATTACCCTCTGCATCAATTAACAACTCGCCTCTCTTCATACTGAACTCTTGTATTGCGCCACATATCCTCCTGAAAATTCTAAAACAATGCGGAGATTTCTGACATTTGTCAGTAAACTGAAATGTCTATTTTACAAGATATCCCCCGATTATTTGAATCTAGGGTTGATGTAATACATTAACTACATTATTATTTATTGCTTAAATGTTTAAAGACATGTTATGCATATTAAATAAGGAATGAGTATAGGGTACATCCTGTATCATTCACATGTGCAATGTTCCTTTCTTGCAACAAAGATAGCAGAATTTTATACGCACCGATAAAAACAGGGCCAGGAGGTTTTGGTTCTCATCAGTTAAATGTTAAATTAATGATTGAGTGTCGACCATTGTACTGGAATAAAAACATTTCTGAAAAAAGTAAGGAACTATGGTTAGAACTTAAAAACCTTACTTAAAGTAAGATTTCTTACTCATTAAGTCTGATGCAAATTCTGCTGATACTCTGATCTGTGGACTCTATGGGCCAGTAAGAAAGATTATTGGGTAATGTTCTAACAGGTGCAGCAACGCTCATGGGAGAGACAGGGAGGTGTACGTAGATCAAGCACAGGGTGTAGACACCCACGCGGCCTGAAGTATGATAACAACCTTCAGCGGTGTGCCTGGCGTTTGAGTTGGTTTGCTTTAGTTTTAGTGTGTGGACCAGTGCAACACCAAGCAAAGAAGTACCTTTTTGTTAATGTAAAGTGAGTCGTGTATGATATTTTCTAAAGCTTTGAGGTCAGCACTAATGCAGCGGCTGAGATCAGAGCTTCTTGAATGACCTGCCTTGCTAATGAGTGACAACAACATGAGGTAATCTGTTAAATCTTATACATACTTGTTAAAACTTGATACTAATATAAGATGAGTGTTAATCCACCCCCATGTGTTGCACGAGACAGAAACAAGTAGCATTAAATAGAAGAAAAGGGGAATTTACGGATGCAATGTAAAAATAACACACGATACGAATGAATAAACCTGAGCAGTAAAGAATAAGGTTAAGCAAGTCAAAAAGTACACCAATAATACACAATGCACTTAAGTAGTGATACTAAGTGATCTCTTTATTATTAAAGTGCTATACTAATTTAACAATTTAACAGATCACTTGTCCAGGAAGTTGACAAAACCCTTGTGACCTGCAGTTTGGAGTGTACTCTTTATAATCCAAATCTCCTTTCTTTCCTTTGGACACAGGAAATCCCTTTCCCGGCCTGGAAAGGGATTTATTGGGAATCATAGAGACTCATTATACACACATCTAGTTTGCAATTTTTCAACAACAAAAAAAATAGACCTAAATTGAATCTGTCTACATAATAACATACTTTAGATATCTGAACTTCCGTATAACTAAAATAGTGGTTTTTAGTTGTCAGTGGAGTTCAGACAAACACCTTGATTTACATTCTGAGCTGGCGGTAATGGTTTATACACGGTAAGAGTCTTAGCAAACGGCTGGAGAACCGCTCGTTAAAAGACTAAAGAGATCATCTTGTAAAATCCTCACAAGTGACGTGGATCAAGGATAATGGCAGCTGGGGGTGGAGGATTTTGAGGAGGTGTATGTGGCTTCTCACCCGTGTAAGCATCCCAACCGATCAGTCTGACAGCCTTTCTGACAGGATAATATTACCATGCGTGTTGAACATAATATCCGTCAAATAGACAAATGTTGTCAGGCGTTTGTTACAAGTAAAATCAGAAGTCTAAATATTCATTATTAGCTTTACAATGTGACAGATGTTAGAAAAAATCTTACTCAACACTGGTGTAAAATCATTACAGGACATGAATTAAATAATACTTGCAAGCAGGATAAATAATTCACAGATGTACAAAGTCATGGATCAAGGCGGTTTCCTTCTTCGGAGCGGGAGTACAGAGTTGGAAGATAAACACAGACAAACAGACAAACAGGCGGGTGGGGAGGGAAAACGCTGGTGCCGGTAAACGACCTTGGATGTATACGGTCATCTTAGGCACCACGAGATTAACTGGACATTGACACACAAACATCTTGATTATCATTTGACCCAGAACACAGCGGGCCTCTGTGCGAGAGGCCACTCGTCTCCAAGATTGAAACGTTATTTGAGTTTTCCCAACACAAGGTTCTTTTTATAGTCACTGTCCCTTAGGGTACAATAAGGAAATGCGGATTAAAATCCTGTTTTGCTTCACTAGAAGAACACAAAAAATATATTATGGAGAGTGGTGGATGAATCAATGAGTCTCACAGTCAGAGAAACAAGGTTATTTTGAACATAACAATTGCTATGTTTTTCATTCTACATGTCAATTGTCCTTATTGCTTGTGTTCTCAACCTATTTAAGATGATATCCGATGCAGAACCCTTTCAACCTGTTGAAAGTGCAAAACAATGATGCACAAATACTTTTAAAGGTCCTTTCAGGTCCAATATTACTTACTTTAGATATTGCTCAACAAACGTATCTACCCTTCATTCTGAAAGTCAGTCTCAGAGGACTTTAGTACATCTCGTTTGAACTTTCCTGTCTTTGGTCTTTATTACAGCTGTTAAAAAAGGTAAATTAGGCAAAATTCCGCGGATTTCTGATTTAGTAATTTGACGTTTAGGTAGAGCTGTAGGAATCGATACGTGCTGTTCACTGTGCAACGTGTCTTTCAGCACATAACGGAAGTTTGTGTCAGATAAAGAATGCAGAAGCCGTCACAGCCTTTTACAGAGGACATGCAGACCTCAGGTCACGTACAGGAGGCTCCATTTCCGTAATGATAGGCAGATGTTAACACAGCTTCCATCCGTTTACCTTCAACGAAAGCCTGCTCTCGATTCTGAGGGTGAAAAATGGAAATGCTTTTCTGAGATCCATGATCAACAAAGGATAATCCTTTCTTGATACGATAATGGAGGTAGAGATCATCCATCCTAATAGTAGCAGAAAGCAGCTTACCCAAGGGCAGCCTGAATGTGATTAGCACATCTAATTGCACTGATGACCAGATTAACTGATTCAAAAACAATGGTCCTCCTTCAGATTAGATCCAATTGAACCAGCTTGGGCCCCGATAGACTGAACTCAACTAAAATGTTCTCTTATGGGTGAATACATGTTTATGTCAGTGCATTTAGCCCTCAATGTGTGTCTCATAGTGTCCTCTGCCCCATTGCCTCAGTGTCATGAGTGTGAATATCCCAAATATTGGACCGGCTCCTAGCAGAGTTTTACTCCGTTGTGTAACGTGTCTGTGGATCCTGCACCGCTTCCTGTCGCTAATCTCTTTGACTATTTTTGGAGGTTACAATTTACTTAAGCGATTCATTATTCAATCATTCAATCAATTAAATGTTCCATAAGACAGCCTTATAAATGGGCTCCTGTCATCTGTAGCGGACTGCCATAGCCATAGAGCAGGAGACGCTCAGCTGACAATCACATAAAAAGCCAATTTTGATTTTCCGTTTTCACATTCGGGGGGCAAAATGAAGCACGGCCGCGTCCCAGAGATTCCGGAGGATTTCTATATCCCCATCTCCTTGGACACGGACAACATCACGTCTCTCAGCCCGTTCCTGGTCCCCCAGGACCATCTAGCAAACAAAGCCACCTTCTACTCAATGGCCTTTTACATGTTTTTTATATTAATTGTGGGCACTTTCATCAATGCTCTTACGGTTGCTTGCACCGTGCAAAACAAGAAGCTGCGGTCCCACCTCAACTACATCCTGGTGAACTTGGCTGTGTCAAACCTTCTCGTGTCCGGTGTGGGTGCTTTTACTGCCTTCTTCTGCTTTGCCGCCAGATATTTTGTCCTCGGAACATTAGGATGCAAAGTAGAAGGCTTTCTCGCAACGCTCGGCGGTAAGACCCTGAGACACATTCGAGGAAATTATGACACATGCGTTTTTGATTGAGGTTTTCTAAATTCTACTCTATTCTGCTCCAGGTATGGTAAGCCTGTGGTCTCTTGCCGTGATAGCTTTTGAAAGATGGCTGGTCATCTGCAAGCCGCTTGGTAACTTCATTTTCAAGGCAGACCACGCTCTGGTCTGCTGCGCATTCACCTGGGTGTTTGCACTGGCTGCCTCGGTTCCCCCACTCGTCGGATGGAGCAGGTCAGTATCACACACACACTCACTTACATCTGCACTGGTGATAAGGATGCAAAGCCTCTGTGCCCACCCATTGCTCTTGTGTTTACCTCACCAGGTACATCCCAGAAGGCCTGCAGTGCTCCTGTGGTCCAGACTGGTACACAACCAACAACAAATACAACAATGAATCCTACGTGCTGTTTCTCTTCGGCTTCTGCTTCGCTGTTCCCTTCTGCACAATTTGCTTCTGCTACTCCCAGCTTCTTTTTACAATGAAAATGGTGAGGCAAAGTTAAGGGAGAAAATGAAAACAGAATGAAAGGATGCTGTAAGGCCAACAGTTCTGTCATACCGCAGCTTAACTGTTTGCCGCATGGGCCACTAAATATGAAGCATGCAGTCATGAGACTTGTCCCCCCACTTTCTTCCTCAACAGGCGGCAAAGGCCCAAGCAGAATCCGCCTCGACCCAGAAGGCGGAGCGGGAGGTGACCAGGATGGTGGTTCTCATGGTGATGGGCTTCCTGGTGTGCTGGATGCCGTACGCCTCATTCGCTCTTTGGGTGGTCAACAACCGCGGGCAGACTTTTGACCTGAGGTTCGCTTCTATTCCGTCCGTCTTTTCCAAGTCCTCCGCAGTTTACAACCCGGTCATCTATGTCCTCCTCAACAAACAGGTCAGTTGGATGCAGCGACATGTTGAAACCCACTATAGGTGTGTTCAAAAAAAAAAGCTTATTCTAAAATGTACTTGCCTGTCAGTTCCGATCATGCATGATGAAGATGCTGGGGATGGGCGGAGGTGATGATGAAGAGTCGTCGACATCGTCAGTGACTGAAGTTTCCAAAGTTGGACCTGCTTAGACTGAACATCAAGACCGTCGACTTCTCTCCCACTAATGATTGTGGATTGTAAATAACAGTAAATGTAAGTGTGTTTTGCCATAAGAAAAGCAAAAGTATATGCGGTTCAAATAATGAATGAATCCTAAATAATCTGCAAAGTGAAAAATAAAAAAAATATGAACATCCGATGCATATGGTGTCTCTGTTTTGTTGATATTAGCAAACACACAGTCACTGGTTTGCAGTTTCCTTTTATGGGTGCGTTGCCACGTGTGAGCCGTTACTACAAAAGCTGATTTGTGAAAGTAACTTATGATTAACTGTGGAATTTAGATATGCAAAGTGGGGAAGGGAACACTCTGGTTTCTTTGTAAAGATATCGCTGCAGAGGCAACTGATCATTTGTGTTATTATTCCTGTTTTATACGATTGTGTTGCTTTCAATGTCCCTATGTAGTTAATAAAAAAGCATTTCCATTTGTTCATTTCTATTTCATCCTCCGGTGTTAAAATCATCATAATATGATGCCCTTGTCTGCTTTGGGTTGTTGGACCGACCGAGTTACCCTACGGAGATCCGCTTCTACAATTACACTGTTATCACAACATCTCGTGCTCTGTTTAAGCTTCGGGAAGGAGTAGAAATGCCAGAAAGGTAACACAAAGCTTGAGTTAAACCAGTAGAGTAGTTTACAAAAGGCTACTGTTAATCTAATTTGGAAACCAGATTACCCACGAAAGAACTGCTGCAATCTTCCTTAAGAAAGTGGGATTATGCTGCTGGGATCAGTTTGGATCTCAGGAGCAAGTGTGCAGGCGAACATCCACAAGTGCACCGTGTGAATATCTACATGCTCGTGTGTTCCTTGGTTGAGATTCTCGCAGATCATTTTGACTCAATCGACCATATTTTACTAGCAGTGTGTGTGGAACATTCAAGATTCTTAATTTAGGTCATTGTCTTTCTAACTATGAACAGCGGCCTCTTAACAAAGATTGACTGTGTTTCTTAAACTGCCTGTTAGATAAGCACCAACACGTGATCTCCAACCGTAAAGCTGGCACATGCATGTTTTGTGTATTTGCCTTGTTGTAAAATCAAGATTGCGCTTGTTTTTATAATAAGGACTCATTGAATCTTATTTCTTTTAGTCTTTGTTGAACCTTTTGAGTTGCATGTTTTGTTTTTTAACCATTCAGTTAAAATGGCTAACACCAGTTAACCCAAATGAATCCGTCAATCATAGTCATTTAATCTTTTAATTGGGACAAAGGACATTCCGGGAACCTTAATACCAGTCAGTCCTCCACAAAAGATTAACAAGATGTCAGGGACACAGACATTGCAGTTATTATGTTTATTCTTTATTCTTATTCTATGGTACATGTGACCAGCAAAGAGAACGCGTCAGCTATAACGATTGTGATTTTTTTTTTGTGATTTTATAGTTTAAACGTCAAAATGAGAGCGAATGGTGTCAAGCAGCTGCCGGAGGACTTGTTGATGCCGATCCGCCTGGAGAGCGACAGCATCACGTCATTCAGTCAGTTCCTGGTCCCTCGTGACCACTTGGGAAAATTAGAATTCTACCAAGTTGGGTCTGCCTTGACTTAACATCAGGGCTTTCCACTTATGATTGTGAAATATATATATATATAACAGCAAATTGGTTGGTAATATTCGTTGGTGTCTGTATATTGATGATTTGATGATCCACTGGTTTGGAATGTTTCCTAACATTGGAGTTGTATTGTAAAGCACATAATCACATATAGGACATCTATATATATGAGTGTGTCCCTCTGATGCACCGTACTAAATAATAATTAACACCTGGCAGCGAAGTTGTTCCTGTAATTGATTTCAAACTCTTACAAACAGATTGATTCTGACCAAAATATTTCAGTCTAGTTTCGTGGATCTCTGCTAACACATTTTGAATATATCATTAAATGAACAGATTCTTTGAAATACCAGTATTGACCATCACTCACAATGGCCTTACAAAGGTGGCGCATGTTATTGTGAGAGTGCGTCTGGTGTGTGGCCAATGTCAGTGGGCCGTGAACCTAAGCCTAAAGCCCCTCCGCAAAGCCAATTAAGTCAAGCCTAAGTAATCGCCAAAGGTCCTATAAATGCACCTTTGGCGACCCGTCGGCAAGACACACGGCGCTGAGAAGAGCAGAAACATCCAGTGTGTCAGTTTTCTTTACATGTATTTTCTCTTAATTTGACACACATCTAGAGTAGGATGCAAGATTTGCAGCAACTGGTGGTGGTGAGTAGTTTCTTGTATTCTTTTCAATTAAAAACAGCTGTTGTTAAATATAATACTATCGTAGAGGGTGTGATTTACATATCATCACATTACCTTAAAGGCAAGGATAATCTGTGTTGTGATGTATTCACTATATTCTGCCTACGGTTATTGTTTATAAAGTCATTTCATTCCCAGAATGGCTTCTTACAACCTGCTAAGACATTTTCTGTAATCTGTAGTGGAGCAGATCCTTTTGTTGTCCACTGTCCCAACTTAAAATATTCGTGCATTAGATATCATACATCGTATGTGAATAGTTCATCATCCAGCCAGTTGCCCCCCTTTAATTATTTTGAGCTGCTATTAGATACGCGCAATAGAATATGTTCCTGCCCAGTGATAGCTGCCTTTTATAGTTGTCTGTCTTGTTCCAGGTTTGGTAATCCTGTGGCCACGGGCTGCGGTAGCTTTTGAAAGATGGCTGGTTGTCCTCAAGCCACTTGGGAACTTTGGCTTCCAGCCGCCCCCTGCGGCAGCCTGCTGCACAGTGAGGGAGGTCTTTGCAGAAATGGCTGCAGTTCCTCCTCTCGCTGGATGGAGTAGGTGAGTACACATGGGCCAACCACACAAGTAGTGTTATTTGTTTTTTAATAATCAATTTAATGAATGAGGTAATTCCTTCTGCAACTTACTCACTTACTTACTTATTACTTCATAAAGGAACTCTCGAAGGGATCGTCCAGGGATCTCTAGCCCCCAGACGTACAGCCGCTATCCAGTCTCTACAGCAGCGATTCATTGTCTGTCCCTCCAGGTGCGTCCCAGAAGACCAGCAGGGCTGCTGTGGACCCGACTGCTACAAAACCAACAACAAATACAACAATGGGCCCTACTTCATGTTCCTCTTCTGCTTTTCCGTCCCTTTCTGCACCATCGTTTTCTGCTGCTCACACCGGCTTCGCATGCCTAAACCGGGAGGCAACGCACCTGCGTTGGGTTGGGGGGGATCTCGTCCGTCTGTGCTTCAGTCGGACTAAGAGCTTTCACTGATTCTCCCCCAACAGGCAGCGAAGGCCCAAGCAGAGTCCGCCTCCACCCAGAAGGCAGAGCGGGAGGTGGCTGGCATGGTGGTGGTCATGGTGCTGGGCTTCCTGGTGTGCTGGATACCTTTTGCCTCATTTGCCCTTTGGGTGATCAACAATCACTGGAATCCCTTCGACTGGCAACCCCCCCCCCCCCCCCTCAATAAGCAGGTTGGTTCATCGTTATCTCTCAGGCCAAATGTCAGACCAGTGATGCCCTCTAATGGCGGCAAAATATACAAAAAGCTCCTTCTTCAGACAGAAAACCGGATGCGCTTTTGACAACTGCAGACTCCTTTCTTTATTTCATTTGGATTATTTGGACAGAATTCCTGTCATAAAAGGGTCACCAGATATATTGTTGCACCGTTGATCTGTAAATAGACTGAAATGTTCCCAATTGTATTAAGTGGTGGAAAACCTGATTTCCCTCATCAACAAATGTTGTTTTTACCCCTTTCAGTTCTGCCTATGTGTGATGCAGTGCATGAGTGAAGGTGGTGATGAGGAGTCATTGACAATCAGTACTGTTACAGTTACTGAAGTTTTGAATGTCTGATCTTCTGCGGTGGTTCATTTTGATGATGTGTATGTTGTTGATACTAACAAATATCATTCCAAATAGAATTTGGAGCAGAAAATGTACAAGGAAAATGTTTAAAAAAAAAGATAAATGCCAATTATTGTCTTGTGCTAATATATGTCTGTGCATGACAAGTAATGTATGATATCTCTGTCTGATATTCTGTCCTAAAATCATGTTTTTGATTTAAGACACTAAAATGTCTAACTTTGGTCGTACAAAACCCATATTAGTTATTAGTCTATTAACGTGTGCAAGCAAATGCTTGTAGTATTTAATGAATCTTTGTAAAGAGTTGTACTGTATTTGTTTTATATGAATTCTCTTGTGACTTTGTGTGCATGTTAATAACCTCCAGACCCACAACTTTGCAGCTGCACGATGAGAGACGATCATTGACAATGTTAGGGAAAAACTGTGGAACTACCTCTTCAGATACTTTCTGACAATAATGGATGTTCTTGGCTACATTATGTGATACTTATCCTAGTAAATAAAAGGTATATGCGCCTACATTGATGTGTGGTATTGTCAAGTCCAAAAATATTTTTCACACCACTTTGAAAACGAAACCAAGCAAAACCCACAAAACATACAAAGTTGGTCATGTCGACTCTCCAATCTTAATCCCACATCCGTCCACCCACAGGTTTTTCACGCAGTTAATTTATACATATACAGAATACAACGTATCAGACATCCGAGTGGGTTCAAAGACCGAGACACAGCAACGTTCAGCAGATGGCGCCAAAAAGCCTCGCTGTGTATTTTATACTGAAATTGTGAGTAAATCAGTACTGAAAAGACTTTCACAAGAAGGCTTTTCTGTTTTGATAGTACAGCAACTGATAATGGTATAATATACTACAATGACATATATTAGTACAACACAATGCCATATTGTACGTTATACTAAACCATTCATATAATTTATATTGTGCTATGATTCCGTGATGACTCTGGGACTCCCTTCCTAAGAGAACGTACCTCGTCCCGTCAGTCCCTGAACGAAGTACGCGGGTCAAGGAAAAAAAACTGCCGAGAGTTCAGAAGATACTTTGGCAGACGAACACGCACACATCTTGCCATCTATTGTTACACATAATAGAAGTGCACAGAAACGAGATATATTGTTGTGCTGTGTGACCATTATCTTAAGCGGATTAAGTGAATAATGGGTTAATAATAACCCATTAATCTCGGTAGTTACACGTTTTTTCACATTTCACAAAGTATTTGCCTCAGTAGTGTAACCAATCTTTGTTCATTATTATATAACATCTACCAAACACAATACATCTCAACACGTCAGTCGAAGCCGTTTCAGATCTGAAAGCCATGACTGGCTGGTTACGCGTTGCCTGCCTGTTGTGCTGCGGGAGAACAGATGAAAATCAATCGGCCAAATCAACAGACACCTTTGCCGCCGGGTTGCGGGCCGCCACGGGTCAACTGGGATGCAGGGAAAAGCAAAGGGGAAAACAGGATTATTATTCACGTCACAACGTCCCTCAACAAAGCTGTGAACATGCGACATTACCTGATGTGAAGTGAACGTGAAGAGTAGCAACGCTCGGTTCACTTTACACCAGAGTAATTAGTGCAGGAGACCAGCTGCTGTTCAGGTGGAGCACAAACGTTCCCTCCTGCTGGAGGTTCTCGGCGGTAGTCGGGAGCAAATCTGAGTTCTGCTAGTAGTGAACTTTTACCAATCCCGAATAGTTCAGAACTAGCGGAATTCCAGACCTACCCTCGAAACATCGTGGAGCAAAATACTTTCCCATGAGACCTATTTCAGAAATAATAATGAAAACACAAAATCAGACATGAATAGACACATAATACATAAATGGAAATAGGATAAAAGTTTACAGATGTCTTTAGTTTCAGGGTCCATCTTCTCCTCCGTGTGCAGTCCTTGTCCCGAATGGAGCCCGTACCAAACCCGCGGGGGCCAACCAGCCACCTGAGCAAAAAGTGGACTCCAGAGACACACATTAGCAACGGATTAAAATAAACTAGCCGCTTTTGTCGACCTGTGATCCGAGCTGAACTGTCGCTCCGGAAAGATTAACTCGTTACGGAGTGAGCACGCCAGAAGTAATTACTCTGTGGTAATCTGTTTTATGGAAGAACCTGACTTGTCCGTATAATCTGCTTTGGGATGACAAATCTTCACCTGCCTCAACCCACCTCTGATTAGCGGGTCAACACTAAGAGGCGAGAAACCGTTTAGACAGCTGCTACCCTGGAATTCCTGCTTTGCTTGGATTCATTGAGGTATTATCGATGGTTATTGTTGCTTGGTGCAAAATGCTCTTGATCATGCAATGGAGGGCCCATGCTCGTCCACAGCTGGCTGACTTGTGTTGGTTGGGCTGTGGGCCGTCACGCACAGACCGGCATGAATGGCACTACGGTGCTCGCAGGGAGAAAGCTTTTATTACACTTTTTGCTCAACAGTAAACTTTCTTTCCATTGGGTCTTGGCTTCGAAAATAAGCTCTGTTTATTACCCGTACAGGTTTAGCAAGATAATCTCGAATAACAACAACTTCATTGTTTTGGGGTAACCAGCAGACGTGCGGAGCTAACATCGGGCTATAAACAAATCAAAGGACAGTGAACTTCACGTGTCGCAGCTAAAGGAAGACTTGTATCCGGCCTGAAGACGTTGAAGGGTTTTATTGTCTCATTTTGCCATTTATTAGCGACCGACTTTTCTATGACACATAAAAGCTGCAAAAGCAACGAGAGCGGTATTGGCTGATGTACTTTAGATTGCAAAAAACTCCATGAAATCTCTTAAGCTTGTGTTAATCACCCCGACTTCGAAAAGCGGGAATCGGAAGTGCTAAAATGCAAACTCCCTCACCTGTTTTAGGACTCGCTCCTTCTGCACACTATTGGGATTGTAGTGAAAGCGACGTCTGAAGAGTGGAATCAGAGAAAGAGCTTCTAAGTATTTTTCCATTTGGGTCTAATGCGCTTCAGATGAGGGTGAGAGGTTAAAGAGTTTACTGATTTCAACTCTCATTTATTCCATCTCGTCAGACATCGATAATCACAGTCAAATTGAATTCACTTGGAGTTGATCTACAAATGTTATCATACGTAGACAAACTCAGTGCCATCACAGCCTCATTTACTCAAACACAGCACAGATTTACTTAAACACTAGCCACCCTGATCCGCTAAATGCACCATATCCTGTTGGGAACACGCCGGACTGGAGAGCTTTGGACGGACACAGCTGTCCACCGGCGTCATTTTGCCAAAAGAGATTCACAACAAAATACAAGAACCCGGAGGTCCTCCCTGGTACGATGTCCACAACGAAATATGACTTCAGCGCAACGCTGAATATTTCAGTATTTATTTTGTTTGTTTTTATTCAAGCCAATAATCCTAACCCTCTGCCAACCTACACAAAAACGGAAGATGTGCCTGTATAGGCTTTCCATCATTTTAAGTGTTTCTCTGATAGCCGTCCATCGAAACTCGTGATGAGATACCTCGCCCCTTCGACTTTGAAACAAGGATTATGACGTGATTCACGGGGTCAATGCGGAGTCTAAAAAGCCAATGTGCTGATGTGAACTCTGAAATCTTTAAGGATTAAAGGTGTCTTACTTCCCTCAAGTCCGACTCAACTGTGACTGACTATTATAGTCCCACTACTTGTCCAATTAAGCGGCTTTAAGACTTGGCTGTCCTCTCATGCCCACCAGGGTTCACATACTTACCACCAAAACATCACACGCAACATGCCGCAAAACCTTCAAATCAAGTTAACATGCACAGTTCTGCACTATTTGTCTTAGCTTCACAACGGATGCAATCCACAATATTTGGTGTAGCATGAAATTATTCCTCTTCATCCGGAAGAATGAGGAAATAACCGTTTGCTTTGAAGCTTAAATGACTATACGATACACTTAGACTCTGTGTTGCTTTACTTATTATTTCTAAATTGCTATAGTTGTATAGAAAAAGACAATGTTGCCTACTGCAGGTGTAAAAGAAATCAAACAATGGCTCAACATTCAATTTTGTGTCTTAGTCAAAGACCTGGCAACTTATTGCTATTTTAACCGAGTGGATGCTAATCCGCTTTCAAGATTATTTGGGCGTTTTGTGTCTTAAGGTCATAAGCTAATAGTTTTAATTACAGTTGAAATAAGTTTGACCGTGGTGGCTTTGTCGCAGTATCACTGCCAATCAGGACGCAACAGATAACATAACATCCTTATCCAATCAGAGGTCCACGTCTGCTTCAGCGTATAAAAGCTAATGTCAGATGTTGAGCACCAGGCACCCGAGGAGGTTGCAAGTGACGAGAAAGGTCAACTGCTGAGGTCCTCCCTTTACGATCAGAATGGCAGAAGAGTGGGGAAAGCAGGCGTTTGCTGCCAGGCGGTACAATGAAGATACAACAAGAGGATCTATGTTCGTCTATACAAACAGCAATAATACCAAAGGTACAGTACATTTTAATTCTTTAATACTTTAGTGGGTTAACCAGAGTGAAATGTATACAGTTTTTGCAACTAGAACTTTTTCAGATGTAGATTTAAATGTATTATATTTGGTCATGATTTTGCACACCCATATAGACATTATGGAGTTACAAACTTATTTGGAGTTACAAAGTATTTAAAGGATAATTTGAGGCTAATTCATTTAATCTTTTACTTTTTATCCATCATTTTATACCAGCAAGAACTAATTATTTATTTAATTAATTATTACTATTTATTACAAAAAACAAAACTGTGGTCTAATTGTTATTGCAAGACGGATAATAGAGTTTCATACAGTTACTTACGGCATATTTAACATTTAGTTTCATAATTAAGGGCAGTCTTAGTCTTTCTGAGACCTTACAAGATGAGTTTAAAAAATAAAATGTGGAACCAAATAGGCTAAGACGCTGCTTTTCGCTCTTCCAGATCCCTTTGAGGGTCCCAACTACCACATTGCTCCTCGGTGGGTTTACAACCTTTCAACACTGTGGATGTTCATCGTGGTCGCTCTATCGGTCTTCACCAACGGTCTCGTCTTGGTGGCCACAGCAAAGTTCAAGAAACTCCAACACCCTCTGAACTGGATCTTGGTCAATCTTGCAATTGCTGATCTTGGAGAGACCGTTTTTGCCAGTACCATCAGTGTGTGCAACCAGTTTTTTGGTTACTTCATTCTGGGCCACCCGATGTGCGTCTTCGAGGGCTACGTCGTCTCAGTCTGTGGTAAGTGGTCACTGGGTTCGCCAGAGTTTGGACAGAGAGTTTTTTTCATTGTTGCATTTGTCATCAGGCTGAGAATGAACCTTTACTGAGTCTCCTTATTCTTTACGCAGGTATCACCGCTCTCTGGTCCCTGACTATCATCTCCTGGGAGAGATGGATAGTTGTGTGCAAACCTTTCGGAAACGTCAAGTTTGATGCCAAATGGGCAACGGCTGGAATAGTGTTCTCCTGGATATGGTCTGCCGTCTGGTGTGCTCCCCCAATCTTTGGATGGAGCAGGTAGCCTGGCATTTTGTAGTCTTGAATAAAACCCACTGAATTTTGTTTTGACCAGAACAGCAAACTAAACATTTTCTTGCATCAGGTACTGGCCTCATGGACTAAAGACTTCCTGCGGACCAGATGTATTCAGTGGAAGTGATGACCCTGGAGTCCAGTCCTACATGATTGTTCTCATGATCACATGCTGTCTCATTCCTCTGGCCATCATCATATTGTGCTACCTTGCAGTCTGGTTGGCTATCCGTGCTGTAAGTTGTTTTAAATGCAGTATTGCACACTATGTAAAGTAGATCCCTCCCTGGGAGACTCTCACACTGTGTTAATCTGTGGATCGCAGGTGGCCATGCAGCAGAAGGAATCAGAGTCAACTCAAAAAGCTGAAAGAGACGTATCCAGAATGGTCGTTGTCATGATTGTGGCATATATTGTCTGCTGGGGACCGTACACAACTTTTGCCTGCTTTGCTGCGGCTAACCCTGGATATGCCTTCCATCCTCTGGCTGCTGCCATGCCTGCATACTTTGCCAAGAGCGCCACCATCTACAACCCAGTTATCTATGTCTTTATGAACCGGCAGGTGGGAACAACAGTTACATTGACGCGTTGATCTGCTCTTGTATGTCCAAGTCAGACCTTTTTAACACGCCTTTTTGTTATTCTCTCTCCATCAGTTCCGTTCATGTATCATGCAGCTCTTTGGCAAAGAAGTGGACGATGGCTCTGAAGTATCTACATCAAAGACAGAGGTCTCCTCTGTGGCTCCTGCATAAAGCTGATATTCTCCTTTTGGGGGAAAATGAGAACCATTGTGATTTGTACAGTATATATATGTATTGTTTAATTTATCTTTTTTTTTTTTTTAGTAAATATAGCTTTCTGGCAAAAGACAAAAATCAAATAAAAAAAATACATAAAGCAAATGAAGCATTAAATGACCGGTCTTTTTTCAGATGAGCTTAACTATGAAGCAAAGTGAAAGTTTCCCGTTTGGTTTTAAAAAAAAATTACTTCCACTGCAGAGATCATGTGAGAGTCATATGTTACTATATGTGACTTTACAAACATTTTAAGGTCACAAAAACATAAAAAATAGAAGCAACTTGAGGGTTGACATAGTAT
Source organism: Gasterosteus aculeatus (assembly GCF_964276395.1). NCBI lineage: Eukaryota > Metazoa > Chordata > Actinopteri > Perciformes > Gasterosteidae > Gasterosteus > Gasterosteus aculeatus. The sequence continues at coordinate 17,501,694 of NC_135705.1, forward strand.
TTTGGATATTTTTAAGATAACTAGTTTCATAAGCAAAACTAACAAATCATTTATTCTCAGTTTATATATCTTTACTTACCTGATTTCTGTTTGAAATTTGCTCTCAAAACAGTTTGCATAATAAAGGCACAGATCTACCTTCATACATTTCGCCTCTATATCTTTACATAGCAAGTTCAGAATGTTTATTACAGCTCATAAGAGAATCATTGCACAGCATATTTAAACAAATATTTCACCACTTTGTCATATCTAAAAAGTTTTATATACATTTAAGTTTGAGAGACTAATGAGAACATGAACGCAACATTAACGGGATGGCTTTCCAAAGTTAAATGTGGTATTTACCTTGGGATGTCCTATACACACATCAGTCTTTCATGTTTAATATATTAGTGACATGAACATGTGAATCCTCACCATTTAGTTGTGGAGTAAAGGTGTAGGTGGGGCCAGGGAACCAGTCAATTTGTAAGACAATCCACTTTTTGAGGCACTGTTTTTTCCTTCTTGCACAGAAGCTTATAGTTAATACATGAAAACCTAAAAGACAATCAACATCCCAACATAACCTTTACATTTGTATTACTGATTCAAATGAAATGCTCCAATGGTTTAACAAGAACGTCCATGAACCGAGTGTACACAAAGTGGACACAAATTTTATTGACATTGACAACTGCAACAAAGGCTAATTATTAGATCAATGTGTTCCAGTTTTAAGGATTTAATTGCAACAGCCACTGTTCAATAGATAATCAATAATGTAATGTAATGTAATAAGAGTCTTGGAATGAGTGTACAGCTTCATCTTTTTCTTCGAGAACCTACATCTGAGGAGCATTAATTAAATGGATGTATGATCCTCTGATGAATTTACATTTCAATATGATTGATAACCACAAAGAAATCCCCTTTGCACAGAACAATATTAAGTTTAAAATACAATAGTATCATCAGCATACAAATTGAAGTGCAGTGTGTGGCTTTTTGTTTGTATCTAGTATATACCAGGGGTGGAATAAGTGTTAGGATAATTTACTTAAAAGTATTTCCCGCTAGCAATTAAATAAATAACTTAAATGGAGTGGAGGTTAAGTGTAAAGTAATAGGAGAACTACATATACTTAGGTGTACACTTACTTACTTTACACCACAGCTATTACTCAACTCTTTTTTTCCACTTGCTCTTTTCCACAGGCAGGTCAAAGGGCAATCTCAGCATGTTCCTCTCAGGCCTCTGTCAGTTTTCTCCTTCTGTACGCCGTATTTAGTAATGAATTCCCAGCATTTCCCCCCTTAAACGCTATAACTTCTGCCCAGTTGGACGAACCACGTTCTTTAGTTTGACGCTTTTATTTTGAAAATATCCGGATGTTGTTGTTAGCGTCACCGTGTGCGCGAGTTCCCCCTTTCGCCACACACGTGAACGAAGAGCAGAAGGAGACTTTTACTAAAGCCATGTCCAAAGATAGTACGTATTTGCTTTGTAAACGTATTCATTCACTAAATAACTACGCATGTTTTTAATGGACTCTGTTGTTTCTTACAGAACGAAAACGAGCGAAACGTCTCGGCCTCCTCGGGAAATTTAAGGTAACCGTGTAATCGTTTTTGCTAATGTTTGCTGTAGCTAACTTTTAGTGCTGGAGCTAACGAGCTGCTGTGTAACCGAACGTTAGGTACCGTAGTTCAGTCAAATGTACGCCAGTCTCAGGACAGCCCAGCTCCGCCAACACACGCTAACTGAGACGATTACTCAGCCCGCAAGTGCCTGCGCGGAGAGATCGTCAACACACGTAGTGTGAGTTACAGCTAGAAGTCACAAACCAAACAACTGCTCGGTGTTTGCAGATGCGGTACTGCAATGGCAAGACTCCCTGAGCCACTGTTGAGTGAGAATGCGAAGAAACATCACTGGTGATTAATGGAATTAGAACCGTAATATCACATATCTGTGCAGATTTGAAATGGGAAAATGCCACAGTCAAGTGCACAATAGTGGCTCTAAAAGTTTAAACCTCTTCAATCTGATCACTTGGTAGAATGCACAGTTGCCCAAAGAAGCATCGCTTCCAAAATACCCAAAAGCGCCATTGTGGTGCAATAATGATTGAGGGTTACGTGTGTTTTTCAACTGGCAGGGAAACCATATGTGTGATGGCACTGGTCTGTTGTGCTACATTAGACTAAAATATTTGTTCATCTCTCACTTCGAAGAGATTTGGAAACATGTTGAATATAATTTGTATTGTTTGCTCAGTGAAACGCGTGAGCTTCTTTTTTAATTTACAAAGCCTCAGAAATATTGTATGTTGTGAGTCGTTGTTTGCACTGTTATACCTTTTATGATGATCTAAATGAATAAATAATGTTTTATAGTAAAGGCTATTTTGTATGTTTTCCTGCTAGCAGAGTAAAGATGGACAAAATAACGATGCTTCAGGGAAGACAAAGAATTCAGAGCAGTCATCCGTGCATCATGTGAAAGAACACAGAAAACCTGAAGAGATCCGAAAGCATAAGGTGAGCCTTTGAAAGTCTCGCCTGCGCTCCTGTTTGAGGTAACATTGCTGATATTATAATGAGGTAAACCATTCTCTCAATTCATATATTTCCTAATCAGCTTCAGGAGCTCCAGGACAGGCAGAAACTCTCTCGGGAACGAGATCTGATGAAGAGAAGGAACTTGCAAAGCTTTCAGAATGACATCCTGCAGCGACAAAGAGATTTTGAGCAGAAGGTAAATGTCGGCCTTCTTTGGCGTTACTAGACTGCAGCAATTAAAATATAAGTGCATTCTGTGCAGAGGGTCACTGTAGTGATGCGTGTTTTCTTCTTTGTGTTCACAGGAAATGGATATGCAGAGTTTGGAGAAGAACGTTAATTTTGAGAATGAGAATTCAAGAAAGGCATATTACAGAGAATTTAAAAAGGTATTAAGTTGCTCCATATATGCCACATCTTCATTTCTGATAGCATTTACGTAGAATTAGCACCTCACATTTTTTCTCTTAACCCTTTTCAAAGCAATCCGAAGTCAATGAACGTTGGATAACACTTTTGGAAAGAAATTAAATTGAACACAATCTTTGAAGGTGGTGGAGGCCTCCGATGTGATTTTGGAGGTTTTGGATGCACGTGACCCCCTCGGCTGCAGATGTCCTCAGGTGGAGCAGGCAGTCATTCAAAGTGGAACAAACAAAAAGATCGTTTTAGTGCTTAATAAAATCGGTAAGTGATCTCAATTCATTCTGAAAGTATATATCTTTTAGGGATAATCTGCATTTCCATAATTTCCTCGGATGACAAGGAAGATAATGTTTTATTTACTCTATGAATGTACTTTCAATACTTTTGATTATAGATTTGGTGTCCAAGGAAATCGTGGAAAAGTGGATTAAATTTCTCCGAAATGAGTTTCCCACAGTAGCTTTCAAAGCATCTACTCAGCAACAGAACAAGAACTTGGTACGCAGTTAAAAATGTACACTTTGATCATCTAGAAATGCTAGTTGAGATTTAAGAAATGGATCGGCATAAACTCACATTATTTCTACTGTCTCTTTCCATGGACAGAAACGCAGTAACGTACCGGTGACACAAGCCACCACAGAGCTTCTCAGCACAAGCGCATGTATTGGTGCAGATTGCTTGATGAAGCTACTGGGAAACTACTGCCGCAACCTCGACATAAAGACGGCCATCACCGTCGGTGTTGTAGGTGAGCACCACGCCCGGCGAGACACCAGGTCCTGTCTTTGCAAGTGGCGAGGTTGTCTAACAGGGAAATCATTTGCCCACTCATGTTTTCTAGGATTTCCTAACGTGGGAAAGAGTAGCTTGATCAACAGTTTGAAACGGGCGCGAGCGTGTAACGTCGGCGCCACTCCTGGTGTCACCAAGTAAGTACACCCGTAAGCCGTCGATGCCGAAGTCCTGCTGGTCCACTTCCGGTCTTGCTGATGGGTTTGCTGGATTTCAGGTGCCTTCAACAGGTGCATTTGGACAAGCACATTAAGCTCCTCGATTGCCCTGGAATCGTCATGGCGACGTCAACGACGGATGCCGCAATGATTCTTCGCAACTGCGTGAAGATTGAACAGCTCGTCGATCCTCTTGGGCCCGTCGAAGCCATCCTCCGGCGCTGCAACAAGGCGGAGGTCTGTCATGTCGGTTAGGGCTGTGCGGTATGGCCAAAGATCCAGAACGGGATTTAGAACGATTCTGGCGGTATTGCTTTGTCATATTAATTCAATGACCCCGAAAAAGACCGCCGGCTACCCCAATTATTAGTGTTACAAATGGTTAATGTGTCACCAGCTGTTGTGGTGTTTTACCCTATAAAGTTATAACCATGACTCAATCTCAACACACGTAAGACAAGTAGCTCCGACCGCTCGGCGCTCCTCCGCGACGTTTAAAGAGAGCAACGTCAGTTGTTGCGGCGTAACACCGGTATGAACCACACGTGAGAAGTTTGTTCCGTACGGAAATCTTACACCGTTTGATCCGTATACCGTCCAGCCCTTGTGTCGGCGCAGCCCTTTTGTGCGTTGCCCGATGGTGTCTTTCGCACGCTGCAGTGACCGTGGTTTTGCTGCATGTACAGATCATGGAGCACTACGGGGTTCCTGACTTTCACACAGCTCTGGAGTTCCTGGCAATGCTTGCCCGACGCCAAGGCAAACTGCGAAAGGGAGGACTGCCGGACACCGACAAAGCAGCAAAGAGCGTGCTAATGGATTGGACAGGGTGAGTTTGGAAGTTTTTACAAATGACCACCAGGTCACAACACCGTGCGAATTTCAAAATGCTTTGTTGTTTAGGGGGAGGATAAGCTACTTCACGCACCCTCCGGAGACACACACCCTTCCCACACACGTCAGCGCTGAGATTGTCACTGAGATGGGTAAAGCTTTTGACTGGGATGAGCTGGAAAAAGGAAATGAGAAGGTTCTTGCAGGTAAAAGTTACTTAGTATGGAATCTAGAGAATGTTGTCACAGTTTTCAGGCCAAACTTCAGGCCTCTTTGTCGATGGGCTTTTTTGTTTGGTAATTAGTTCCAAAATCTCAGATCATAAATCTAACTTTTACACACTAGTGGATTATAATGGGAACATTGTGTGATGCGTTTTGTTGAAACCTCCCAAAGAAGCAGTGGTTGTTCCAAAGCTGATTACGCCTCTCGCTGTCTTTCAGAATCCTCTTGTCCTGATGTCCAAATGGGATTTTGCATGGAAACCACTGGAATGACACAAGGTGGCCAGGGTGAGCCACCTTCTGACCTGGAAGTGGTGGCGGGGTCCTTGGAAGAGCCAGAATTTAAAGACGAAACTGAATCTATGGAAGATGGCCACGACGCAGAGGTGTGAAACATCCTCCCAGCTTAAGTGCTACGTTACATTATGCTTTATGCAATTAGAAAGTTGTGTCTCCTTTTTAACTTTTCTTCCTGCTCAAAATAGTTTGGACCAATGACTGTGGAGATAAAATCTCAGAGGGCAAAGACTGAACTGCCCTCAAATGATGCTGCATCCAGGGCGCCAGATTTGAAGGACATCTTTGGAGTAGATCCTCTACAGCAGGGTCAGGCTCTCCTGGCTGCTGGCAAGAAGAGGAAAAAGCAGCAAAAAAGAGCTGGTTTGTTTAAATATTGGTCTCATTCTATCTATAGTTTTGTCATATGTGTGATGATACTATTTGTACAATAATGGAGGGAAGAGTAAAGACCAAATGACTGAACTTAATTTTACGTTTTATTTTTTTAAACCACCCGAGAATTAATATATAGCGTCATCGGTTGATAGTAGTAGAGAAGCCTGTGAGAGAAGCTATGGAAAACGTTTCTATGGGTTTGTAGTGTTTATTTTGTTACAATTGATGTGGCAGATGACCAACATGTAATCCTACACACACAAGCGTCCGTAAGAACTATTGTATTTTCTCTACCGTGCGCCATTTAATCGTGAGAAAATGTTTGTTTTTTTCCCTCTGCAGACAAAATTGCCACAAAACTCTCCGACACCTTAACAACGGCAATGGACTTCTCCTTTTCAGATGACTGATTAAAAATAAAGGACTAAATTAATACATAAAACCGGTTTGTGCTGTGTCTTATTTTGATGTAACACATGACACGTGATCCCTTTTTCTTCTGGTAATCACCCTCCAACCGCCGTTTCTTACGACCACTGTAAACCGTGAACGAATCGACAGCGTGTTCGTGGCGTGATGCTTGAATTAATAATTCGTTGATGTAAAGACAAATTCCTGTTTTTTTCTCCATCTGAGATCACACGGGTTCGCGCCACCGCTGTGTAACTTAGTAGAACAGTAAACGTACCTACAGGTGAAGAGTCGCACTACACGGGCCGGTTGGAAAATGTGCGAGATCGCAGATCACAGCAGTCAACAAGTTCCGGGTGACTCGCGACGGACGGACGACCTCAGGCCGAGATAAACAACACCGCGGGGCAGCAGCTCGAGCACGACGACTTTCACCATGGCGAAGAAACCGGATGACCGCGGACGTCTGTGGCTGTGATTTAACTGAAATAAAGTCTGCTGCCACGGTAAGTTCTCGCATTTCCTCGAAAGCGCTAGTTAGCATTTTAGGGTTAGCCTCCGCGGAAACTTAACGGGCGCGAGATCGCGTCGGCTAACGTTAGTTTAGCGGAACTGCCACTTCCCCGCGTTCGACCACGTCTTAAGTTGCTCGTCTTAAGTTGCGTCCTTTACGGTGGCGGCACATTGAACAGCGTGTGACTGGAGCCAGTGTGACGCTGGCGCGAGCTAACGTTAGCGTTAGCTTTAGCTTTAGCGTTGACGTGAGTTTGACGTGCCCCCCCCCCCCGAGCGGCGCTGAGCTGTCAACCGAACTCTGCTTCCATGACGCGAGGCAGCGGCTCTCCGGAAAAAAAAGAACAGAGGGACGTTATGAAAACCGTGAAGCGTCTAACGCTGACGTTTGTTAGTCAGTCGAATCGAATCAGCGCTTGTGTCCAAACGGCTCCCAAAGCGATCGATTCGGGCCGCGGTAACGTTAAGTCAGCCTTGTTGTGGTGTGACGTCAGCGGGGTTCTCAGAAGAGACGACCCGCCGCGGCGGACATCGCGGCGCCGTCCACATGTCGCGTGACTCCGCTGCCGCGTCACGCCGCGCTGTCGTGTACTTTTCGCTTCACCAAACTTTAGGGAGTTGTTGTTTTTTTTTGGTTATTGTCGTGTTTAAGTTGATTTTGTGTGTAGCTTTTGGTTAGAGACGGCGGAGGTCTTCATGAGCCCACACCGCCTCAGGTGAAGACAGAGACACCACCGAACCAGGTGGAGCGAGGACGGAAGAGTCCTTCACGTGCGGTGTTACATCGTGTAGTGGAGCGAGCTGTGGGCAATACGATTAATTCATACTGAGGAGAAAAGAAGATGTTGGCCCAGATGTGATCGATTTTATTGACAAAGCGAGTCGGATTCTTTCACAACTGCCTCCAGATTTCTAGATCGCTCAGGATTGCCAAATAATGGATGATTAATAATGTCTGGTTTAAATGATAGTGTAACTGCTAAATAATTTAACAAAAACAATTTTCTATTAATAATTATGACAGAAGTAACATCTCAATAACCAGAGCCATCAGAGGACCATTGTGGGTGATTTAACTTGCTGTTTCGTAACAAAATCCGCTTGCATACTTATAATAATACCTGCGTATCTGTGTTTGTGTTCCAGCTCCATCCCTAGATCTCCATCGCTCTCTCTAGCCATGTCGTCGCGCACGTTGCTGAAGCAGCAGCTGATGCGGGAACACGCCCAGGAGCAGGAGAGACGCGAGGCCCTGCACCAGGCCTCCGCCTCTCAGCTCCGCGCCTCCGACTCCACTCCAGCCATCTCTGTCACAATGTCCCCCTATGCTGCCCGGCCCCCTCCAGCACAGGTGCCCGTGGAGGTGCTTAAAGTGAGTTTGTCACCCATGTCCTTTTTGATTTTTAGTGCGGTCGGATTATCCCGGAACATTAAAGTACTCCTTTTGAATGAACAGGTGCAGACCCACCTGGAGAACCCCACCAAGTACCACATCCGGCAGGCTCAGAGGCAGCAGGTGAAGCAGTACCTCTCCACCACTCTTGGCAACAACGTGATTACCCAGACCATCGGTGTGTCGCCGGTGCCGCAGTCCAGTTCCGCCCCTGAAGTTGCTCTCACTGCCAGCAGTGCCCCTAACAGTCCCATGGCTCTACTCAACATCGGATCCAACAAGGAGGAAGTATGGGAAATCCTGCCCCCCCCCACACACACACACACACCCTCCCTCCTGCCCCCCCGCCTTGTGATACGAGAAGTGTGAATTTTTGTGTCTGGTTCTGGTTTCCTGCTGAAGCAGATTGCGAAACCATGTGCATCGATGTCCTTCTGCAACCGCGCAGCGCAATATTGGACGAGTTAAATGTCCCCCCCCCCCTTTTGCTCACTTTCAGCTTAATTGCTTTCTGTTTGCACGGCAACGATGTGTCCGAGGGTCCCACTGCGCTGATGCATTATTATAACCGCGTTGGCCTGTTGTCACAATAAGATGTGACATACTGCGCTCGAGGGTTAAACCATGGCAGCACTTCTCCCCTCTCTGTAAAATCAGGCCTCTTCAGTTAAATTGGTTGTAGTTTTTAGTGCCAGCCTTTGCTGAGTATACTTATACTGGGCTGTTTTTTAGTGTTTTAGTTACATGATGATTACTCCGGACACATTAAACCCCAAGGACTTTACTGATTAAGTAACAATGGTTTTTTGTTCTTTTCTCATCTGCTTTATCTAGATTGACGACGTGATAGACGACATCATTAGCCTTGAATCCAGTTTCAATGACGAAATCACTACCTTGATTGACTCAGGGCTTCAGTTGCCCAACACGGTATGTAGAGCAATGTATTTATTTTACTTTGTTTTTTAAAGTTTACAGGTTGTTCATTTGACCTACACTGACAGGATATCGCTGGATTTCAGGTCAAACCAACCATTTTCTTTTGTACCCAGTGTTTTTCTTTGAATGGATGGTCTCTATAATGTGTGGAATTCTGAAGTCGTAGGAGTAAATATACACTTTTGACACGGAGTTACTATTCGTCACAAAAGCGCTGCCTGGGCGGGGTAAAGGTATCACAGGGTACAAGACCAGGAGAAGCGAGTGGTTTGTACTGTAAAAAATCATGTTGTACCTTCCAGGTTAACCACTAATTTGTCAAATAGGAAGAGTTCACCAAAATTTACCCATAAAAAAAAAAAAAAAAAGTGGATTATGATTTTTCTTTTGGAAGACAAGAAAAAGAAGCACAGTGAGGTAAATTCTTATTCAATTTTTGGAAATAGCACCTAATATTGTTTTCCTGCCATATATTAAATGTTTTTTTTTCTTTATCCCTTTATGGCCTTTGTTTTAAAGTTTAGTTCTTGAAGGTAATCGTTATACCTGCTTTTTATGTCACGTTTGCTCTGTGCAAGATGCATTAGTATTCATCTGCCCGAGAACCAAATCAAATCATTTTTTGTTATTCTCATTTCGAGTAAAATGAGGACTCTTTTCAGAAAGTAAAATGCATTGCTTTTTAAAAATGTGTGTCATAAGAATTAAATTACTTATATTTCACATAAATGTATTTAACTGCACTGTCGAAGTGAAGGCCATCTTATTCTAATCTCCTCAAATAAGCAATTTGTGTCCAATTATAATAGCTCCGTTAATTTAAGGCCACTTGTTTCAGTTTTGTCTGTTAACATCGTCCCTGTGCCGTGACTTTGTTCATCGGGTGAGATGGTTACCGACACGCGTAATCGGTCGGTCCACTTCTTGAGGCGCTGGACGAGTGTTGCAAAGGCGCAGTCGGTCGAGGCGTAGAGACAACACAGCTGTATGTGGGGCCGTGGTCTGCTTGTTAGTGACATATATTCATCATGCTCTGCTTCCTTCAGCTCCCGGGGAACCTGTTGGATGTATACCACAGCTCTGGAATGGCCGCGCCCACTCTCACTGTCAGCAACTCCTGCCCGGCTGATCTTCCAAAAATTAAAAGGGAAATTACAGGTAGAGTATCTCACTTCCTCAAACATGATTCTTTTGACTGTTCTTCAGTGTTACGATAACCTTTTTTTTTAAGGTTTGAAATATTTAATTGTACGCAACGCTGTGTATCTGTGTTTCAGATGTAGACGCCAAAGCAATAATGAAAGAAAGGCAGAAGAAAGACAACCATAACCTCAGTGAGTCAGAAAGACATTTGTTTAATGTGAATGCAGTTTGCACCAGAAATACATTTGGAGCAAATCTTTTGCATGTTTCAGCTCGCGGACAACCATTTGATCTTTTTGTCTGCTCATTTTTGTTCCTATTTTCAACTTCATATCTAAGTTTATTTACATTGGTTTCTTCCTGTTATGTCGTCTCTTTGTTCCCACTGTAATCGCTTTTATTCTCTGTCCCAGAGTGCTTTTGGGAACAATTTATAAAGCGCTACGCAAATAACCTGTATTACCGTTATTTCTTTATAACTGGTTGTTGCTTTCCCTCTATGCCTTGTCGTTGTGGCAGTTGAGAGGAGGCGGCGATTCAACATCAACGACCGCATAAAGGAGCTTGGTACTCTGATACCCAAGTCGAACGACCCGTAAGCGCAGTCAGATTTTTCAGGATATAGTTTTTCTTTACACCCTGATTGTTAGATTGATAGATGTTAAATTGTTAGTACCTGCACCGGTTGTGTATTAAAAACCTTCCTGTTGTGTTTCTTTTCCTCCCTGTCTGTAAAATACATGTTTACTGATATCACAATGACGTCAGCGAGATGCGCTGGAACAAAGGCACTATACTGAAAGCCTCAGTAGACTACATCCGCAAGTTGCAGAAGGAGCAGCAGAGAGCCAAGGACATCGATATGCGTCAGAAGAAGCTGGAGCTCGTAAACCACAATCTGATGTTACGCATCCAGGTCAGTACCTGTTGGCTCTGGCGGCAGATCCAAGACAGGAGATGCAACAGCCATATTTATTTGAATGTATGTTGTGGAAGTTAAAGACAGAGTGGATAGGACTGGTGGGCTGGGTAAGCAATTCTGGCCCCTCCTCTTGCCTCGACAAAACCGGCGGTCCGCCCACTTTTTCAGCGGTTTGTGTCTGGGTGCTTCCTATATCTGTTTGTGGGCGACTGTGGGTGACGGGGCGCACGGTCGTCCTCCAATCAGAGGGTTGTCGGTTCGATCCCAGGCCCGGCTAACCCGCATGTCTATGTGTCCTTGGGCAAGACACTTAACCCGACTCCTGCAGCTGCGACTACAGTGTGTGAATGTTAGTTACTGATGGGCAGGTGTCACTGTGTATGGTTCTCCTGTCATCAGTGTATGGATGGGTGTGAATGGGTGAATGATCTCATGTAGTGTTAAAGCGCTTTGAGTGGTTGGAAGACTAGACAAAGCGCTTTACAAGTACAGACCATTTACCATATCTACATTTTTTTGCAGCGCATTTTAAAAGCTATCTCTTTGATGCGGGCTTTCGACAGTGGCTCCTAGTCGCTACATTTTTATAGTTTACGGGCAGAAATGGTTGGATAGAAGAAAGTACAAGTAGGGGACCTGGCTTGTGTAGATGCCCTTTTCAATTTGTCCGCATGGGGGAAACGTGCTTCTGCAGGCTACACAGATGTGAAAGCAAAGAACTTTTGCCACTTTGAGGTGTTGTTTATTTTAAGGAAATGACTTTCCATATGCTAAATGCATGTGTTGTAACAAAAATAACCATTGCAATCATTCCAGAACCAGACATCTGAATTGCGCGTCTGCTGCTTTTTGTTGTTGTTTGTAGGAACTGGAAATGCAGGCGCGGCTCCACAGCCTGAGTCCGGATCCATCCCTTCTCCATCAGCAGCAGGTCCAGCACGGCGGTCCGTCACTGCCCCAAGGTGCAGACGGCGTCTCCTCCCAAAACCTCCTCGGCATGGGCGCGTCCGGCATCGGACAGCCTCTGCCGGCCTCCTTCCTGTCCCCGCCCTCCTCTGACTCTCCGGCAGGAGTCACCATCAGCAGCCCGCTGGACCTGGGGGGCCTGAGCTTCGCCGAGCTGGACGACGACTCCGCCTCGGGACTCTACCCCGACGTGGGCTTGGGAGACTTTTTAATGGACGAGGTGTACACGCTGTCCCCAGAGAGGATGGCCGAGCCGCTCTTCTCCCCCTTGTCGCCCGGTGCCTCGAAAGGCAGCAGTCGCAGGAGCAGCCTTGAAATGGACGAGGACCTGTGATGGGGCTTTCTGTAGGGACAGAAAGGGCAGTCTATCCTTAAGTAACCGCAGTCTATTCGTAGGACTGTACAATGGAACATAGAAATAGCTACCGTTTAAGATCAAAATTAACATGTTCTTGATTTTATTTTTATTTTTGCCATACAGGCCTAATTATTATTGTTTGGAGCTGGTCCGATTTGATTATGTCTAGGTCTATAAAGGTCTATAAATGCAATCTTATTCAAATGAAATCTTGTATCGTAGGGGCTTGGACTTCCATTCTCATTTAGTTTTAAATATTTACTTCAGAGATCTAAGAGGGACATAACGTTTGCTTGAATTTATTATGTGCTCATAGGGAAGAAAGCTGTGAGGTTTCATTTTTTCACAACAACACTGGCATAAAAAACTGCGATGCCAACGTACATTATATTTTCTTTTTCACGGGGTGGATTCAGGGTTTGTTTTTAGCGGTTGCATGCTCTTCCACGTTTGGTTTCACCAGCAGCTACAGAAAGGATCTTTCTACAGTGAATTGGCACATTTTTAGATATTTACTGAATTTTGTATATAAGAATATTTTATTTTGAGCAATTTAATTGCACCTTATTTTACGGCAGTCTATGCATTTTATGAGCGCTTTTGTCCGTTTTTACTGCTATCGCACAGAGGGGACAGGTTGCATGTATTTGTAATACATTTTAAAAGCAATGTAACATTCACTTGCTGCTGCAGCTAGTCGGCCAAAGCAGGACTTCTTCCTGAGTAGCGACAAATTACAAATCAGCGTTTTATTTTTTTGAATATATTCAGGAGCCCCAAGAAAAGAGCAGCCGGGGACGGCTTTGCGTGTGTCCTGCTGCGCACAGACCTACGGATGCAAGTCTCACTAAGAGAATGGCTCGCTTTTTCAACTTAAAGTAAACTGACATATTTAACAATATGCACCACATCATGCCAATATGTGTAGTGTTTGACACAACACAGGGTGTCGTCCCCTTTGCCAACTGTTTTTAAATTTGTTTAACCAATAACCAAAAGGTATTTGCTTCACAGAGGTATATAAAAACAGAAAATACATCACCGAAACTGGATCGAGATTATGTTTTTTTTCTAGAATTGGCACAATAATCTGCTGAGCCACAATAAAGCCTCTGATCTCTGGACACATATTTTAATGACAAACTGCAATTAAATGGGTTGACAGTAACAAAAAAACAAAAAACTGTCGGTAAGCTTTTGAAGGCAATTACTTTACGCAGTCAGTTTATGAGTGAGGGAAAGCGACAACTGAAAAGTAAGTTCAACGCAACAGTCAACAAGAAAAACTAGTAAAGTAACAAAGATTACATTTGCAAATTATATTTGACCTTTAACTTACTGCAATGGCCACGACTTTTAACTTTAAATTATGCAACCCGATATTAGAAACTGCTCTTTGGTGCATGAAGAAGTATCCTATCCAAAACAGGGTTTGCATTAGAGATTACAAGTTAACAAACATCTTCATAGTGGGAGTGCGTACCCCAAAAAAGATGAGAAAACACAAACTTTGTCCAGACTCAGATACATGTACTTTTATCCCCTTAGGAGAAATTACAAAAGTACATCTCGTTAACAGCTTTTACTTGTTAAGACCTTGAACTTCCAAGAGACTATTTGACGTGAAAGAAACAGAACAAACAGAATCAAAAATACCACTTTGATTCTACAATTTAATGCTTATTTTTTAAATTTGGGGGCTCTGAAATAGGAAAAAGTATATATCTAACTTTTAAATTACTTTATCAAGGCACTGTATACTTAAGATGTGGTGGCGCAAATTACGAGGGCCAAGGAAACTCTGTAGTTGGAGAAGATTGCGTTGAGCCGCGGCCGGTGCAGAGAGTCAGGCCCGGTCGCAGGTCAAGTCCTGCCTCAGTTTCCTGCGTCCGCTGGAAGACTCGAGGGAGAAGCGAGGAGGCCGGAGCCGGCTGCAGGACCTAAAACCAATCGCCTTCGATGCACGTTCTTAAAACTCTGCTTGGAACTTTGGGAGGGAGGACGCACGCTGTTCCTCAAAGTTGCTACGCTGCATCCTTGTAGCCTGCAGCCTTCTCTGTAGACCTGGGCTGGTCCTCCAACAACCGCATAGGCAGAACCTATTTCATTTCATTTAGGAAGATATGCATCTCCTCCGGAGCATGATATATTTCAGGCTGAAAGAAGAACTATTTTAAGTTCAAATTAAATCAGTTAGGCCATGTACTTTCAGCTAAAAGTAATAATGCAATCTCAAGGCAGAGGAGATTCCATCAATACTGTCAACAAAAAACAACAGCAAACACATTCACTTGTAGGCAAGGACTTCTTATTTTTCTATTGCATAGAATATGAGCTGTTTTAACTGTAACCGTACGATGTCACAGAATATGTCCAAGCTACAGCTGCTGAATGTCACCACACATTGTTCTCTTTCAGCTGGATGCTGATTCCTCCTGCTCCATAAAACACAACTAAATGTAAAGTTTATGCATTCCTCATGGATTTTTCTCCTTGCAGTTGATTTTTGCAAAACTCAGTAAAGATTGCCAACACTTTTTAGCGATTTCATCAGTTCGTTGTTGCACCCTGGTGGTGTTTTTACTTTGACGTTTGACTTTCCTTAAACTCCTAAGTGGTCAAAAGATGTATATATAGATAAGCATCTCTACATGTATCACTTTTAGTAATTTAATGACTAGGTATTAGTTACTAGTTTCTGATTAAGAAAAACAATAAATTTACCTTAATTATGAATCTATTAGTCTTAACGAGGCAGTTTTTGTGTGTGGAGGCCACAGTGATGCTACTGAGGAAGCTAACGTTGCTCACGCTACTTAATTGTGATAAATGTCAAACGTCAGATGGTCTTTGACAACAAACTATATATTTGGATTTCTGATTTCATCTTTATCAGCTGGGAAAAGCTGGAAATCTGTGTGATGAAGAGTGTGTGCTGCTTTCTACACACACAGACACACACAGTGACGACCCCCCAACCTGCCTGTCAGAGGAAGCTTGTTTCTATTCAACGAGCTGCAAATTAGTCTGACCCTTTAAACCCCCCCCACACACACACACACACACAGACACACACACACACACACACACACAGACACACACACACACACACACACACACACACACACACACACACACACACACACACACACAAAGTCAGCAGGCTCTCCTCTCTCTCAATCCGTCTTGACTCACTCGCTCTTTCTTTTCACTCTGCCTCTGTCCCGCCCTGACACACAGGATGGACGTCTGAGAGACCACACACACAGACACACACACACACAGACACACACACACACACACACAGACACACACACACAGACACACACACACACAGACACACACACACAGACACACACACACACACACACACAGACACACAGACACACACACACACACACACAGACACACACACACACACACAGACACAGACACACACACATTAGACGGACAAGTCTGGGGGAGAAGGTCATTAACTCCACAAAAGAAGAACAATAGGCATCAGGTTAAAAAGGAGCTGATCCATCAACATGTGAGTAAAGATGGAGAGAGAGGAGAAGGGGAGAGGAGGAGAGGGGGTGAGGAGGAGAAGGGGAGAGGAGGAGAGGGGGTGAGGAGGAGAGGAGAAGGGGAGGAGGGATGAAGAAGAGGACAGGGGAGGAGAGGAGAAGGGGAGAGGAGAAGGAGGGATGAAGAAGAGGACAGGGGAGGAGAGGAGAAGGGGAGAGGAGAAGGAGGGATGAAGAAGAGGACAGGGGAGGGGAGGAGAGGGGGTGAGGAAAGAGAGGAGAAGGGGAGGAGGGATGAAGAAGAGGACAGGGGAGGAGAGGAGAAGGGGAGAGGAGAAGGAGGGATGAAGAAGAGGACAGGGGAGGAGAGGAGAAGGGGAGAGGAGAAGGAGGGATGAAGAAGAGGACAGGGGAGGGGAGGAGAGGGGGTGAGGAAAGAGAGGAGAAGGGGAGGAGGGATGAAGAAGAGGACAAGGGAGGAGAGGAGAGGAGGGAAGTGGGTAAGGAGGGAGGAATGATGAGACGACATACTTCCTGTTTCTGCTGTCAGAGGTTATTGTTTAGAGACAATAATGTCAACAGGAAGTGTAAACTTGTCCGTCGTCCTCCAACTCGTCGGCGATATTCAAAGACGACTTATTTTCATCACGCAACTCACATGTTCCTCATTACAGTTTTTTTCGATTGCTAAACGACAGTGAGCACAACTGGAACTACATGTGCAAAACTCTAACTACAGTCTGCACAGCAGCAGCTCATGTGGACCAAACTCTAGTTCATTTTTCATTGCTTGAACACAGTTTTCAAAACTCTACACACTTATCCCATGACTTTAACCACAACCTGCACAACACTGTGGATTTACAGCACTTTGTTCAAATGCTAACACACTGCTGTCAAAACTGTGAACCACACATTCAAAACGGAATAGATTTCAGCCTTGTGCCTTTCAAACACTGCTGATTGCAATTTCAGCTGAAAGGCTAAGCAGGTGTCTTGTTTTAGACTTGTTAGTGAACACACACAAAATATATATATATACACAGGTAAAGCTCAGAAAGACTAATTTTGGAAATGGAACAAGGAAGACGGGTTCGTGGAGGGAGAAGGGTGGCAGGGAGAGGGCGGGTTTGTGGAGGGAGACAAAGAAGACAAAGAGCTGTTATTTCAGATGAAATAAGGGCTACACTTATAGACCATGTCGTGAACCATGGTCTCTCATTGAGAGAGGCAGGGTTGAGGGTGCAACCCAATCTGCAAAGATCCACAGTGGCATCTGTAATGCGAATTTTCCATCATACAAACAGGTGAGAGTTACATCCTTATAGTAAATGAAAACATTACAGGAATTTATTTTGTATTGCAATTATGGAATATTTACACAAATATATATTACAGTAAGTTTGACTGTAAAATATATTTTTACAACAGGACCCAAAGGCTGCCCCCAACAGGAGGAAGAGCAAAAATATTTTCAGATGCGCAGGAAAATGCTATTGTTGACATGGTTGTTGTCAACAATGCAATAAAACTGCGGGAGATTCAAGATAGAGTGCTGGCTGATAATGAGATATTTGAAAATGTTAATTCTGTCAGCACAACAACTAT
Organism: Gasterosteus aculeatus; assembly: GCF_964276395.1. Classification (NCBI taxonomy): domain Eukaryota; kingdom Metazoa; phylum Chordata; class Actinopteri; order Perciformes; family Gasterosteidae; genus Gasterosteus; species Gasterosteus aculeatus. The sequence goes on from NC_135705.1 coordinate 17,519,115, forward strand.
TGCTCGAGTCCTACAGAAACACCAAGTTACAATGAAACAGTTATACACTGTACCGTTCGAGAGGAACAGTGAACGGGTAAAAGAGCAAAGATACCAATATGTCCAGGTAAGACGTCTGAGGTTACATACACAGCTATTACTGTAAAAATATTTACAGTAAAAAAACCACTAGCATTACTACAGTTACGTAAACTGTGCACTTACTGTTTTTCAGAGAGTAATGGAGGTGGAAGCACTGGAAACACCACATTCATTTGTATTTATCGATGAAGCTGGATTTAACCTTGCCAAAACACGGCGCAGAGGAAGGAATGTTATAGGTCAAAGGGCCACTGTGGAGGTTCCAGGCCAAAGGGGGGGAAATATAACCATGTGTGCTGCAATGGCCAATGATGGTTTGCTTCTCAACACACCACTCATTGGCTCATACAACACAGAAAGGCTTATAGCTTTCCTAGAACAGCTCTATGCTCAGCTAGTGCCAGCAGAACAGGGGGAGCCAGTAAGAAACCCCCAAGTTTTTGTCATAGTTTGCGATAACGTTGCTTTTCACCACTCTGCAGCTGTCACAGATTGGTTTGCAGCACATTGCAGATTTATAGTTTTGTACCTGCCTGCATATTCACCCTTCCTCAACCCAATAGAGGAGTTTTTCTCTGCCTGGAGGTGGAAAGTGTTTGATCACCACCCACATGACCAAATGTCTCTTTTGGAAGCCATGCGTGCCGGATGTGAGGCCACAAGTCCAGAGGACTGCCAGGGATGGATAAGGCACTCCAGAAGGTTCTTCCCCAGGTGCATGGCAAGAGAGAACATTAGATGTGATGTTGACGAAAACCTGTGGCCTGATGCTAGAGAGAGGCAGGATTAGCCCCTCAATTATTTGTTAGAATTAAAGTATGTACTTTTAGTTTCTACCTTTTTTTTCTCATTACTGTAATTCTGTAAATTACAGTACAGACTATTGAAGCAAACTTCTAATTTTTATTTACCTTAAAGAATTGTTATGTTCTAAAAATTTCAATAAATCATGTGAAAGAATGTCACTCTTTTTATTGAAGAAAATATTACTTTGTATGAAGTCACTGAAATGGATCAAACTGTAAAGATGAACAGTTAGTATTTTGTGTATTGGTGTTTGATGCTGGTGTTTTTACTCTCAGTGTGTTCTGAGTGACAGTGTGTGTTCTCTCACTGAGGCTTGTGCACAGTGTTGGCTGCACTGAGCCTGTTTTGAACCGTGTGTTAAGAGTTGTGTTGCTTGGAGTGAGTTTTGCAGGTGATGTGAACTGTTTAGCTCAGGTGACTGTTGGTAGTGCAGACTGTAGTTAGAGTTTTGCACATGTGACTCCAGTTGTGCCCACTGCCGTTTAGCAATCGAAAAAAACTGTAATACCGCAACAAACACACAACAAATATAAACAACATACAACATCTAGATAACATGTCAGACATGTGAGTATTAAAAATGATGATAAACTGGGTCTAATTACCTCAGACTGTCTGTGTGTGTGTGTTTATCTGTGTGTGTGTGTGTGTGTGTGTTTGTGTGTGTGTGATCTCTATCAGGTTATTGATGACTGAGACACTGATCAATACTTAGAGGGGTCACCTCCAGCTGCCCTCCACCTCTTCATCTCCGGATCTTCTTCCTCTCACACTCAGCCGCTGCCTTTGTAAAGTGTTTACACCTGATTGGCATGTTTACCATCACACACCCGACCCGGTTTGATCAATGTGTTCATGTGCGGCTATTTTCAAGGCAGCGTCTAAAAAAGGCAATAAAGTGACATAATTCAAAATGTCTGTGTCTAATGTAGAAAAGTGTGTGTAGTATTTACACTATAACAGTGTGTGTAGTATTTACAGTATTTACACTATAACAGTGTGTGTAGTATTTACACTATACCAGTGTGTGTAGTATTTACAGTATTTACACTATAACAGTGTGTGTAGTATTTACACTATAACAGTGTGTGTAGTATTTACAGTATTTACACTATAACAGTGTGTGTAGTATTTACAGTATTTACACTATAACAGTGTGTGTAGTATTTACACTATAACAGTGTGTGTAGTATTTACAGTGTTTACACTATAACAGTGTGTGTAGTATTTACAGTATTTACACTATAACAGTGTGTGTAGTATTTGCTGCTCTTTGCACGTCAGGCTCAAATACACTTGAGACCCGGGTTTAGCGCAAGACAATGTTTTAACATATTTTACCATTACATGCATCTCACAACATCAAACACAATCACCCATTTACACGGAATATGTGGAGTGTCTTGTGGAAATCTTCTTTGATGTGACACATTCTTCTGGGGCCAGGGAAGGTAATAAAGATGGACTTCAGCGCCAAACACACACTTCTGACAGTACGGCAAATAGTGCCTTTATTTACAGGTTCGGCATAAAAAGACATGCCGCGCCATACGGAGCATGTGTGGGATGGTGAGGTGCTTCATGCTGGTCTGATCTGTATCACTCAATATCAGTGCTTCTTCATCCAAAACGTGGTTCAGAAATGGGCATCACGGTGCAGGAAGAAACAGAGGTGAATGAGACTTTATATATCGGCATCATCACGTTGTGTATGTATAAAAACCACACAAAGTGAGTTTTGTTGTATTTTGCATTCCGTTGTCAGGGAAACGCAGCCCGTGTCATAGAGTGGACTCCATTCCGTTGTTATGGAGTCCACTCTATGACACGGGCTGCGTTTCCCTGACAACGGAATTGTGACATCATCAACAACTCCTTTGATGTGTCTCGGAACACTAGATCATTGCGTTTCTGGTTCCAGAAGAGTGCAGTTGGATATTTTCTCTTGAAAGTATCTGCGATATTTGTCCTTTACAGACTTAAGTAGTTTTTTGGAAGATTCATCACCATCTTTCAGAGGTTACATCGAGTCATTTAGCGACAAATAAAACAACAGTCTTTTTCAAGACTACACCCCTTTTCAGGGCTGACCAACAGTCTTTTTCAAGACTACACAAGTGTCATTTAACATGTACCGTAGAAACAACCAGAGAATTGGAGCTGGCGCTTCACTTCTCGGGACTCCTCCCACCGGATACAATGTGAACATTGCACTTTCTCATGCACGGAATGAAGTGCACTGCCTGAAAAGGCAAGTGAGCGAACTCACCGCTCACACTGAAACTGTGAAGTTCGAATTGACCAACATGTTAAAAGGCAAAGATCTTGCCTATGAGCAGATGGTTGACAAGAACAGAAAGAGGTTTTCAGACCTTATCAGGGAGAACGAGGGTTTATCTCTGAAGGTCACCGAGACCACAAAACAACTTTCTGTCAAAAGTGCTGAACTCACGGTCAACAACGAGACCTGGAAGCAGAAATATGAAGATCTGGAGAAAAAGACAACCAAGAAACTGGATGACCAACAACAGTCATTGGAGTCTAAAGTAACAGGGTTACTCTCCACCAACATTTCTCTTCAAGAGAAGCTGCACAAGCAGCAGGCCAACAACCAACAGTTGGAAGCAGAACACAAACTGCTGAAGATCAAGACAGAGGCTCTGGATGAGACTATCAGAGAGAACGAGGGTTTATCTCTGAAGCTCACAGAGACCACAAAACAACTTTCTGTCAAAAGTGCTGAACTCACGGTCAACAACCAGACCTGGCAGCAGAAATATGAAGATCTGGAGAAAAAGACAACCAAGAAACTGGATGACCAACAACAGTCATTGGAGTCTAAAGTAACAGGGTTACTCTCCACCAACATTTCTCTTCAAGAGAAGCTGCACAAGCAGCAGGCCAACAACCAACAGTTGGAAGCAGAACACAAACTGCTGAAGATCAAGACAGAGGCTCTGGATGAGACTATCAGGGAGAACGAGGGTTTATCTCTGAAGCTCACAGAGACCACAAAACAACTTTCTGTCAAAAGTGCTGAACTCACGGTCAACAACCAGACCTGGCAGCAGAAATATGAAGATCTGGAGAAAAAGACAACCAAGAAACTGGATGACCAACAACAGTCATTGGAGTCTAAAGTAACAGGGTTACTCTCCACCAACATTTCTCTTCAAGAGAAGCTGCACAAGCAGCAGGCCAACAACCAACAGTTGGAAGCAGAACACAAACTGCTGAAGATCAAGACAGAGGCTCTGGATGAGACTATCAGGGAGAACGAGGGTTTATCTCTGAAGCTCACAGAGACCACAAAACAACTTTCTGTCAAAAGTGCTGAACTCACGGTCAACAACCAGACCTGGCAGCAGAAATATGAAGATCTGGAGAAAAAGACAACCAAGAAACTGGATGACCAACAACAGTCATTGGAGTCTAAAGTAACGGGGTTACTCTCCACCAACATTTCTCTTCAAGAGAAGCTGCACAAGCAGCAGGCCAACAACCAACAGTTGGAAGCAGAACACAAACTGCTGAAGATCAAGACAGAGGCTCTGGATGAGACTATCAGGGAGAACGAGGGTTTATCTCTGAAGCTCACCGAGACCACAAAACAACTTTCTGTCAAAAGTGCTGAACTCACGGTCAACAACGAGACCTGGCAGCAGAAATATGAAGATCTGGAGAAAAAGACAACCAAGAAACTGGATGACCAACAACAGTCATTGGAGTCTAGAGTAACAGGGTTACTCTCCACCAACATTTCTCTTCAAGAGAAGCTGCACAAGCAGCAGGCCAACAACCAACAGTTGGAAGCAGAACACAAACTGCTGAAGATCAAGACAGAGGCTCTGGATGAGACTATCAGAGAGAACGAGGGTTTATCTCTGAAGCTCACCGAGACCACAAAAGAACTTTCTGTCAAAAGTGCTGAACTCACGGTCAACAACCAGACCTGGCCGCAGAAATATGAAGATCTGGAGAAAAAGACAACCAAGAAACTGGATGACCAACAACAGTCATTGGAGTCTAAAGTAACAGGGTTACTCTCCACCAACATTTCTCTTCAAGAGAAGCTGCACAAGCAGCAGGCCAACAACCAACAGTTGGAAGCAGAACACAAACTGCTGAAGATCAAGACAGAGGCTCTGGATGAGACTATCAGGGAGAACAAGGGTTTATCTCTGAAGCTCACCGAGACCACAAAAGAACTTTCTGTCAAAAGTGCTGAACTCACGGTCAACAACGAGACCTGGCAGCAGTTGGAAGCAGAACACAAACTGCTGAAGACACAGAGGGATTCTCTGGCTGCTTTAATAAAGAGCCAAGAGGAGACCCACCACGAGATGGTCACAATCAGTGATTTCACTGAGTTGTGCCTGATCTCTAGGATCCAACAACTGGAGGATACCATCTCCAAAGAACATCAGATCCTTATCACCAGGATCCAAGAATTAGAGGACGACAAAACAGTCCTTGAAAACATCTGCCTCGACTTAAAAAAAAAAAAAAGAGGCATCTTTGGGAGACGGATGCAAGACCGGCAGACGGAGATGGACAAAATGAGGCGCAAGATGCAGGACAAGGAGACAAAGAAATAGGAGAGAGAAGAGAAGAAAAAGGAGACCATCTAGGACCTGTAAGAACACCTTCTTTCACCTCCCACTCCATCCTACCTTATCCATCTACCCCCGCTCCCCTTCCACCTGCGCTTCACAGCGCTAAATACCCCCACCCCGGGCATGGACCGCCTCCTCATTCATTGGTAAATATCATTGCCATTGTATATTTTATTTCCTTTGCTCCAGGAAGTGTTTTTTTCCACCTTCATGGACTGGACAGTAGCACGGCACGGCCTCTGAGGAATGAGGAATCTTTTTCATCTCATCCATTTCCTTCTTTGGTTAATGCAAGGCTGCAGATGAAGATGAGGGGATTTCTGTATCTGCGCATATACCCTGAACCCGGCCATTTGGCCGGTGTTTGGATGAACTACCACGGCTGGGTTGACGAATCAACAGTGACAACTTGTGAAGGTAGACCGATAGTTTCATTCGTCTGTCGTTGGAAATTGGGATCTCGGTTTGATTTTTCAAGTTATGCATTAGGAAAGGTTGACACACATGTCCCCCTCTATAGTTTCAATGATGCCATGCCAATATATAGAACATATTTTCATACTTCATATTTGTAATATCATAGATAATAACAAGATAATATAGGACTAATATCATATAGCATTATGTAGGACTAATATAACAAACATAGTATTATACTTCATATTTGTAATATCATAGAAGATTATATAGGACTAATCTCATATAACATAATATAGGACTAATATAACAAACATGGCATCATACTTAGTATTTCTAATATTATATAACTTAATATCATATACAGTGTTTTCCATAGCGCCCCAACACCCACGCCCCCCTCCGGTACGTCCGCCCCCCCAAAGTTGGAAACCTAGGGGAAACACTGATATGACATAATATAGTAGAACTAATATAGGAGACATGGCTTTATACTTTATCTTTCCAATATCATAGGACATAATATCGTAGAACGAATATCATAAAATAGCATCGTATTCCATAGTTCTAATATAATTTAACTTAATACCGTAGAACTAAAATAAAATAGCATCGCATTCCATAGTTCTAATATAATTTAACTTAATATCGTAGAACTAATATCATAAAATAGCATCGTATTCCATAGTTCGAATATAATTTAACTTAATACCGTAGAACTAAAATAAAATAGCATCGCATTCCATAGTTCTAATATAATGTAACTTAATACCGTAGAACTAAAATAAAATAGCATCGTATTCCATAGTTCTAATATAATTTAACTTAATATCGTAGAACTAATATCATAAAATAGCATCGTCTTCCATAGTTCTAATATAATTTAACTTAATAGCGTAGAACTAAAATAAAATAGCATCGTCTTCCATAGTTCTAATATAATTTAACTTAATACCGTAGAACTAAAATAAAATAGCATCGTATTCCATATTTCTAATATAATTTAACTTAATATCGTAGAACTAATATCATAAAATAGCATCGTATTCCATAGTTCTAATATAATTTAACTTAATATCGTAGAACTAATATCATAAAATAGCATCGTCTTCCATAGTTCTAATATAGTTTAACTTAATACCGTAGAACTAAAATAAAATAGCATCGTATTCCATATTTCTAATATAATTTAACTTAATATCGTAGAACTAATATCATAAAATAGCATCGTATTCATAGTTCTAATATAATTTAACTTAATATTGTAGAACTAAAATCAAATAGCATCATATTCCATATTTCTAATACCATTTAACATGACATAGAACTAATATCATAAATATAGCATTATAGTTTAATATAGAACATAATATCTTATTAAAATATCATAAATATAATTTAACAGATGCTATTTTTTACCACTAGCCATGCCTTTAATACAAAGTATAGAGGGGGACATGTATGTCTACCTTGCCTAATGCATAACTTGAAAAATCAAACCGAGATCTCAATTTCCAACGACAGACGAATGAAACTATCGGCCTACCTTCACAAGTTGTTACTATTGATTTGTCAAACCGGCTGTGTGAGGTTATCCGAACATCGTCCAAATGACCGGGTTCAGGGTATATGCGCAGATACAGAAATCCGCTCATCTTCATTTGCAGCCTTGCATTTCGCCAAAGAAAGAAATGGATGAGATGAAAAAGATTCCTCATTCCTCAGGCGCTGTGCTCCGCTACTTTCCAGTCAATGAAGTGGGAAAAGAACACTTAACGGAGCACTGGGAATAAAATATACTCATTTTCATGATTACAGATTGAATGAGGAGTTTGGTCCTCACATGCCAAAAAGTTATATTTTCTTTTTTTCTTTTAAAAAGTAGTATTTTCTTTCTTTTTCTTTTTCATTTAAAAAAATAATATTTTATTTTTTTATTTTAAAAAGTTATATTTTATTTTAATTTTATTTTAAAAAAGTTATTCTTTTATTTTATTTTTAAAAGTTTTGTTTTATTTTAATTTTATTTTAAAAAGTTATATTTTATTTCATTTTTATTTTATTTTAAAAAGTTATATTTTCTTTCTTTTTCTTTTTCATTTAATTTTTTTTATTTTATTTTAAAAAGTTATATTTTATTTGTATTTTATTTAAAAAAGTTATTCTTTTATTTTATTTTAAAAAGTTACATTTTATTTTTTTATTTAAAAAAAACGCAAATCCCGCCCCCCCCAATTTCGCCCCATTATAAAATAAATAACATTTTTGGGTTCAACTGTGGGTTTTCCCTCCATCTATGGGTTTCCCACATAAAAAAAAAAAATCTCCTCCGCGAATCGCCACCTTAACGTGGTGGAGGAGTTTGAGTGGCTCAGTGATCCTGTGATCTGTGTTGTCTGTGGCACAAGCACCTTGTGCGATGGACAACAGGTCTCAGGGGAGAGTCCAGACTAAGAGCGATTCAAAAACCCTAATGTTTAATCAAACAATAATACAATGGCTTTACAGCCTAATATCTATATAGTGTTAAAAAAAGACACCAGCCACAAGACAGCCTAAAAGGTTCTTAAATGACTTTACTGACTTTACTTAATTACTTAAGCTATCAACTATTCTTTATTAAATCGGTTATACCAAATTAAAAAAGGATGCCCTTGATACATGCCCCTTAAATGAGATGTCGGCCAGAGGTCAGGCGGATGGTCTGCTTCTTCAGGCAGCGCTTCTGGTGGCCATCACTTGAGAGGGACACGGAAGGGTTTGTGGCCGCTTGTCCAGTCTGCACCCAGAACAAGGCCTCCCTCCAGCGACCGTCAGTTACCACACCCCCCCTCCGGCGCCTCGACGGCCTTCTTCATACATATACTTACGTATATTTATGTGTATCAGTGGCGGCTGGTGGGTTTTCTTTTTGCCAGCCAATCAGTTTCAATAAACATCCCTGTATGATTCAATGCAAAAAAGGGTGTAAAATACACATCATTACTTTGCAGTTAAATAAACATGTAAAATAGAACATGTGTATATATACGTATATATTTAGATGCACCTATGAACCTAGTTTGTTGGGGAAACATCAGTGTGTTGAGGAGAGACCAACTCAAAAGCCACACAGAACTTCACACAATGAACTATTTTGGTTCAAATGTGCCTCTTTTCATCCACGTCCTGGTTGTGTGTCCTCACCGCGGTCCGGTGTGCGTCGCAGCTGGGCAGTGATGTTAACTTTAGCACGGTGACGTCATGCGGACCGGCGCCGTTAGCACGTAGCTAACTAGCTAGCTAACCCTCCCGGCGTAGAAGTCTCTACAGAAGCCTCGGCTTCCCTTCACACCGGTCCGTTGTCTGGTCGTGAGGTCCGGCTGGTCCCGGTCCACCTCTTTCACCTCAAGTTTCTCCCCGAAAGTTATTCCGTCAAACGGCTCTTTGAGGAGAGAACGTACCGAGTCCGGGTTTGGTCCTGTCGGAGGGACACTGCTCGCCGTTGTCATGGCGCTACATGGGCGCGTCGCGAGACTCTTGACGGGCGCAGCGTAGGGCGGGAAAGTGCTGGCCCCAAATCTCAAAGTATTTTAGGCAGAGGTGTCAAGTAACCAAGTACAAATACTTGGTTACTGTACTTAAGTAGAAACTTTACTGGAGTGTTTATTTTTCAGACGACTTCTACTGCTGACATTTTAAAAACAGTCTCGTTACTTCCGGCTTCTCCAGATAAACGGCGCTATGCGGACAGTGAATGTGATTGGATGAGAAGTATAAACATTGAGCATCCAGACACTCGATTATTATAAAAAGTTCAGGGGTAGCAGATTTTGATAGCACAATAACACCCTATCAAATATTGCTCCCACTACTCATTGCAGGATAATACAACAGAGTAGACGGAGGCGAGGATACACAGTCCATGCAATTATTTAATATTTCATTTCAAGAGAACGGTCATTGTACAATCTACACGCTCAATGTACTTTTTAACTTGGCCAAAAGAGGAAATAATCGGGATTTTGAGGATGTTACTCCGTTAACACGTCGTTCACCGACAGGGTTGCAAAATATTATGGGCGTGTCAAGGAAACTTGGAAAATCCACTCGGCGCATGCCCAATACTACAAAGAAGCAGTTCTCAACAAGTAGCACAAAATGATAGAGCGCCGGCAGATCGGAGCGACACCGGGGGGGAAAAGTGGTCAGTGGAAAGTTAGTATTTAGCGACACGGAGCCTCCTCCTCTTCCTCCTCCTCTTCCTCACGCAGAGTCCATGTAACGTTAGAGGAGTCTCTTCATGACCGTGGGTTTGTCCTAAATGTTTTATTGAGAGTCTGGCACAACACAGCGACTTGCAAGCGGCGTATTAAATAAAGTGATGTGTGTCTTAATGCGGCTTTGGAAATGAACACAAAGGGATTCTGTATTTGCTCATGAAGCCTGAACATACTGGTTAACCAATTGCTTTGTTGAAAAGTGTGATTAGTTGTACACTGTTTCACTAAAGAGATTATGTGTTCATTGCTGGATTACATGTTGCTCTCATAGGCAATTATTTGGATCATGGTAAAAGTATTTCAGTATCTTAGGCCTGCAGTGCAAAGAGTACTATGATTTGTAATGCTCACCGCATCGTTGGATCTATGTTCAGTGATGTTTTATAGCCATCAGTACGTGACGTTAACTCTTCTGCAGGCTGCATAATGAACGTGCCAACTAGAAAATTCTGACAAGATATGTTGAGCTTTGCATCCTAACTGCACCTGAAGCCAAGAAGGAAGAAAATAAAGAGCTGCAGCTGTAATTAAACAGAGAAAAAAAGAGAAAAAGCCAGGCAAACAATCGTGGACCGACTGAATGCGAAAGGATGTAAAAACATGTACTTGCTAGGAAAGTTGTAGACTGTTTTATTGGCTTTTAATATGATTTTGCTATGTGTTGGTGTTATATATGTGTTTATGTGCTAACTGTGCTGGTTTTGTGCAGCTGTGCAGGACACAGCTGCAAACTAACATTTTGTATCATGCAGCCGCTGCCTTTGTAAAGTGTTTACACCTGATTGGCATGTTTACCATCACACACCCGACCCGGTTTGATCAATGTGTTCATGTGCGGCTATTTTCAAGGCAGCGTCTAAAAAAGGCAATAAAGTGACATAATTCAAAATGTCTGTGTCTAATGTAGAAAAGTGTGTGTAGTATTTACACTATAACAGTGTGTGTAGTATTTACAGTATAACAGTGTGTGCAGTATTTACACTATAACAGTGTGTGTAGTATTTACACTATAACAGTGTGTGTAGTATTTACAGTATTTACACTATAACAGTGTGTGTAGTATTTACACTATAACAGTGTGTGTAGTATTTACAGTATTTACACTATAACAGTGCGTGTAGTATTTACAGTATTTACACTATAACAGTGTGTGTAGTATTTACACTATAACAGTGTGTGTAGTATTTACAGTATTTACACTATAACAGTGTGTGTAGTATTTACAGTATTTACACTATAACAGTGCGTGTAGTATTTACAGTATTTACACTATAACTGTGCACAGTAAATTTGCCAGTGTCAAAAAGGCAGTGTCAAACTATTTTAATTCCTCCGGAGTTCTTCCAGCAATGGACAGAGTAAAATTGAACCAGAAAACTTCCAATGTTGGTGAAAATAATCACAGTTAACAGAGGTTTTACTCTGTCAGTGTTATTGACTCTCTCAGGCCCAGATTCAACACTGATTAGAGCAAGATACCTTCCAGAGTATCACAAAAAATACTCTGGAAAGCCCCGCCCACCAACTTTCCCGGTCAAACTGAGAATGTGGATTCTGGCATCGCCATCTTCCTCGCATCGAAATACTGTGGTAAGTCTTTCCACTATAAACTATTCCCGTTGTTTTTTCTTCATTCGAGTAGAATCTGTATAAGAATAAAGGGACGTATTCATTCACCACACTAGTCAATGTTGGGTTCGTGTCTTCAAATACCGAATTTCAAATGGCTAACGTGATTATCGGGTCGGCGGTTAGCTTAAATGTAGCAGCCACATGTCTGACCACGCAACACCAAACTGAACAAAAACGACACGAGGTAACGTTAATGTCGACGAGGACGAGCTGTCGTGGTGTGTTATGTGTCATGCTTGCACATTTATTACAGTAAAATCACGACAAAAATTCGTTGAAGCAGTCATATTTATTATTTCTATTTGAGCCGGAGCAAATCGCTTTAGCGTCACGTCACAATTTGGTCGAGCATAGCGGGACATGTCGCGGACATGCGGACGTGCTCATAGGACCCGCTAGTTCACCGGCAGACGGCGGAATGCACCGAGTCGACCCAGTTAACGTGAACGGAGCCGCGGCTCCGAGAGGCTCGGTTCACGTTAGCTGCTGCTGTAGCCATAGATATATAAAGAGTAGACGCTGCATTGGCTGCTGAGGCGCAAACAAATATTTATTATTATATTATATACCAGAATATTATTACTGTTACAACTACTATGAATATTAAAATACGCCGAATCATGTTTTCGGTGTCATGCCTACAAAATCCCGTGAACATCCGCTTTTGTATTCAGCGAGTGACGCGCTGACACTTCGTTGCGCCAGCTGGCACTGAGTGGAGCGGGTGACCGGTCCAAGTTGGCGGCCCCGCGGCTCGTCAGCACCACTAGGCAGCAGCGGTCGATGTCTATTCTTTATGTCTATGGCTGTAGCTGCTGTAAGCTTAATTTATGCTTCCACGTTACGGCGGCGGCGGGTGTGGCGGTGTGTTTCTGCGGGTGCCGAATCCTTGGTGAGCCGAAGCTCATATTGAAGCGCAGGCTACGGAGAAGACGTGAATTTACAACACTGGTTCACCCACTGAGGGACCTGGACGAGCAAGTGCACTTTCGATACTTTCGAATGTCAGCAACTGCCGCAAATTACGTTCTGAGCGGACCAATCACAGCACTTGCGGTCTACGTCAACTCGACTCGCAGTTTTTTTTTTGTGGAGGTGCACGTCAGGCTACGGCGGAGGGGTCTACGTAGTTACGTAGTTACTTAATATGTATATTTTCTTTTTTCTTTCAGATTGTTCTTTAATGTACTGTGGTGCTCTGGTGATAAGTAATAAGTTGATGTACTTGACCGAAAATGTAGTTGTGTTTGTGATTTTTAAAGCTGAAATAGGGTATTTTCAGGTTGTCAGCTTGTATGGGGTTGTAGATCATAATGTTGATTTCAGTTTGCTGTCTTTGCAGATACCATCATGTTGATCAAAACATTCCTGTCATCCAGCACCAACCAAGATCTTTGCCACTGTGATAAGATGTGAGCTTTACATGTTTTAGGTTTACTTTTGATGCCAATATTTCATGTTTACTTGGAATAAATATGTATTACAGTATGGATACAATTGTCTGTGTGTTTTTCCCCCTGCATAGATATGCAACACTGGTAGGAGTTGGTTAAAAATCAACACTCTTTGGAGTGATTTCATAATCAACATAGTGTAAAGTAGGTTTAATACTGGAAAGGTTATTTCTTTTATAACTATTTAGTGTTACATGTGAATAACACTATGGGTGTTACTTCTTACATAGTGTAAAACTTGATTGACACTTCTTAGAGTTAATATTATTACACTACACTGCACCTAGTGTCAAATTTTAACTCTTACCAGAGTAAAATTGACTCTGGAAATTTAACTCTGTGTTCAGTGTACATTTTACACTCTGTGTCGATAGGGACCATATGTTCACTGAGGTAGTGTTAAAATTGACTCTTTAAGTGTTGTATTGACACTGGCAATTTTGCCGCTGCCTTTGTAAAGTGTTTACACCTGATTGGCATGTTTACCATCACACACCCGACCCGGTTTGATCAATGTGTTCATGTGCGGCTATTTTCAAGGCAGCGTCTAAAAAAGGCAATAAAGTGACATAGTTCAAAATGTCTGTGTCTAATGTAGAAAAGTGTGTGTAGTATTTACACTATAACAGTGTGTGTAGTATTTACAGTATTTACACTATAACAGTGTGTGTAGTATTTACACTATAACAGTGTGTGTAGTATTTACAGTGTTTACACTATAACAGTGTGTGTAGTATTTACACTATAACAGTGTGTGTAGTATTTACAGTATTTACACTATAACAGTGTGTGTAGTATTTACACTATAACAGTGTGTGTAGTATTTACAGTATTTACACTATAACAGTGTGTGTAGTATTTACACTATAACAGTGTGTGTAGTATTTGCTGCTCTTTGCACGTCAGGCTCAAATACACTTGAGACCCGGGTTTAGCGCAAGACAATGTTTTAACATATTTTACCATTACATGCATCTCACAACATCAAACACAATCACCCATTTACACGGAATATGTGGAGTGTCTTGTGGAAATCTTCTTTGATGTGACACATTCTTCTGGGGCCAGGGAAGGTAATAAAGATGGACTTCAGCGCCAAACACACACTTCTGACAGTACGGCAAATAGTGCCTTTATTTACAGGTTCGGCATATAAAGACATGCCGCGCCATACGGAGCATGTGTAAGGGATGGTGAGGTGCTTCATGCTGGTCTGATCTGTATCACTCAATATCAGTGCTTCTTCATCCAAAACGTGGTTCAGAAATGGGCATCACGGTGCAGGAAGAAACAGAGGTGAATGAGACTTTATATATCGGCATCATCACGTTGTGTATGTATAAAAACCACACAAAGTGAGTTTTGTTGTATTTTGCATTCCGTTGTCAGGGAAACGCAGCCCGTGTCATAGAGTGGACTCCATTCCGTTGTTATGGAGTCCACTCTATGACACGGGCTGCGTTGTCAGGGAAACGCAGCCCGTGTCATAGAGTGGACTCCATTACGTTGTTATGGAGTCCACTCTATGACACGGGCTGCGTTTCCCTGACAACGGAATTGTGACATCATCAACAACTCCTTTGATGTGTCTCGGAACACTAGATCATTGCGTTTCTGGTTCCAGAAGAGTGCAGTTGGATATTTTCTCTTGAAAGTATCTGCGATATTTGTCCTTTACAGACTTAAGTAGTTTTTTGGAAGATTCATCACCATCTTTCAGAGGTTACATCGAGTCATTTAGCGACAAATAAAACAAGTCTTTTTCAAGACTACACCCCTTTTCAGGGCTGACCAACAGTCTTTTTCAAGACTACACAAGTGTCATTTAACATGTACCGTAGAAACAACCAGAGAATTGGAGCTGGCGCTTCACTTCTCGGGACTCCTCCCACCGGATACAATGTGAACATTGCACTTTCTCATGCACGGAATGAAGTGCACTGCCTGAAAAGGCAAGTGAGCGAACTCACCGCTCACACTGAAACTGTGAAGTTCGAATTGACCAACATGTTAAAAGGCAAAGATCTTGCCTATGAGCAGATGGTTGACAAGAACAGAAAGAGGTTTTCAGACCTTATCAGGGAGAACGAGGGTTTATCTCTGAAGGTCACCGAGACCACAAAACAACTTTCTGTCAAAAGTGCTGAACTCACGGTCAACAACCAGACCTGGAAGCAGAAATATGAAGATCTGGAGAAAAAGACAACCAAGAAACTGGATGACCAACAACAGTCATTGGAGTCTAAAGTAACAGGGTTACTCTCCACCAACATTTCTCTTCAAGAGAAGCTGCACAAGCAGCAGGCCAACAACCAACAGTTGGAAGCAGAACACAAACTGCTGAAGATCAAGACAGAGGCTCTGGATGAGACTATCAGAGAGAACGAGGGTTTATCTCTGAAGCTCACCGAGACCACAAAAGAACTTTCTGTCAAAAGTGCTGAACTCACGGTCAACAACCAGACCTGGCAGCAGAAATATGAAGATCTGGAGAAAAAGACAACCAAGAAACTGGATGACCAACAACAGTCATTGGAGTCTAAAGTAACAGGGTTACTCTCCACCAACATTTCTCTTCAAGAGAAGCTGCACAAGCAGCAGGCCAACAACCAACAGTTGGAAGCAGAACACAAACTGCTGAAGATCAAGACAGAGGCTCTGGATGAGACTATCAGGGAGAACGAGGGTTTATCTCTGAAGCTCACAGAGACCACAAAAGAACTTTCTGTCAAAAGTGCTGAACTCACGGTCAACAACCAGACCTGGCAGCAGAAATATGAAGATCTGGAGAAAAAGACAACCAAGAAACTGGATGACCAACAACAGTCATTGGAGTCTAAAGTAACAGGGTTACTCTCCACCAACATTTCTCTTCAAGAGAAGCTGCACAAGCAGCAGGCCAACAACCAACAGTTGGAAGCAGAACACAAACTGCTGAAGATCAAGACAGAGGCTCTGGATGACACTATCAGAGAGAACGAGGGTTTATCTCTGAAGCTCACCGAGACCACAAAAGAACTTTCTGTCAAAAGTGCTGAACTCACGGTCAACAACCAGACCTGGCAGCAGAAATATGAAGATCTGGAGAAAAAGACAACCAAGAAACTGGATGACCAACAACAGTCATTGGAGTCTAAAGTAACAGGGTTACTCTCCACCAACATTTCTCTTCAAGAGAAGCTGCACAAGCAGCAGGCCAACAACCAACAGTTGGAAGCAGAACACAAACTGCTGAAGATCAAGACAGAGGCTCTGGATGAGACTATCAGAGAGAACGAGGGTTTATCTCTGAAGCTCACCGAGACCACAAAAGAACTTTCTGTCAAAAGTGCTGAACTCACGGTCAACAACCAGACCTGGCAGCAGAAATATGAAGATCTGGAGAAAAAGACAACCAAGAAACTGGATGACCAACAACAGTCATTGGAGTCTAAAGTAACAGGGTTACTCTCCACCAACATTTCTCTTCAAGAGAAGCTGCACAAGCAGCAGGCCAACAACCAACAGTTGGAAGCAGAACACAAACTGCTGAAGATCAAGACAGAGGCTCTGGATGAGACTATCAGGGAGAACAAGGGTTTATCTCTGAAGCTCACCGAGACCACAAAAGAACTTTCTGTCAAAAGTGCTGAACTCACGGTCAACAACGAGACCTGGCAGCAGTTGGAAGCAGAACACAAACTGCTGAAGACACAGAGGGATTCTCTGGCTGCTTTAATAAAGAGCCAAGAGGAGACCCACCACGAGATGGTCACAATCAGTGATTTCACTGAGTTGTGCCTGATCTCTAGGATCCAACAACTGGAGGATACCATCTCCAAAGAACATCAGATCCTTATCACCAGGATCCAAGAATTAGAGGACGACAAAACAGTCCTTGAAAACATCTGCCTCGACTTAAAAAAAAAAAAAAGAGGCATCTTTGGGAGACGGATGCAAGACCGGCAGACGGAGATGGACAAAATGAGGCGCAAGATGCAGGACAAGGAGACAAAGAAATAGGAGAGAGAAGAGAAGAAAAAGGAGACCATCTAGGACCTGTAAGAACACCTTCTTTCACCTCCCACTCCATCCTACCTTATCCATCTACCCCCGCTCCCCTTCCACCTGCGCTTCACAGCGCTAAATACCCCCACCCCGGGCATGGACCGCCTCCTCATTCATTGGTAAATATCATTGCCATTGTATATTTTATTTCCTTTGCTCCAGGAAGTGTTTTTTTCCACCTTCATGGACTGGACAGTAGCACGGCACGGCCTCTGAGGAATGAGGAATCTTTTTCATCTCATCCATTTCCTTCTTTGGTTAATGCAAGGCTGCAGATGAAGATGAGGGGATTTCTGTATCTGCGCATATACCCTGAACCCGGCCATTTGGCCGGTGTTTGGATGAACTACCACGGCTGGGTTGACGAATCAACAGTGACAACTTGTGAAGGTAGACCGATAGTTTCATTCGTCTGTCGTTGGAAATTGGGATCTCGGTTTGATTTTTCAAGTTATGCATTAGGAAAGGTTGACACACATGTCCCCCTCTATAGTTTCAATGATGCCATGCCAATATATAGAACATATTTTCATACTTCATATTTGTAATATCATAGATAATAACAAGATAATATAGGACTAATATCATATAGCATTATGTAGGACTAATATAACAAACATAGTATTATACTTCATATTTCTAATATCATAGAAGATTATATAGGACTAATCTCATATAACATAATATAGGACTAATATAACAAACATGGCATCATACTTAGTATTTCTAATATTATATAACTTAATATCATATACAGTGTTTTCCATAGCGCCCCAACACCCACGCCCCCCCTCCGGTACGTCCGCCCCCCCAAAGTTGGAAACCTAGGGGAAACACTGATATGACATAATATAGTAGAACTAATATAGGAGACATGGCTTTATACTTTATCTTTCCAATATCATAGGACATAATATCGTAGAACGAATATCATAAAATAGCATCGTATTCCATAGTTCTAATATAATTTAACTTAATACCGTAGAACTAAAATAAAATAGCATCGCATTCCATAGTTCTAATATAATTTAACTTAATATCGTAGAACTAATATCATAAAATAGCATCGTATTCCATAGTTCGAATATAATTTAACTTAATACCGTAGAACTAAAATAAAATAGCATCGCATTCCATAGTTCTAATATAATGTAACTTAATACCGTAGAACTAAAATAAAATAGCATCGTATTCCATAGTTCTAATATAATTTAACTTAATATCGTAGAACTAATATCATAAAATAGCATCGTCTTCCATAGTTCTAATATAATTTAACTTAATAGCGTAGAACTAAAATAAAATAGCATCGTCTTCCATAGTTCTAATATAATTTAACTTAATACCGTAGAACTAAAATAAAATAGCATCGTATTCCATATTTCTAATATAATTTAACTTAATATCGTAGAACTAATATCATAAAATAGCATCGTATTCCATAGTTCTAATATAATTTAACTTAATATCGTAGAACTAATATCATAAAATAGCATCGTCTTCCATAGTTCTAATATAATTTAACTTAATACCGTAGAACTAAAATAAAATAGCATCGTATTCCATAGTTCTAATATAATTTAACTTAATACCGTAGAACTAAAATAAAATAGCATCGTATTCCATAGTTCTAATATAATTTAACTTAATATCGTAGAACTAATATCATAAAATAGCATCGTATTCCATAGTTCTAATATAATTTAACTTAATATCGTAGAACTAATATCATAAAATAGCATCGTCTTCCATAGTTCTAATATAATTTAACTTAATACCGTAGAACTAAAATAAAATAGCAATGTATTCCATATTTCTAATATAATTTAACTTAATATCGTAGAACTAATATCATAAAATAGCATCGTATTCATAGTTCTAATATAATTTAACTTAATATTGTAGAACTAAAATCAAATAGCATCATATTCCATATTTCTAATACCATTTAACATGACATAGAACTAATATCATAAATATAGCATTATAGTTTAATATAGAACATAATATCTTATTAAAATATCATAAATATAATTTAACAGATGCTATTTTTTACCACTAGCCATGCCTTTAATACGAAGTATAGAGGGGGACATGTATATCTACCTTGCCTAATGCATAACTTGAAAAATCAAACCGAGATCTCAATTTCCAACGACAGACGAATGAAACTATCGGCCTACCTTCACAAGTTGTTACTATTGATTTGTCAAACCGGCTGTGTGAGGTTATCTGAACATCGTCCAAATGACCGGGTTCAGGGTATATGCGCAGATACAGAAATCCGCTCATCTTCATTTGCAGCCTTGCATTTCGCCAAAGAAAGAAATGGATGAGATGAAAAAGATTCCTCATTCCTCAGGCGCTGTGCTCCGCTACTTTCCAGTCAATGAAGTGGGAAAAGAACACTTAACGGAGCACTGGGAATAAAATATACTCATTTTCATGATTACAGATTGAATGAGGAGTTTGGTCCTCACATGCCAAAAAGTTATATTTTCTTTTTTTCTTTTAAAAAGTTGTATTTTCTTTCTTTTTCTTTTTCATTTAAAAAAATAATATTTTATTTTTTTATTTTAAAAAGTTATATTTTATTTTTATTTTATTTTAAAAAAGTTATTCTTTTATTTTATTTTAAAAAGTTTTATTTTATTTTAATTTTATTTTAAAAAGTTATATTTTATTTCATTTTTATTTTATTTTAAAAAGTTATATTTTCTTTCTTTTTCTTTTTCATTTAATTTTTTTTATTTTATTTAAAAAAGTTATATTTTATTTGTATTTTATTTAAAAAAGTTATTCTTTTATTTTATTTTAAAAAGTTACATTTTATTTTTTTATTTAAAAAAAACGCAAATCCCGCCCCCCCCAATTTCGCCCCATTATAAAATAAATAACATTTTTGGGTTCAACTGTGGGTTTTCCCTCCATCTATGGGTTTCCCACATAAAAAAAAAAAATCTCCTCCGCGAATCGCCACCTTAACGTGGTGGAGGAGTTTGAGTGGCTCAGTGATCCTGTGATCTGTGTTGTCTGTGGCACAAGCACCTTGTGCGATGGACAACAGGTCTCAGGGGAGAGTCCAGACTAAGAGCGATTCAAAAACCCTAATGCTTAATCAAACAATAATACAATGGCTTTACAGCCTAATATCTATATAGTGTTAAAAAAAGACACCAGCCACAAGACAGCCTAAAAGGTTCTTAAATGACTTTACTTACTTTACTTAATTACTTAAGCTATCAACTATTCTTTATTAAATCGGTTATACCAAATTAAAAAAGGATGCCCTTGATACATGCCCCTTAAATGAGATGTCGGCCAGAGGTCAGGCGGATGGTCTGCTTCTTCAGGCAGCGCTTCTGGTGGCCATCACTTGAGAGGGACACGGAAGGGTTTGTGGCCGCTTGTCCAGTCTGCACCCAGAACAAGGCCTCCCTCCAGCGACCGTCAGTTACCACACCCCCCCTCCGGCGCCTCGACGGCCTTCTTCATACATATACTTACGTATATTTATGTGTATCAGTGGCGGCTGGTGGGTTTTCTTTTTGCCAGCCAATCAGTTTCAATAAACATCCCTGTATGATTCAATGCAAAAAAGGGTGTCAAATACACATCATTACTTTGCAGTTAAATAAACATGTAAAATAGAACATGTGTATATATACGTATATATTTAGATGCACCTATGAACCTAGTTTGTTGGGGAAACATCAGTGTGTTGAGGAGAGACCAACTCAAAAGCCACACAGAACTTCACACAATGAACTATTTTGGTTCAAATGTGCCTCTTTTCATCCACGTCCTGGTTGTGTGTCCGGTGTGCGTCGCAGCTGGGCAGTGATGTTAACTTTAGCACGGTGACGTCATGCGGACCGGCGCCGTTAGCACGTAGCTAACTAGCTAGCTAACCCTCCCGGCGTCAGGTATTTATTATTCCACTGCTAAATGAATGATGTAGTGATGGCAGACCTTTTGCTCATGTTAAGACATTAAATAGGTAACATTTGAGTATGTAGTAGTTTTTGTCACTTTATACATAATATATCATCTTACTATAAGTCACGCACTTATTCACCAACTCTTGTGCATTCTCAACTCTTCAAGGATGTGGTCCGGTTGCTAATGGTCTGCTTACTTTAATGTGTGTTTATTGAAATTGAAATTTGTGATCTGAGTTGGTTTGTAGGGAGCTTTTTTTTAATCACCAATGGACATTAAGATTGTATGAACCTGTTGTAAGATCAACGGCAGACACTTATTTTTATTTGGCCAACACTTACATATTCCACCTTTAAATTGATGAGAAAAAAATCTTGTCGGTCTTTTCCAATAATTAACTGTCTGTTTTATTCGCCACTGGTTGAAGGTATCTCCTGTTGAGATTTCTGGCCCTGCGTTAACACTACAGACTTAGATGAGATTTGGTTTGGAACCCAACGCATTAGAAAAGGACCAGCATGAATATTTAATTCCAGAAACAACGTGTACCAGAATCATCCCGGTGCTCACTTCAAGCAGACTTCATTATAAGTGTGTCCTGCAGCACAGTCACTTACTGCAGGACACAACGGGAAAACACGTTGATAGTTATTTGTGTGAACTGAACCTGAGTAGTCAAAAACAGCAACCAATAAAGTATGTGAGTGAGTACGGCCTCTGTTTGCTTAGGTCAGCTTTTAAAATGGGATTGGAGATTGTCTGCTGCCATGCAACGGTGGTGACGGTGTGGGAGGCCCGCCGCACCGCCTCCACCCTTTCAAAGAACTGTGGTCTGGTTGTATGGTGCATCCTGTAGTCACTGATGCTTCCTGCTTGCTTGTCATCTGGCACATCTGGGCAGATGTGCACCGCATTGAGAGCTGTCTGATTCAACCGAGCGAGCAAGTGAATCCTGCTCACCTTCCGCAGCTCGCTGTTCGAGGCTCGGGGGAAGATTTACAGTGGTGACGCTCTTAATCCCACAATGAAACTGAAAATCGGAAAATGGTCTAACCCTTAGTTTCACAATCTTTACTGGATGTTGATGCAAGCCAAACTTAAAAAAAAAATAAAACTGCATTAGGAAAGAGATTTCTATTTTCCCACCTTAAAGCCTGAGGCCGTCGCCCAGAACCACATTGTTTTATTTACAATCTTCTAAGCTATTTACAGTCAAAGAACATTTCAAATACCGCTAATAAGCCAAGTAACACATATTATCTGATCCAGACATATTGCTTCAAATATACAGCAATATAAACTGAGTACAACAACCCGATTTGTTGGATTAATGAGGAGGAACCACAAGAGGGAACCATTATTCAAGGTTAAGTAAATGAGTGAATGAAAGGACAGATTACCCCTGAACTCCAACCACCAAGAAAAGAATAGAGGGAGTTAATAAAACATGGAGCCGAATATGAGGAACATTGAGAAGTATTTAGAGATTTTTATATTACATGAAGAACAGACACGTTGGATCTGCAGCACAGAACAGCGAGCTGTGAACATTGAAACCAGCTGGTTGTCAAATGCATTCCTCATGGATTTTTCTCCTTGCAGTTGATTTTTTTGTCAAAGGTCAAAGTAACTATTGGAACAAGACTTACAAACAACTTTTAAACTGCTCATTGAAAGGATACGTACTGCAGATGGAGCTCGGCAGGGTACGTGCTTGAAGTCGAGATTTCCCTCCAGCCAATTTCAGTTGGCAAAAACGGCAGAACGACGGCTAAAAGCACGAAATGTGGCGCAAAGGTCCGTTTGAGTTGACACATACACGTTTATTTTTTTATATGAAACCATTTTATATTGCTATCGATTATATATATGTTCATCCTCAGATATATTCTATTTAAGCAAACACCATTTAAACTCGCTTCGCTCCTTTTGTTGTACATCTGGAATAAACGTTTTTTTGAACTAACTCATCATTTAGTCATTTAAAGTATTTTAAATAAAAAAATAGTCAAATAACTGTCCCAAGTTTTATAAAATAAAGTTGATAAAAAAATGAAATCATTTTCAAATCATCTCACAAAGTGAGAAAAATAAATGCAATTAAAAATGGTCTCTGCAAAAGGTAATCTCAGAAATTAAGTCCCTTTTCTGTTTCACTGGACCAATTTTATACTGAGGATATGATATGATAGAATATCATCATCTTTGACCGTGACAGCTCTAAATCATTGTTGAACGTGTCTATAATCAGATGTCTGACTTTAACCGTGTAAAACATATAAACATTTTGCTTTGAATAATATATAAAAAAAATCAAACACCAATGTCAGTCCACCAGCACCGGTGCGCATAACGCTCCCAGCGTGGGTGAGTCCGTCTCATTCTCTGGCCACGTGAACACTGAATCCTCCGCAGCATCTCCCGGCACTCGTGTAGAACGGTCGCACGACGATGCCCAGCACAACGCTCCACAGGCTCTGCAGCCAGCGCGCCCCAACGAGGGCGCAGCGGCTGCAAGGCCCAACGATCCTGTCATAGAAAGGAACACAGGAATCATACTGCAGTCACGTTCCTGTACTAGACTTTGTTTCACACGTGCTTCATTGTATAACAGAACCAGACATTTTAATGCCAATTAATAATATATTCTTACATTTTCAAAAATGACTCATTCACTCAACTTAGCATTATTTCATTGCTGCTTTGTTTGTAATCTGACCAGTTAGTATTACTGACTAGACTCTGCGGTAGCAGTTTAAAGCACAGCTGCACAGGGGGCCTCTTGAGCGATGTGAGCGACACAAATAAACTCTGATTAACCGCCAAGTTATTGGGAGCTGGGCAGCGATTGAGTGGGTGAGAACATGTGCAGAAACAACCAGACGGGTAGCTACACCTACCAGATGTGAAGGCAGCTTAGGATGGCAAAGAGGAGACCGGAGGCAATTGAAATGGGAATGGCCAGAAGCACTGTCACTACCCTGTAGACCCAAACCCTGGACACCTCGAACAAGGCATTACTCCAGAACCACACTCTGTCCCCACTGCGCACTGACACCGGCTCAGCGATCACGTCCTCAAATGTCACCTGCAGACAGGAAGACAAAGTTGTGCTGATGCTACAGAGGTGAATCAACAATTATTGTTTACCTTGATTCCCCCATTAAGAGTTCCTTTCCTCCACTAGAGGGCAGTGCAACCACCCAGTTTCTCAGCTCTGAGTGGCAATCATGCATTTTGTATCCACTATCTCGCTGCATGTGACACAAAAAAGAAGGTTCCATAAAACAGATGCAGTACCTTGAGACAGTCATTGATACCGCGGGGGTCTCGGACGTTTATCAGAGGCTTGGTATCACTGATTTCTACCAGTGCCGACGTATGAATGTCTTCCTCTTCCTCCAGAGAAGGATGGGCCCTCCACAGAGTTTCAGGTTCCTCCCCATTAGAGTCGCTAGAGTCCTCCAGGTCAATCTCTACTTCCTCTGCTTCTTCCCCTTTTATCATGGTGTTCATCAAAAACACGCAAAGTAAGCTCTGTCCAGCGAGCGGGGAGCCCGTCTGTATCCGTACGGCTCGGACTGAGGCCGCTGCCTGGGTGTGTGTGGTTATATTGGGAGCGTTACGGTGCCCTCGGTGGTATTTGCAGATGGTCTTTCAAGTGAAGATCATTTTCCTGTGCTGTGGGAGGGTTAGGAAGGACAGGGTGGGATATAAATACTGTCAGCATGGGGATGGTTCTGTATACTCTGATACACCCAACTGGAAATGCAATCACACAGAGACAGACGCACACGTGAGACGATTCTCCCTGCATGACAGCAAAGAGAGTATATTTTGTGATAAAGGTTGCATTGTGAAATGTAGTCATTTACTTACTTACAATAATTTACAAGCTCAGTTTAACTTCAGACAGTGCAAAAAGATTCCTTTTGTCAATAATCCGAAGTTAGTCAACTTCAAGAAGCTTTTCCCAGTGGAGCTTTTTTCATATCTTCATTGGACTCCCTGTGACTGAGACAAAAACGCCTTCCTGTGGTTCCCCAAACAGGACTGAGTGTTGAAACCAATCATCATGGGAAACATTTCTAAAATTATTTAGTAGAATATATTGTTGTCAGTTTATCTCTACAATATATGCAACTTTAATTTGTTTTATCTGTACATAAATCTTTGAATGGAGATCCTTTTCTGTACCGATGCAGAATAAACATTAGGTATGAGCCACTGGAGGCCTGATAAAAATAACATCTATATAATCACTTCAATCACTAACGGCAGAAATGTGTCTTTACTATTTAAGGTCAAAACTGACCTTTGATGCTTTTAGCTATTTAGTTTTGAAAATACAACAATAATAAAACAATGCATTTTATTCGTAAAGTCCATCTCAAATTTTTTACTGTCCCCTATATAAAAGTGAATTGTGCAGCTTTGTGACTGTCTTGGTTTGCTGTTTGAGTTCACGATATCCTCCTCCAGGCCCAGTGCGAGGAACGCTCTCGGGTCTCTGCACTGGATGTGAAGCATGTTTCGCAACATG
The DNA here is from genome assembly GCF_964276395.1 of Gasterosteus aculeatus. Taxonomy (NCBI): domain Eukaryota; kingdom Metazoa; phylum Chordata; class Actinopteri; order Perciformes; family Gasterosteidae; genus Gasterosteus; species Gasterosteus aculeatus. The sequence continues at coordinate 17,544,916 of NC_135705.1, forward strand.
CTTTTAAGAAGGAAAACAACTTTCCCCTCTAAGAACCTTTGGACCCATTAACCACTCACGCTCTCTGCTATTAATAGGTCAGCTATGATTTCTCAGAGTTGGACCTTATCGCTCGGCTACCTACCAGACCTTCATCACAACATAAGGGCACGACCATCCGATAAAATAACCTGAGCTTCTACGCACGTAGACCTGTAGCCGCGACGAGCGTCGTCGCCATGGTAACGAATGTTTCTGCCTGCTGGATGACGACGGAGAGAGAACACGGCGTATTGATGACAGTGAGTTTCCTGTGACTGTGCCGGAGACGATGGTATGCTAATGGCCCCCACACCTCACCAGATGGGCTTTGTTTGTGGATGCAGCTGCACAGGTTAGGTCAGCGGACGGCGTGAGTGTGTGTGTGTGTGTGTGTGTGTGCGTGTGTGTTTGTATGTGTATGAGTAGAGAGAGAGAGAGAGGGAGGGAGAAGGATGAGAACAAAAAAAGAGAAAGACACATTTTCTAGCTCGTTGTACCATGTGTTTCAGGATTACCCCACGATGTCCCATTTATCAGGGATTAAGACACATATTCAGATAAACGTCTGACTCAGAATACCTTTGAAATATATTATCACTTTATGTGTGGGAAACGTTCATTTAGATTTGCTTAATTCTGGTTTCTGACACAAATATCACGAATAGCTGTTTGCATCTTATGTTACAGTCCCTGAAAAATCCTTTAAATAGTCAAAATAAGCGACAATAAAAAACTTTAATGGTAGAATAAATAACCCCCAAAAACGTTTGACTTTATGTGGACCCCTTTTGTCATGTTATGAAGTTTAAGGTTTTTTTCTCCATGTATGACCCTCTCATGACCTCATTGTTACAACACGCACAATAAACCCAATAAACCCGAATTGCAATGAGGGCGATTGTAAGACAAAACACACCTCCCATGTTTCTGTTTCTGTCGTATTTGCATTTTATCTCACAGTTACAGGCAAACGGGCTCGTCACAGGAGGCTTATTGGGGGAATGACGGAGATCAGACAGCACCTGTCAGTCCAGCTGCTTTCAGTACAATAGGTCAGGCTGATTATTTGACACGTATATTTGACCACGTGGTCACCAATCCGGTGCCTCTCGACTAACCAGAGAGAAGAGAACCGCCTGAAACGTTTTAACATCAGATTATCTGCACAAAATACCCCCAGAAAGATCAAACCAACAGAAGTGGATGCAGTACAACAACACATTTTTTCACAGTATGTGTGTGCGCTAATGTTTGCCACAAAATGGCAGAATTAAATACAGTATATTGAGGATGTAAATCTTAATTTGGAGAGAAATGTATACACACATTCCCTTTCACCATGCATTCATTATTAATAACTATTTTTTAATTGAATGTCCAACATTTGGGAAAATCAAACTCTGGTTGAATAGGATCAGCGAGGAAGACTAAACTCTTGCATCCCTGAGTCCGTAGTTTATTTCTGCCCTTCAGTCCTCACGAATGTGAGAGAAACCAGCAAAACATGAATAATCATTTGATGTTGAATTATTTTCCAGACATTTTAGTTGCTGGCTACGTCTCCACAATTAGCACATCGGAGACACGAGTTGTTGAGCTTGTAACCGAGAAGCGTATTTTCCCAAATCATCAAACTGTTCCTTTGAGGAGACCTTTTTTCATAGGGCCTGTGACATGCACACGCGTGTCCTCCCGGGCCACGGGCCCTCGGTCAGCTTGTGTAAGCTGAGTGCACTGAACACCAGGTTGTGCTCCGTGAAGCCCAATGAAGACGGTTGGCAGATGTCACACGTTCAGGCAGTTCTGAGGGAAGTGATGCTGTGACCGGGAGGTCTGATGAAATAAATGTTCGCCCTGTTGGACAACGCCATCCATCAAACGTCCTCCCTTTGATTAGTCTGGAGTGGTTTTCTCTGAAGCACTTTCAAACAGGCGCCACAGAATACAGCACGCAGAGGAGCATCGAGGCTTTTCAGATGGACCGGTAATAACAACAGAATGAAAAAAGCCGTGAATTCTCATTTGCTATGAGGAGGGAGCTCGTGTTTGAACTAATATGCTTCACAAAAGATGCGTACAGCTCATTTGATGAGTCTTGATTTAATAAAAGCTGCTACTGATATTGGAGGTCCTTCACTTTAATTAGCAACTTATGAAGACGAGCTCAGGCTCAAATATTCAATCTTTAGAAGTGAGGTGATGAAACAGCTCTTTGAACTGTATTTCTTTTCACATGATTGTATGACGTACCGTGCATCACATTACAGAGATTAGTAACGTAAGAGTCCATCATTTTAAGTGCAGTGTTTTCTTTCTTTCTTTTACATTAAATAAAATCCATTGCATCCTTTCATACAAATTACCCCCCGAAAATCTGGGAGTTTTGGATCTTTACAACAACGTATATACGTAAATATAGGCACAGCATCTGTTTGTGTATGAAATAACTGCAGTTGCCATATTATAATGTGTAAAATAGAAGTTTATAAATCACCGCAGGGTGTTTGCTCTGATGACAGCATTTGGCTGTACGTGTTATGAAAGTCACATTGTTACAGTAAACTCTGCAGCGCATATATGAATAACTTTACGGCCAGGAACCATAAAATGGAACTGTGTTATCTCGCTTTTAACACATCCGGAGGTCTATAAAATACTCAGTTGTTGTGTGTATGTGTGTGTGTGTGTATGTGTGTGTGTCCTCATCCGATGATATTCCTTAAATCTGTGTAGAGCTGCAAAATATTCACCACGGATACATCAACATTTCCTCATCTAACTGCCTTCACGGATGGAATGATATTAGTGATTAAACTGTTATGTGTCATTCACGGTGTTTGACAGGTCCTCTTTGTGAATAAAGGAAATATAAATAGTTGTTTATGTTTCATGGTACGCATATGAACAGGGAATTAAAGACCACCAGTTCACCGGTTATGAAATAGCATTATCTCCTTCTATAATCACGCGTTAACTGGCTTCAGTCTTAGTGAAAGGCTTTTCATCAATGGACACGTGGTCAACATGGCGGTCAGGACTCAGAGAGTCTGCACAGCAATGAAACGTCAAACATGCACAGAAATGGTGCACATGCATGAAAGCAGTGTGTTGCCAATCCAGATGGCTCATTCTAATGATTATAAATGAACAGAGCGGATCATTTTCTGTTGGTGAAAATAACCAAATTCGTAAGACGGGCTCGCCAGGCAACTTGCTTGTTTACATTCAATCTTTTTGGAAGAGGTAAATAGCTGTAAAATAAAATATGGACTTGCTAAAATCTGCATAAATGATGAAAGTAACTCGGGTTTATTTGCACATTTAAAGCTTAAGAAACAATACACTTTTCAACGAAACGTAATTTGTTTCTTCTTAAATAAGATTCACACTGCAACAGAAAAGCAACATAACAGTGAATAAGTAGTACAAAGACCATTGCTGCCATGTTGATAACTTGTGTAAAACAGGTTGTCTTAAGAACTTGTGAATAAGGAAAGACGTCTTACTCTCATCCTCATTATATACATGTAGATATCAATTAGTATTTACCTGCAGATTAGTATACTGATCACATTGTTACAATCACTTATTCAAGTATAATCTGGTATTTGTGTTATTTTAAGTATAATATATGTCATGTATAATATATGTTTCAGTAGCTATAATTACGAAATATTCCTTCTAAGATTAATAATGTAACGGTATTAATTCAAACAGAAAAATAATGCCACAAAAGTGGAGTTCATCTAACTGAACTCTTCAGGGATCTGTCCCGGTATCCTGAAACCAGTCTGCCCAGTGTGATCCAGCGTGCTTCTAGGACTCGATGGGGCAAAGCTCGCCTGCGTCTCCACTGTGCAGCTGGTCCTGTGGAGGAACTGCAGGAAGTTCTCGTGCCCCGAGCCCTCGTGGCTGGAGACGGGCAGCTCCGCCGGCCGGGCCGAGTAGCAGCGCCTCAGCTTGCAAAGTTCCTCCCGGATCTGCCGGTTGAGCAGCCCGTAAAAAAATGGGTTGATGGCAAAGGACGAGTACGCCAGCCATGAGACGGTTTCCTCCAGGTCGTCGGGAATGTGGGGGGTGGCGTCGAGCATCAGATATAAGTGAAAGGCAAAGTACGGCAGCCAGCAGATCAGAAACTGCCCAACAATGACCACCAGGGTGAGAGCGGCTTTACCTCCACCAAACGGCCGGTTGCGCGTGACCCTACGCGGAGCGTTGCGCGTTGTGATGATGGTGGTCTGGCTGTTTATGGAGTCCGAGCGCTGCTTCACCTGACTGTTTGTCCACAAGGGCAGAGGGCCGTGCTGGCGGGCGGCCACGCGGGCCACCTTGTAGACGTTACAGTAGACGGCGAAAATCACCACAGCGGGGAGGCAGAAACACGTAACGCCGAAGCACACGGAGAAGACTCGTCCGTGGTCGCTGTGGCTCCAGTACAGCGAGCAGTGTGCGGCGCCCATGGCGCTCAGCGTGCCGTAGGACGGCCACCCGAACACGGTGGACAGGCCCAGCACCGCCGACGCCACCCACACGACCACCAACACGGCCGCGGTCAGCTTCAGCGTCATCTTGACCTCGTAGCGCATGGGGTGGACGATGTAGTAGTAGCGCTCCACGCTGATGGCCGTGATGGTGAAGATGGAGGCCGCCATGAGCACCACGTTGAGGAAGACGTACACCTGGCACTCGAGCACGGTGAACACCACGCCGGCAAAGTACGCGGAGCTGGACACGATCCCGAGAGGCATGATCAGGACGGCACACAGCAGGTCCACTGCACACAGGTGGCACACAAAGGCAAATTTCCTGAGGTGGGGAGCTTTTACGACAACGGCCAGAACAGCAGCGTTGGCTAAGAGTGCCAGAACGTTCAGGGTGACCATGAAAAAGATCCCCGCCAGATCCTTGAAGCGTGTCTGCGGGTTGGGAAGGGTGCCCAGGTGTCTGCTGGGAGCTGAGGGCATCGGCGCCCAGACAGTAGTGGTGTCATTGTGCAGACGGTTCAGAAAGGAACTGCTTTCCTCCATGATTCATCGTAAAGGTTCCAAGGTGAAGGTACGCGTCCGTATTCCACGCTCCCCCATTGTTCAGTAAACACGGTGGAGAATCATTTGGCCATCAAAGGAAATGCTCTTCACTCCTGTGTGCAGAAAATAACGTCCATTAAAACATTGATATTTATTGCAAATTATTTCCAATAACGACTACATTCAATCTTTACACCTGTAGTAAAATCTACTTGGGAAACAATACTGATATTTTACCACCGGTGGATTAATCACAACATTTTGTGTTCCACTTATAATTTGTGGGCTGAGAGGGGTTTAAGGCTGAGCAGAACAAGCGATGACGACTGATCTGTTGGTGTTTAAATTGTGGACAAAAAACAAAATATACTTCCACAGTATAACTATATAGTTTTATAGTCAGTCAAAAGCATATTACAGGTGCTACTGAATTGCATTTCTTAGTATAACCTATTAAAAGGGCTTAATATAGTTGTTTGATATAAATCCAGAGATCCTTACTGCAGCATTGTAACATTGAAGAGAACACAAGTACATACCTTAAAGCTATTGCAAAGTTAATCAATAACTATTTGGGAGAGTGTTTAAGAAGTGATGCTCTCTAATGAGGGAAGGACATGATCAGTAGGAATAATTCATAGAGGACACACTGTCTCCCTCACATCCGTCCCCATCCTTTTGAAATGAAAGATAATGAGTGTTCTTGTTTTATCCCAGCGGCATTGATTAGTATGTGTTCTGTGTCACCCTCAAAGAGGGAAGCCCGTACCGAGGCAGTTTCAACACAGTCACTGTGCAGTTTGTCAAAAACAAAAAGCATTGACTTACTACATGTGTGTTACATTTAAATCGAGTGCAGCAAATATGCCCCCCCCCCCCCCCACTCATGCTGTAATCTTCTCTGGTGGACAGCATGCAACATTTGCAGTGACATTTGTCCCCAGGAAGCACCAGTACGTGTACACTCTCATACATATTATGCAAGGTTACCCTCATTTTCATCATGTTGCACTACGAGTTGCACCACTGCATACATGCTTTAAACCCATGTTGTGCTTCTGAAGAGGATGATCACTTAGCCAGCCAGTCATTTTCTGTTATCCCAATCATTAATTCAATGGAGAAACCTGCATTGATTTAGTCTTCTCTGTAGTTCATGTTTAATATACATTCTACTAAGGAAGAGGGAATTATGCAGCTCGTTTGATCTCTTATAAATCCATGGAGTATTGTATCATGAAGTGAAACCCCATGATTACACCTTTTGTTAATGTCAATGACAAACTGTAATGAAAGAATGAATAACTACCATTCTTCAGTGACTAAATATGCACTTACAATGAAGTAATTAAAACAAATGTATTAAAGGTGTAGTTAAGACATTAAAATGAGTATTGCATTGCATAACTTATTACACAAGTATCACATATTCGTGTCTTACAGTAGATTCCCAATACTGCATTGTAATAGTAAAATGCATTATATCCACAAAACACATTGAAGTAAAGTGACCTTTAGCAATAGACGTTGTTCCAGGTTGTCCAGGAACAACATCAAAAATTCATCTTGTGTGGAAGTGGCTTTCTTGTCCAGTTTGTCATTTGTGATGCCACAGTTTAATTTTCCATACCATCATATATCATTTCATATTTTATTTACTACTGTCCGTTACCTTGTTGGGTTTGTAAAGGTCTGGGAGCTCTTCTGTTAAACAAATAGACTAAATTTTCACAATTAAAAACTAAATTTTACCAGAGTGCAATTGTCAGAACAATTCAAAAACAATCCTTACATTTCAAACAGCGTCTGCAGCTCCTCCAAATAGTTTTCTCTTGAGTTTTGTAAAGTTGAATACTTCCAAATCATGGTGATGAACCCTGCCGGAATCCTTTAAAAGCACCAAAATGGGCCTTCGGGTGCATAAGAGAGCTGGTCCCCCTCAGAGATTTAATAGAAGCTACACAAAAACGACGATAAAATAATCAAAATGATAGCTTTCTTCAAAAGAAAGAACCGACCGCAGAGACTCACACTGACAGAGAGGTGATGTGTCCACTGAGACGGCACAGCTGGTTGAGCCAAAGAGGGGCAGGCGACGGGGGCGGAGCCAGAAACTGCTGATTGTTCAAATCACATCTTTTCAGACAACATGACTCTATCAAACCATCACCCGCTGACATTAAGCATCTCCCCCCCCCCCCCCCACACACACACAGCCTTTCATCAGTCAGTATGTGGCAGCGACTGATACCGTCCACTATGCCGGCGTTTCTACAGATGTTTCTCTATACTCCCCACAGCCTTAGAGAGAATACATATAAAGAAAAGTATTGGACGGATTTGTTCAGTCTAGTCACCTGTTTACAGCTGTTGTATTTTCTTCTCAAAATTAACCACATCCAATATCCCCCCCCCACAAGTAGAACAGCTGCAGTCTTGAGATTTTCCAGAGGATGAAAGCGCTCAGCGCCGACATCTGCTGGTTGACAGGAAAACTACCAGCTAATGTAAGAAGTTCACGTTACATAACAATATGGGTTCAAAAAGGTTTATTGCCCCTTACGGAGTTAAGCACGAGGAAAAGAGATGAGATTAAATATCACATATATATATATTTTATATATATTGCAACTGCTCTAGAAGCAGTAAAAAACTATTCTAGAAGCACATTATCACTTTGTGTACAGTTTCTTATGAACAGGGTACAAATAGCAACCTTACTATTTAAAACATTTTCAAATACCCTACATTTTAAAACAGAGTCCAACCGATTGAAAAGTAAAGTTAAAACCGTAATACATGCTCGGCGAAGGCTGACCTCACAGAAGATTTAGACACGGCCGATCGCCTTCCTTAAATTAAATAAGAACACTTCGTAGTTTCAGCACTGACGATTACACGCAACGTTCGATAGCGCCGTCCGAGGTATTGGTTGGGTCAGTACGCACAAACAACCGTGAAAAAAGGAATTCTAAAAGTGTTGGAAAAAAAAAAAAAAAAACCCCGCTACCTTCAAGCACTAAATTTCAATACTGACTAAACCACAGTTCTAGTAAAAAAGGCAACCTGTCAAACATTTCTATCAGATACAATTCATGTGACCAGATCGTGGTGGCGGACTCAAACGATTACAACTGAGAATCACTTTCCATGACTCCGTTTTCAGGCAGGAGTGAAGCCGCTTGGCAAAAGCTCTGCTCGATGGCTTTGCTGTCCGATTTGCCCATCCCCAGTCGCTTCTTCAACAGCTTGTCCTCGTTATTCAACTTCGTCCGGATTGCAATTTTTATTTGGCTGCTTTCGACGCCAAACTTGACTCCCACATGCGCTGGAAGAACAAGCATGAGAATTTGATTCATTTCCATAATGAAAAGCCCCCAAATCGCTCTGTGTGACCGAAAAAGTGACGCTAAAATGTTTCTCCATCTTACCGATTAAACTTCTCAGGATCTCAGGAGGGAGCTGAGGCTTGTGGCAATCCTCCCCGGTGAAGGTGTTCCTTCGGCCCTGCAGAGAGTGCGTGGCCAGCGTCTCTCTGTCGAAAAGTATCATCAGCAGGGCTGACGTGTACTTCTTGTAGTCTGCAAACTCTGCGATGCGCATGTAAAGATTTTTCGGTACTCGAAGATGCTCCGAGAGGTACAAAAAGTTTTGATCGTCCTGTGGGATAAAACAAAAAAGCAGAGGGTAAGCTTGGAAAACACACCGTCAGCGGGAGGGGACACGATGGCGGATGGCGAGCCTACGCTTATGAATCGAGCAACCTTCCCAGAGTCGGGTTGTCAGAAGACGCGGAATAAGAGCACTGACTTGTGGGATATCGAGTTCCTCCGTCATCTCCGCCCCAGACTCGGCCAGGAAAGAGACGTTCTCGTCTTGAGAGGTCTGCGCCGCCGCCGCCGCCTCGCCTCCTTGGATCACGTGATCCAGAGTGACCCGCAGCTCGTGTGCGGTGTGCCTCATCTGCATCATCAGCGTGTTCATCTCTGTGAACGGCGTAAGAAGTGCTCGATGGCATGTTTACAGCATAGAGCCAGGGCCAAGGGGTTTTAGCAGAAGCTACGAGTCCCTTAAGAACCCAGGTACTTTTCCCAGTAATTGCCGCCTCTTCAATTTGCTCATATGGAATGCTCGCCTGCAGACAGATGTACGCTTTGCATGATTTGCTGTGCAGTGAAAACGTTGAAGGCAATTACAGTAAACGAACTAAGTTTAGTTTAAAAACTAGTAAATGATAAATAAAGCATTACCTGTAGTTCCCAATCGTTTTCCACCCACCTTTCAACTCCCTCAGTTCTCTCTCGGCCAGAATTCTGCACCTGCGCTCATATTTGAGTTGCGCCTGCAGCTGCTCGATTTTCATGAGCAGACTGATGGTGTCCGTTCTGATGTCTGGGCTTGCGATGTTTTCTTCGTCAAAGTCAATGTTTTCATGCTGCTAAAAAAAAATAATAGAGAAGAGATCCCATTAGAAGCAACCATGTGTTGTTGTTGTTGCACAATAGCACGTGAGGACGCGCACAGCTCACCTGGTTGCCGGGGAAAGGGGAGTAGCTGCACTCCTCCGCCAGCCTGTACTTCTCCTCCACGGCATCGCAGCCAAACTCCTGGGCGTCGGTGGCGATTTTCAGCATCTTGAGCGGCGTTGGTGTTGCAGTCTCCCCCGCGTCTCTCTTGGGCGGCATGGGAGGGTGGAGACGGGTGTGGGGGGTGTGTGTGAAGAGACAATCTGTGGACAGAATAAAAAGGTCTGACTCATCGAGCGCGAGGCTCCCTCCGGGCAGCGAGACGGGAGTTCAAAACTTTGAAGCGAAAACTTTTTTTAGTTTTGTTTTTGTTTGCACGTCCGTTTTTCGAGACGAAAAGGGAAAAGTTAAGTTCGCATCGCATCGCCCTCCCCCTTCCTCCTCAACCCCTCCTCCTAGCTTCCACATCGCCGCCGAGCCGAGCGGCACCGGCTGTCCGTCGATAACATCATCGATACGTGTGACCTTTGGTAACGGCGGCGCGCGGACGAGGCTCACCTGGCCGCGGGGGCTCTGCTTCGCGGACAAACTGTGACCACCCTCACACCGAGGACAGAGACGGCGCAGTAAATGCAAATACTGCGTAGTAGAGGAAGTAGTAGTACTACTGCCGTAGTACAGTACATAGATCCCGATACAATTACCGGCTGATTTACTACAGCCGCGCTAAAGTGTCCCGTTTAAATACGTTTGAAAAACTGCTCCTGTGTTTGTGTTTTACTGCGTGTGGTAGACGCGAGTGAAATTGCGTTGCTTTGTGAAATGTATATTTTTACAATTATGTGCGGAACAAAGGTGCGCAAACGTACTCCCCGAGGGAAGTATTTCGCCCATGTACAGTTTCCTGCCTACCTAAATGTGTTATTTGACCAATGAAAAAGGAGTGTGTTGACTAAAGGCGGGACAATAAGAAGGGTCTGTGACGATCAGCCAATCAGCGCCTTTCTTCTACTGTGACTTCAGGCTGTCTAGTTCGGTTGAGATAAATCCATGTGGGTCCGATGTTGACTTGCTCCCACAGAAAGTGGAGGAGATAACTATTCACAGTTACGTGTACGCGTCTAAAAAATGTCTTCGACTTTCTTTTTCAAGAAAAAGGGCAACCTCAAGTTAGCTCAAAAGGGAAAAAATACAGCTGCACTCAAACGAAAGGTGAGTGAGCTGAGCTGTTAGCTAGTAAGCTAAAACGAGTAACGTTAGTTAACCAGCAGGTTAACACATGTGCCTCGATCTGATCTCACCTACCGTTCCTACTGGGCCACTAATGCGAAATCAAGCGAAGTAATTCATCAATCACCCTTTCGTTTTCTCTCCCCTGCTGCAGGGCGATGGGGACCAGGGTGATAAAAGTAAGATACGAGCCAAGAAACTCATTTCTAAATTCAACGAGGAGATTTCCAGCGACTCTGAGACAGATGGGTGAATTTCTCTTGTGCTTCCGTCGTGATTTTGTGAATTGACGATTTAATATCGCATACAAAACGGCCGTTGTACGTTTGTGACTTGGTGTCTTTATTTGTTAGTCCCATAGAGCCCAGGGACAGACAGCCCCACGAAGACTATGAATATGACGAAACACCACAGGAGAAGAAGCTTAGATTAGCCAAACTTTACCTGGACCAGCTAAAGGAACAAGGTGAGCGTTTATTATCAAAACGGCATGACTATTGGCTTGAACGTTACTTCCATGCCTGCATATATATATTTATTGTATGATCTGACATCAGAGGAAGATAAAGCAGAGAAAGACTCCTTTGAGACTGATCTGGTTGCTGGAATACTTCAAGAAGAAGTGGTAAGAGTATTTTCTGTAACTATAAAATAAAAATGCAGTGGGGATAAAATGCTGAACAGTCCTGCATGAATTTCGTCACGCACCCTATACCTACTTTGTTCTGTTCATCCTGTCTCTGCCGTTGTCGGATCACTTTCCCCGGCTTGATCTATTGGTGTGTTTTTTGTGGTTTTCCCTCAGCTTGAACAAAAAGGAAAGCTTCAGCGGCTCGTTGCCAAAGATGTAAGTATGGGAACCGTCCTCCCTTTTTAAATCTCCACAGCATCTCCTTCGTGTGAACAGACTGACTCCTATTTCCTTTTTGTTCTGTGTTCTAGCTCATTCCACCGGATGCTTCAGAGATTCGGATGCTAAGAGGACACAAACTTCCAATTACCTGCCTGGTCATCAGCCCTGATGAAAAGTACATCTATTCTGCTGCCAAAGACTGCTCCATCATTAAGTGTTAGTATGCGTTAATATTCTTTGTTTTCATGCTTTGGGGAAGATTGTATGATTGGGGACGTACACTAAATGAGGGTGAATGAAATGTATAATAATATACCTCTCAATTAACCGGTTTTCTTATTTATTCAGGGGATGTCGAGAGTGGGAAGAAACTGCACACCGTGCCTGGGGGAAGGAAAGGTACCCAGGACCGACATGTTGGGCACACGGCTCATATCCTGTGTATGGCCATTTCCTCAGATGGGAAATACTTGGTGAGTAGTAATCTATATCCAGCTTTGGCTGGCAGTTTGCCAAAGTGTGACTCGATGTTTTAAGAATCACCTTTTCCTCAACGCCTGTTAGGCCGCAGGAGACATGAACAAACTGATCATGATCTGGGAGCCAGAAACGTGTAAACATCTCTATACTTTCACCGGACACAAAGGCCCTGTGTCGGTACGTTCTCTCTTTGTCTGTTACACAAAATATGGTTTCCCATGATTGCATTTACACAACTGGCGAGCAGTCGTGGGTCATCGTGTGAAACGTAACATGTGTACTTTTTCTTCTCAGGGTCTTTCCTTCAGGAGGGGAACTTATGACCTGTACAGCGCCTCTCACGATCGCTCGGTAAAGGTGTGGAATGTGGACGAGAACGCGTATGTGGAAACTCTGTGAGTGACCGAGCGAAACGTTCTTTATTTCCCTGCCAGCCGCTGGAATTTGAACGTTTTGAGTTGGAACTGTAATTTTGATCCGCTGTAGCTTCGGGCATCAGGACGCGATCACAGGACTGGACAGCCTGAGCCGCGAGCTGTGTGTCACGGCAGGAGGGAGGGACCGCTCGGTGAGGGTGTGGAAGATAGCCGAGGAATCTCAGCTGGTGTTCCACGGCCATGAGTGAGTCCTCGTCCGTCGCTCCTCTCATGTTTTTTGTGTCGCCTCATCTGAACCCTTTTTGATTTCAGGTGCGTTTGTCGAGGGTCAGAACTGTAAAATAAAGCAAACCTCTGCACACATTGATTTAGAGAAACATCTAATTGTAAAGTTAGTTTGATTTGTCCATGGTTCAAACACCCCACACATTTTCTATTGGCAAGGACAGGTTTAGTTTTTTTTAGTTCACCAGAAACTCCTTTAATGGAAAGTTATGCCGCACACAAATCTGCACAAACTGGTCACATACAAAATTTAAATAACAAATCGAAGACCCGTAGAAGTACTCAGTGATTAACTATTGAGTTTATTATATAGAGATTATTGAACGAGTGAACCACAGCAACGATTTTGGACAAAATTATTGGTTGCCAGGAGCAACAGCACACTTAACTGAGCACAAAAAGAAGGACTACAACCACCTGTCACTGGTCTTCCTACAGGGGTTCAATTGATTGCATCCAGCTGATAAACGAGGAGCACATGATCACGGGAGCGGACGATGGGTAAGTCCGATACAGTCACATAGCCGGAGTTTCACAGCTTTGTTCCAGAGTCATTCATAATTCTCTTCTCCGTCTCCCAATTTTCTGTACGACTCAGCTCTGTGTCTCTTTGGAATGTCAACAAGAAGCGGCCTCTCAGCACAGTGAAAAAGGCTCACGGTTGCCATGGCGATGCAGGGCTGCAGCAGCCTCATTGGATCTCTTCCGTAGCGGCGCTTCAGAACTCTGATACGGTCGCCTCAGGTGCTTCTTCCGGCTGTGAGAGTCCTCCTTACCGGCTTTTTAATACCACACATACACTTCACTATCATGTAGAGAACACATACTTTTTCAGTTCTTTGATGAATGCAAATGTAATCGCGCGAATGACTGATTAAGTGCCCGCACACAGTAAGGAGGTTCTGTAGTGCTGTAAAGTTACAGCTGTTCTCCTGTACAGGTTCACACAACTCAGCGGTCCAGCTGTGGAAATGTGGCCAGAATTACCGCGGGCTGGAGCCTCTGTTCACTGTACCAGTGGTGAGCTTTTGAATTTGCGGAAATGGTTACGTCCACATGTGTGAAGTGTTACACATTTACACAGCGTTCCTGTCAATCACAATGGCAGTTATTGTATCTTTTCCTCTTTTCTTTCAGTCTGGTTTTGTCAACAGTCTGAAGTTTTCCAGCTCTGGTCAGTTCTTGGTGGCAGGAGTTGGACAGGAGCACAGGTAACCACGGCCCGTCGATGTTGAGAGAATGTGCACTAGGTGGCAGTGTATATCCAGCCATCTTCTTCTGTCACAAATGATCGCACACAAACAAATATTTTAATCATTTGTAATGATTCACCTTTTCCACCGCGGTTTGCGGCACTGCTACCTGCACGTCAGTTTTGTATCTGCTGCCTCTGAAAATGGTTTTGTTTTCCTGCAGGTTGGGAAGATGGTGGAGACTAAAAGAGGCCAAGAATGCAGTTTATATTATTCCTCTTAAAAGGAAACTTCCAACTCCAGAGGAAACGAAGACTGCTGAATAGTGGACTGTTGGCTTGTATTTAGTAAATTAAAGGTTTTATAAACTGCCTGTGTATAATGTTATAACTTCTTTTCTTAAGAAAATGAATAATTGTTGAAACTGCCAGGAGTGATTTTGTTTATTTTAGGATGTGAAAGAAGCTTTAACAGCTTAAGTGAAGGAGTGTGTGCGGGGAGCTGTGTCTGACGCGGCGCAAAAAAGTAGGTGTACCAGATGTACCATCTAATTATGTTTAAACCATATATTTTTATGATCGTTCAAGTCCTGCTAGTTTCTTTTTCAAGTTTTCTATAAAGTACAGCCTAAAAAAACAGTTTGGTTTCCCCCTTGCTTACATCGTCATGGTAACTGCTTTGTGTGTAGGCTATTCTCAGCCTCTCATGGCCAAACATTAAATTACAATGAACCACAGCCAAGTTGTTAGTTTGATTTATTTAATATTTATAACAGTTGCAATCAAAGGGATGTGAAGAGCAGTACGATTATTGTTGGACCTAAACATTGTTAACTATAAGTTGCATAACCCAGGTGACAAAGTTTTATTTTATTAACAAGAAGCTTGTTCCCTTTTGCACTTTAAACATTCCAGCAGGTGTCCTTTGTCACGGAATGTTCCGTTACTTGAACAGTCATTTGTTTGTACATAAATGTTCAGAGGGAATTACATTACTACCAAATGATTTACTTTTACACTAAAACATTTGAATGACTTTTTATTTTGTAGTTAAAGTCACGTAATTGTCAGGAAAGTCCAATCAGTATAAATCTGGCTATGTTTCTATAATTACAGATACAGCAATTCTTAAGTCCTCTGTGTCTGAATGTCATGTTACACCTCACGACTCCACATCTTCACCTGTTTGTTACTCAGAAGTAATATTGAGTGGATTCAACTAAAGATTTTAAAGGCAGTTCATTTGGTATGAAGAGAGCGGGAAATAATCAAAGCATGTTTGCAAAAGCTGTTCTTGTCTCTGAACGGCTGGATTTAGTTTGATAATGTCGAGAAATGCACGAGTGAACCCAAACCAAACAGTATTTCATTTTTTAATTAAAAAAAACAAGCCTTTTATTTCCATAAATTACAGGAAAGCACACACTGTTAAACCAGTCTACAATGACACCTCCTTTATATAACCTATTTGCCTACTTTTAATCACGTTCACAAAGGTTAATCACTTATTTAAGAGAACAGAAGGGCTAAATTCATGTTATATCTTTTTTTTCATTTATGTCTACAACATTTGGATATATTCACAGCACTTAAAGGACAAGATAAGAACATCCTTTTGTTTTTGTACAACACTATTGCTTCACAACCACCCATTTGACAACAAGACTCTTTAGGACAAGGCACGGTGCATTTAATCACATCTACATCTGTAAACCGAGGAGATCACAGAATAATAAATCTACAAAAAGGCTTTGCAATTGATACATACTGCTTGCTGTAGGAACATAGTTTAGCCTTCACAGTTAAGAATGATCCTCTCCGCTGTCAGTCGGTCTACCCAGACAGAGTTACCTCTCTGTAGCATGTTGGATGGGACGGGGGCTCTGAGGTACGCAGCCCTGTTGGATGGAGGGATGAGTAATGATGGAATGGCCTCTTGTGCTTATAGAGGGAACCTTTTTTAAATTTTTTTGTTTTGTTTTACAAAGAGGACGTTGTCGAGTCCACCACCTCTCGGCCGTTGCACACTGCTGGCACGTAGTTCGAGGCGGATCCTAGGAGAGGAAACACAGCGACGTTTGCCAGAAAGTGTTTTTGTTAAATGTCAATGAAAGTGTGAAACGGCCAGACAGCTTCTACAAGTCTGTCTAGGTACGTGTACAAAAACCTCAGTTTGCATGCAAGTAGTAACTACATTTACGGATTGCACCGAAGTACAATTTGAAAGGATTCTGTTTACTGTATCTGAATGCTACCTTGCTAGTGAACAGAACTTCTTATGAGTTGATAAGATGTGACACATTGGTACAGATTGATCTGATAACAATAATTCATCAATCAGTAAGAATAATCCACTATATTTCGTAACAATACAACAATCAAGGAAGGAATTTGTCTGCATTACACATACTTTTGTTGTTTAACTAAAATTAAAACTAAGACTTTCATCAAGTCAATGCTCCAAATCAAAATACAATTCTCATATTTAGGCAATAATCAATAAACTAGCGTAAACCCTTTAATTGCAAAGTTGTACTTAGTACTAAAAGCTATTTGGGCCCTCAGATGTTACACCCCGTTGTTAGTATTAATGAGGTTTACATAAGACTTATCCACATGAATAAAAACGTAGGAGGATTTTAGTCCTCAGCCACATTGACGCAAGAAAAATGTGTTTTTTTTACAAAATGTATATATTTCAAGTAGCATTCTTTGTTGATTGCATTGTAATGACTTACATCCTATTTTAGAAACAAATCAACAAACCAAACTGATGCAGACGATTAGAGTGCAGCTAATATTGCCCTACAGAAAGCTAGAATTTCTCCATGGTACCAAATAGAGCGTTGAGAACTACGCATACGGATACTCGTACCTTTGGAGTAGCTGGAGCTCGGCGCGGAGGCAGAAGCAGACACCGTGGCACTGAAGCGGTTGGCTGTGACTCTCAGTGAGGCCACGTTTTTCTGGGGCTGAAACAGGATGATGTGAACTTTGGGAGCGAAGAGGCAGCCGAGAACCACCGAACCACTCAGACTGACGGATATGCACATGGTCGTGGTCTGCACCTGTGAGGACACGGAGAGCGGGTGATGATGAATATGAAGGAGTGATACATTTTGTTGTCAGATTACTCATACATACAACCAGCTCTCCCCAAACCGTTGATTAACCTCCTTGTCAATTATGCACTGAAGCCATAATGAGCTCAATGTTGTCATTATACGTCAAATCATGTGACTTAACTATAATTATTTGCTTTTAAATGAGTTTCTGGGGATTTGTTCTAACTTTACTCTAAGCTGTCGTATCAAGCAGTTCTAAACAAAAACAGAACTCTGTTGCAGCTGCTTCATATATATCTATAAACAAAGGTAGTGTGCATTCGGACTTTTGGGGGCCTTCATACACCCAGAATATTTGAATTGAAAGTATATTCCGTAAATAGGCTTCTCTGCTAGATTACGATTGTATCCATTTAGGTGTCTCTAAATTGGTATCTTGGAGAAGATCTGTGTCTGAAGCCTCTCACTACTGGGGTCCCTCAAGGCTCCTTCCTGGGTCCCTTCCTCAATTCTCTCGTCTCTCGTCTCTCTCTCTCTCTCTCTCTCTCTCTCTCACCTTCCTACAATAGCTATGCTGATGATAGCCAAATTATTTCCCCCTGAATCTGAAACACAGGTAGCAGCATGAATCTCTGCCTGTCTGATGGACATCTCCCAGTGGATGTGTGGGACTAGACTACTTTTCCTTTCAGGCAAAGGCTCTCCCATCTACAACGTTACCATTACCATGGACAACTCCATGTCAGCCCCAAACCTGACTGCTGGGAACCTCAGTATGACACTCAACACTTTACTACATTACTGCAACAACACGTTCCTGTAGATACATACTGCACAACATCAGGAGAATACATCCCCTTCTCACTCAGAAAGAATGGCAGGTTCTGGTCCAGGCTTTGATCATCTCACACCTTGACTATAGTAACTCCCTCCTGGTAGGTCTACCTGCTGGTGCCATCTGACCTCTGCAGCTCACCCACAATGCAGCAGCTCGACTGGTCCTTAACCTTCCTAAACATACATCTTCCACCCAAAACGAAAAACAGACCTCTTTTGACAATGCCTTTGATGGGTAGAACTTCATTAGCGCTTAAGATGGCACTTACTAATCTAACTTTTAGTTTGGCTTTCTAGAATAAATTGTACTTTCCTGATTCTTGTTGTTCTGTGTTTGTACCGTCGTGGTTGAATGCACTTATTGTCCCTCTGGATAACAGTGTCAGCTAAATGAAGATTAATGTTATGTAATATTGTAATTTATTATTCTAGCATTATTAGATGCATTATTAGTTTGTGTGTGTGTGTGTGTGTGTGTGTGTGTGTGTGTGTGTGTGTGTGTGTGTGTGTGTGTGTGTGTGTGTGAGACGCGGATAGTGGGGGTGGTAGAGTGAATTTCAATTAAGAAAGTTAGCTATTCTAACTTTGTATCAGTATGTGCATAAATATGAGGGCAAGAAGAAGAATATGGAATAAGCACAGCTTGCTGTCCTGGAAAGTCAGCGCTTTGTTAGTCATATTTCAGCTGTTAATGTGAGCGGACTGCTGGGGTCATCTTGCAGAGTAGCCTCTCCTCCCACCCCACTGGTTACCCCTGCAGTCCAGGAACTTCTATTTGCAGAACCACAGCATGAAGTGAAATCCCTTCTAAGCACACCAGCCAACAACACAGGAACATGCAAAGTCCTCATCCATTTAAACTGGTGAAAACACTGCCACGTCTGTGGGTAATAATACTACACGTGTCTTTCGCCTGCAGTTCTTATCTCTTTCAGCAATGAAGCTGTTTCTTTTTAACAGCACTTTATACAAATAATTCTGAATCTCTAGTGGAACGTACTACTTGCACACTTTCTTTGTCTTTTGTAATTCGCTTTTTGAAATATCTGAATTTTATTTTCAGAATCTATTTTAAAATATCCAATGTATGTGATTTATGTAGAACAAACCCAAATATAGTGCACATGCATTGACTTGTTAGTTATCAAATAAGTCATCAGTGTTAATCAAATAAGAAAATGAAATAGTTCAGGCGTGTCAGTGTTTCTGAAGACAAGATTATATCTCTATTGATTCGTGAAACTTTGAGTTCACCAGGATTCACAGGGAAACAAGAATCGTTTCCCATGACAGTATTCCTGGGCCATCCGACCCTAATTTGAAATGTGGCAACTGAACCAACAGCCATTATTATTGTTGTCACACAGAACCAAAGCAGCAAGGTCTCTGTGCAACGGCAGACGCCTCCTTCTTTCAATTACTGCTGCTTCTTCAGTATGAGGCTGTATATTCTACAAAGATTGGCCAACCTCAAATCCCACAGTGGATCAGGAAGGGTAAAGGTTCACGGTTTCGCCACTATTAAAGCTGAGCACTGCAGACATGAAGAGCCTGAGGTATCGCATGATGATACAAAGCTTGTGTGATCTAACCCTCCCCCGTATGCAAAAAACAAAGGCCTTGTTGCACAAATAGTGTAGCAGTAGCCTTGAGTCTGCCCAAAGACCTGGTGCTCATCAGCTTTAAGCCCATTCGTCATATTTATCTTCCTTTACACAGCATAGATAAATACATTAATTTGTCCGCTGCTGTACATTTTCTACTTGGGGGCGTTTTGAACCAGTCCAGTAATAGTTATGCGTGTTCAGCCCATTTATTCAATGTCATACATCCCATGCAGGCTAAATGCAGCCCTTAGCCTTTGTGTAGAGGCTGAAGGCTGCAACACTTGTGACAATTCAGCAACAGTTATGTCAGATTTCCTCACACTGTTGCATGAGGCAGTACCACGAAACGAGTCCCTTTTACTGCAGACCATAGCACTACTTTGTGAGTTCACCATAGCGTCATTTGTGATTTTAGCATATGATGACAAAAACTGTAATAAATCTCCACAAATTCTTGTTTGCACTGGAGATGTGTTATTACGCATTTAGCAACGATTCAATGACTCGGTTCGACTGTCATCAATTATTTCTATCTGTATATTCCAGCATAATGTGTCTCTAGTGTCTTTGTTCTTGTCTTGAAAGATCCTTCAGCCCACATGAAATGAAAGCTCGCTCTTTCATGAGCCTGGGTGACTTTGATCAAATGGAATATGAAAGTGACACCTTCTTCTCTAGGAATGATAAACACACTGGGGATAGTCATTTATAGACTGTGTACATTATTCCACAGCAGTGACCTTAAGAAGTTTCTCAAAATATAAATCATAATGATCCCCATACTCAGTGGTTATAATAAAAAAGAGGTTTCCATAGATAGTTACCCTGTAGTCACTGGCAGTGACGTAGAAGATGGGCTGAAAAGCGAGCCAGATGATGCAGGTGGTGTACATTGTGAACCCGATGAACTTGGCCTCGTTGAAATTTTCAGGGCACTTTCGAGTCTTGAATGCATAGACGGTGCAGAGGATGATGAGGACGCAGTTGTAAGTGAGCGACATGAGCATGCTGGAGTCCCTGCTGCTGCACTTGAGGGTGACCACGTCTCTCCTCTCCGGGCCCACCTCTTTCCGAACCCCTGGCACCTCCACCAGCAGCCATATAACAGCCACCAGCAGCTGACAGGAGATGAGAGCGCCGCAAATCGCCACCTGGGAAGCGGGGCTGATGAAGCGCGGCCGCTGAGCTCCATCCTTCACCCCGCTGAAGATGCGAGCGATACGGTTGGTCTTGGTGAGCAGGGCTGAGTAACACACCGCGAATGAGGTGCCGAGGCCCAGGCGGCGGAGGGTGCAGACAGCAGTGGACGGTTTTGCTATGTAGATGAAGGTCATGAGGTAGCACATCAGCACTCCGAGCAAGAGGATGTAAGAGAGTTCACGTCCGCTTGCTTTGACCACAGGCGTCTCATTGTTCTTGAGGAACAGGCCCACGACCGACAGAGTACACAGTATACCAAGGCAGGAGATGGTGACTGGCCCAATGGCCCACGCGTCCTCCCACCGGATGTATTCTTCAGGTAGATCATAGCAGCCGGTCAAGTTAGCCAGGGGCCACTGACCGAAGCTACAGTCAGCACAGGTGAATGCATCTTGCAGGTACTGGTAGGGCTGACAGGGGATACAAATCCAGCAGCACACATCTCCAGGCTGCATGCTCTTCACCTCGTTCTTCCTGCAGGGGTCACTGCACTGGGAAGTGGGTGGTACGAGGTCGGGCCATGGAACCAGGCTGGTGTTCAGGGTCAGGTGTTGGTCCCAGTAGCCAACTTTTCTGTAAACAAACTTTCCCTCTTCTTTGTGGTAATGAAAAATGTTGTAGCGGCTGATGCTGTCGCCAAAAG